>NC_065590.1:68725718-69029699 GCF_024542745.1 Macaca thibetana thibetana | reverse complement strand
GACTTACATGGCAGAAGCCAAGGGTAAAAGCGACATCTCGCAACACGAAAGGTTAATATCAACATATACGGCTAGTGAGTGCAAAGGGCACATCAGTTGGTGGCTCATTATGGCGGGCTGACCCATAGGGAAAGTGTCATTCTGCAGAGAGGCTTTCTCAGGATGTGGCAGCAAAAGTTACAAAAGATAAGGACTTGCCTGTGAAACGCACTCAACTAATGAGAGCTGAAGATTGTTTGAAATATCCCGATGACCTCACAGATGGGGGATGCTGATTAAGATGGCTACAGGAGGCTCCTTTCTTGTCTGACAGCCCATTGAGAAGCTTTGGTGAGATGTGACTAACAGGCCGTGAAGGTGTCTCCATCTTCTCTGACATGGTCCATGCTTTGGGCAAAACAAACATGAAAAATAAGTCCGAACTGACACACATGTTTGAATTTAGTTTTTAGAGCCATGTTTGGGGGAAGGAGCACCGGTGGGGCCATCAGCGATTATTCCTTTATGGTAAAGGGTGTTCGTGACTACTTGCGTGACTAATCGCATGACTGCGCTGGGGGTGAGCCAACGGCAAATTGAGGTCTTGAACACTTGACAAAACAACCCCTGTTCTGTGGGTGAAATTCTACAGAGCTTCATGCGTAATTAAATGAAAGTTTCACAAGAGTCTACACCTCAATCATTTAATGCCGATATGTGGCACAAAGGAAGGATTTTTACCACATCAAAATACATCCATGAAACAATGTAGAAATGTCCCAAGTTTTCAGAGTCAGAGATATTTACACAAGAAACCCTGGAGTTCTCTTGACCTTCATGTAGTGCCTGGGACTCTGAAAAGAGATCACCATTATGTTCTCCTCTACCTCATACTAGAGGTGAGGATGAGAGTGCACCTCATACTGCTTATCTTAATTCCTCCCCCAGGAAAACTGGAAGGAACACCTATCCACTTGCCATGTCGCTAAAACAAAAATCACTCATGTCTTGCAAAAACATTTCAGATCTTTCTATTTGAAGAGTTTATCACTATATAAAACAAGGTTATACTGAGGTTTTGTCATGAGATTTAGGAACATTTCTTTCAAGTCTTTCTAACTAGTTGTTTTAGTTATTGATTGCTGAATAATAAATTAACTCAAACATTAGTGACATCACAGTAGAAAACAAAATTACATAAAGATTTTTATAATGAGATTTAAGAAAGATTTTTCAAGCTTTTCTACCTAGCTGTACTAGTTAATTAATTGCTTTATAACAAATTGCCACAAAATGTAGTGGCTTCGATGACAATAAACACTTATTATCTCACATAGTTTCTGTAGGCAGCCTCATAAGGTTGCAGTGCAGATGTTGACTAGAGCTGTGATATCATGTGAAGGTTTGTCTGGGACCGGATGATTCCTCTCAATTTGGTCCACTCACATGCCTGGCAAATTACTGTTAGTTTTATTCAGGAGGCCTCTGTTGCCACATCAGCTTCTCTATAGAGCTGCCTGAGTGTCCTCACAACATGGGAGCTAGCTTCCCCTAGAGCAATAATCCAAGAGAGGAAAAAAAAGCCACAAATTCTTTTTTAACCTAGTGTCCAAGGTCATGCCCCACCATCTCCACAATATCCTAGTAGTCACACAGGTCAGCCCTATTCAGTGCTGGAGGGGAATACACACAGGCATGAATACCAGGAGGCAAGAATCTCTGGGAGCCATCTTGCAGGCTGGCCATCACATTTATTAAAAGTATTTCTTAAAGTATCTTCACCTGACCAAAAAATATAAAAACTGTGATCATCGATGTGGTCAGCCAAAAGTCTACAAGTGAGACAAAAACAAAGAACTCTATGGTACACTTTGTAAAGAATGTATATTCCATTTGACTGAAAATATTTTCTTGTACTAATTGATATGTGTTTACATGTGGCACCTGTAAGACCAAAGTGAAGAGATAAATTAAGAGATTACTCAAGAAAAATTGATTTTAGTAGATAAACAATGTTTTTTGAAACAACTTGCTCCCTTTTGATCTCAAGAGCAGGATTTTTGGCCTAAAACATCCAGAAAACTGCAGTCTTCCTTTTCAGTGCATATCCATGGAGTGGTCTACAACCATTCATCAATGTGCCAGGCATAGGGAATTCAAGAGCAACAAGGTGAAGAAAATCTTAATCAGCTGATTGAGAATTCATTTTATGGAGAGATCCACCTCTTTGGGAAAGTGAACTTGATATTTAGAAAATAATATAAAAATTCTGAACAATAGAAGGACAGAGATAGGATATGAATTAAACACCAAGCCTGTGGTAAATTTGCTTTCAGTGAAAAAGATGTAGAAGAAGAAGAAGAAAAAAGGAAGAGATGAAAGGAGAAAGAAGTAGCAGTGGACATAGCTGAGGAGAATTATTTCCAACTTTTGAAACCAACAGTTGAACAACTGAGGCTTATGGTGGCTTAGCACTAAAGTCAAAACATCTTGTCTCCCATCCCAACTTCTATGACCTAAATAAATGCAGAGAGATAGCACATTTATGGATTGTAAAACTCTATATTGTTAAATGGCAATGTTGCCCAAATTCCTCCCAATATTCAACACAATCCAAATCAAAATTTCTATAAGCATTCTTATAAAAATTGACAAGCTGATTCTAAGGTCTGCATGAAAATTCAAGGAACCTAGAAGAGCCAAAGTAATTTGAACAAAGAATATAGTTGAAGGACTTATTCTATTTGACTTCAGTACTTACTATAAAGCTATAGTAATTCGTTCTGTTTAATATTATGGTACAGGTAGGCATATAGATCAATGGAACAGAATATAGTCCAGAAACAGACCAGTTGATTTTTGACAAATAGGCCAAGGCAACTCAATGGGGGAAAATGAAGTCTTTTTAACAAATGTCATTCAATAAACTAAGTACCCATATTTTATTAAAAAATCAATCCTACTGCCTACCATACACAAAAATCAACTAAAAATGTATTCCACATCTTAATGTGAAATGTGAAGGTATGAAACTTCTAGAAGAAAACATCGGAAAAATATTTGAGATCTTAGGGCAAGCAAAGATTTCTTAGATATGACACCAAAAGCACTATCCATAAGAGAAAAACTGTTAGTAATTGAACTTTATCAAAATTTAAAGCTTTAACTCTTTGGAAAGAACCAATAAGAAAGCAAAACACTCATAAAAATATTTACAACATATTTATCTGGTAAAGAACTCACATCCAAAATACATAAAGAATGCTTAAAACTCGATAAAATGTAAACAGACTTTTGACCAAAGTCAAGATATGAATGGCCAATCAACACATGAAAAGATGTTCAACATCACTTGTTATGACATATGTATACATTGAAGATTAAAATCTTAATGAGATAACACTACATGCCCATTAGATTGCCTAAGATTAAAAATATTGAACATACTAATCTTTTTTTTAATTTTTTAATTTTTTAATTTTTTTTTTTTGAGACGGAGTCTGGCTCTGTCGCCCAGGCTGGAGTGCGGTGGCCGGATCTCAGCTCACTGCAAGCTCCGCCTCCCGGGTTTACGCCATTCTCCTGCCTCAGCCTCCCGAGTAGCTGGGACTACAGGCGCCGCCACCTCGCCCGGCTAGTTTTTTGTATTTTTTAGTAGAGACGGGGTTTCACCGTGTTAGCCAGGATAGCCTCGATCTCCTGACCTCGTGATCCGCCCGCCTCGGCCTCCCGAAGTGCTGGGATTACAGGCTTGAGCCACCGCGCCCGGCACATACTAATCTTTTTACCAAGTGTTTGCGAGTATGGGGAAGAAGTGGAACTCATATACTAATGAGGGGAATATAAAATAGTACAATAATATGGTTTGACTGTGTCCCCACCCAAATCTCATCTTGAATTGTAGTTCCCATAATTCCTACATGTCCTGGGAGGGACCCTGTGGGAGGTAATTGAATCACAGGGTGATTTTCCCCATGCTATTCTCATGATAGAGAGTGAGTGCTCACAAGATCTGATGGTTTTATAAGCATCTGGCATTTCCCCTGCTGGTACTCATTCTCTCTCCTGCTGCCCTGTGAAGAGATGCCTTCTGCCATGACTGTAAGTTTCCTGAGACCTCCCCAGCCATGAGAAACTATAAGTCAATTAAGCCTCTTTCCTTTATAAATTACACAGTCTCAGGTATTTCTTCATAGCAGCGTGAGAATGGACTAACACATACAACCACCACCAAAACAATTTGGCAGCTTCTTAAAATGTTAAATATACACCTACCTTGCAACTCAGTCATTTCACTTCTAAGTATTTAACCAAAAGAAACTAAAATGTATGTCCACACAAAGATTGTACATGAGTGTTCTTAGCAGCTTCATTTGTAATAGCCCAAACTGGAAACTATTTATCAACAGGTAAATAGATAAATAATGGTATCATATCCATACAATGGAATACTATTCATTAATTATAGTGATGAACTATTGACATAAGCAAAATGGCCGAATCACAAAATCATTATGAGTAATGAAAGAAAACAGACAAAAACAGGCAATACAGAGTTAACAATTCATTCCTGGGCATGATCCCAGAGAATGCATATAACCACTAAAAACATTTATACAGAAATGTTCAAAGCAGCATTATTCATATTAACCCAACACAGCAAACCACCCAAAATGTCCATCAACAATAAAATGAACTTTATAAATAGTGGTATGTTCCCATAACAGAATATTACACAGTAGGGGTCCCCAAACCCTGGGCCACAGACCAGTAACAGTTTGTGGCCTATTAGGAACCAGGCCACACAGCAGGAGGTGAGCAGTTGGTGAGCAAACATTACTACTACCTGAACTTCGCCTCCTGTCAGATCAGTGACGGCATTAGATTCTCATAGGAGCACAAACCCTATTGTGAACTGCACAGGCAATGGATCTAGGTTGTATGTTCCTTATGAGACTCTAATGCCTGATGATCTGAGGTGGAATAATTTCATTCCTAAACCATCGCCGCCCCCCACCCACTGTCCATGGACAAATTGTCTACCATGAAAGCAGCCCCTAGTGTCAAAAAGGTTGGGGACTGCCGTTATAGAGTAAATGGACTACCTCTACATGCAAAAACATGGAATATCACAAACATAATGTTGAATGAAAAAAGATAGTCACCAAAGAGCACAAAAGTTCAACTACATTTATATAAAGTTCAAATACAGGAAAAACTAATTCATAATGTTAAAAATTATGATAATGCTTATTATTGGGGTGAAGTGGATAGTGACTGGAAAAAGCACAAAAGGTGTGTCTGAAGTGCTGGTGATGTTGTGTTTTTTTAATCTTGGTGCTGGCTACAAGAGTGTGTTCCCTTTATGAAAATTCCTCAAAGTACACTTATTATTTGGTACATTTTTCTGCATTTATGTTATATGTCAATAAAAAATATACCCTGTAAAAGCATGTTTTGAGGTTAGATGATGCAGTCAAAATTGAAAATGTTGGGTTTTGTGGAAACACAGATGTTCAACCAGCGGGAAGAAAAGTGACGTACACTTGTAGTTGTACAAGTGTATTATTGTTATTATTACTGGATTATTACTGGAGATAAATATGTCATCACCAAGGAATCTTGGTGAATGTTTACCTGTAGGTGTTGGAAGAAGAAAACAAAGAGGTGGAAACAGACCAAGAAATGAATGCACATAGAAGACAGGCTAAAGAACACTTCAAAGAAGAGAGAGGGGCAGCTAATCATCAACACAAAAGCACCACAGTGGTTAAGAGTGTGGGCTTTGGAGCCAGAGTTTCTGGATTCAAATCTTCTAATTTTCATCTATAAAATGGGGCTACTAGTTGATACTACTTCATAAAGTTAATTCATTTGAACAGTGGCTAGAAAGCTCAAAAAGATGAGAAGTAAAAGAAAAGGTTGCTGGATTTAGTAGCTAGAATTAGGCTACAAAGTATGGTGAGAAAGTAGATGCAAAAAGAGGATTTTAATGAGCAACCAGTGTCCAAAAGGCCACAAACTGATTCTCCAGCTTTCTAATATGACACTAGAGTATGTCCAACCTTTCTAATTCCAAAGTACTCACTTGTGGAGGCTACAGATTGGCTCAGGTCCCCATTAGGAAGGAACCTCAAGTCATCTGATCCAGAAAGAAACATTGGTTTTTTCCAGTTTTCTGGGAAGTTTGAAAGCAGAAATACTCACCTTATAGAAGTAATGCCTGGGGTGAGTTTCTGTTTCTCAGGTTAAGAAGTTTCTCCAATAAAATTCATCACAGAAAAGAGAGAAGAGAAGTCCTGAGTAATTGTCCATAGAAGGCCAACTAACAGTTCTATCTAAAGTTTATTTCCCAATGGTACCACTGATTGGAAGGCCACTGGCTAAAATGCACTTGATGTAACTAAGTATTGCGAGTTGAGTCCTTCAGGCTTTCAAGTAAGGATGAGACTGGACCACAACCACAGAGAACTATTGTAAAATCCAAAAGAGATGACATTGTGAAGAAATTACTACACTGAACACTGAGCATAAATTTCTATGTTCCTTGTAGAGAGTGCCAAACAATATATCACAAAATTCATTTAAAAATATTCTTTGAGGCTGGGCGCGGTGGCTCACGCCTGTAATCCCAGCACTTTGGGAGGCCGAGGCGGGCAGATCACAGAGTCAGGAGATCAAGACCATCCTGGCTAACACTGTGAAACCCCGTCTCTACTAAAAATACAAAAAATTAGCCAGGTGTGGTGGCGGGCGCCTGTGCTCCCAGCTACTCAGGAGGCTGAGGCAGGAGAATGGCGTGAACCCAGGAGGTGGAGCTTGCAGTGAGCCAAGATCGCGCCACTGCACTCCAGCCTGGGCGACAGAGTGAGACTCCGTATCAAAAAAAAAAAAAAAAAAAATTCTTTGACCTAAAAATAATGTGTCCTAAGAAAGGATACACTTATCCTAGAAATTTATCCTAAGGAAGAAGTTCAAAAGGGCTATATGTAATTTCGCAGTGTTAATTGTAATAGAAAAAAGAAGTGGAAGTAATAACCAATTGAAAAAAGTTTTTAAAAACAGGGCTGAAAACAGCATAAGTATTAGTGGCTATTAAAATAGTAATTATGAAGTCTATATAAACACATAGGGAAATGTTTATTATGTCTTATAATAAATGAAAAAACAGGAAATAAAAAGATACATAGACTGATTACTATTTTGTACAATATTGTATACATGTTGACAAGAAATCAAAAGGAACATATAAAAACAAAAAAAAGTCAGGAATAGATAATGAGTGGATAGTTTTTTCTTTTCTCAAAAATGTGTCAAGACTCCTGCTTCCAAACTAATATAGGAACAGAAAACCAAACACCACATGTTCTCACTCATAAGTGGGAGTTGAACAATGAGAACACATGGTCACAGGGAGGGGAACATCACACACCAGGGCCTGTCATGGGGTGGGGGGCTGGGGAGGGATAGCATTAGGAGAAATATCTAATGTAGATGACAGGTCGATGGGTGCAGCAAACCACTGTAGCACATGTATACCTATGTAACAAACCTGCATGTTCTGCACATGTATCCCAGAACTTAAAATATAATAAAACATTTTTTTTAAATGAACAATTGAAAAAAAAAAAAAAAGACTCCTTCTTCCAGAAAGATGAAACAGATGTGCTTTTCTCATTCCTCTCTCTAAGTACAAGTGAAAATGCTGGATACTGTATATAAAGCAAACATAAGAACATTTTGAAAGGTGAAGAGAAGACAGTAGACCAGCTAGAGACAGTGATGCCCATAGAAAAATATGGTGAGTTCCATGGATTTTCTTTTTGCCTCATATACTCCAGACTTGGAACTAAAGAAGTAGGTAACCTAGAAATGCCAACAAACACAGACCAAAAAACACCCCCAACAAAAGCCTACTCTCCTCAAGCCAAAGGACTAAGAGAGCAGCATAGAAAGACAAAAAAACTTTTAGACAATTTAGACAATAACCACTCTACCCTAGCTAAACATCACAAAAACAAACAAACAACAACAACAAAAATGCCTGTGGGCCCATGTGGGCCCATCCTCACCCACACAGGCAAGGACAAGTGAGAGCCTAGATTTCCACCCTTGCAAGGCTGTATCAAGGCACTCCAAACCCCTCCCCTGCCAGGGTGGTATTAGAGAAGGCCGAAAAGGGAATTGGGACTTTCATTCCAGCTGGCCAATAACAACCCACCTTCCTCCCTCATGGTACCAGTGGAGAGCTTGTGGAGAACATGAACTTCTTCCAGTCCCACCTAGCAGTAACAAGGGATTTCTTCCCATAAGGTGGTATCAGTCAGGTAGAGGGCTGGGACTTTAATCATCACCCAGCAGTAATGAGGCTACCCTTACCACAGTGTCAGTGGAGACAACATGGAGAGCTGGAACTCCCTCTACCCAGCAGTAATGAGGAGTCACCCTACCAAGAATTAATAAAAACTGAGTGGGGAATCTAAACTTCTATTTCTACTTGAAATTAACAACATAGCACTCTGCAGCCTTTCCCTGACACAGTGACATAAGGGAAAGCCAGCCAATTTTTGCCAGCTAAAGTAAACTATTGGAATAAAATCCAGAGTCTGATAATATAAAATGTCCAGATTTTAACTTTAAAATGTACTCATCCTACCAAGAACTGGAAATACATCTAATTGAATTTTAAAAGATAAACAATAAATGCCAATGCCAAGATGAGAAAGCTGTTAAAATGTTTTCGACAAAGATTTAAAAGTAGTCACATAAAAAATGCTTTGACAAGCCATTATAAACATACTTGAAATGAATACAAAAATATAAATTCCCAGAAAAAAAAAAAAAAAAAAACAGAAAGTGTCAGGAAAGAAGTAGAAGAAATAGAGAAGAAGCAAATGAAAATTTTGGAACTAAGAAATAAAACAACTGAAATAAAAAGCTCAGGGGATGGGCTCAACAGCAGAATGGAGAAGACAGAGGGAAAAAATCAGTGAATTGGAAGATAGAACAATAGAAATTACTCAGCAAATAGAGTGGGAGAAAATATGCATAAGGCCTCAAAGACTAGGGGGACAATAACAAAAGATTTAGCATGTATGTCATCAGAGTTCCAGAAGGAGACGAGAAAGAGGGTTCAAAGAGACCACTTGAAGAAATCAGGGCTGCAAATTTCCTAGATTTGGCAAAAAGATATAAACCTACTTCTGAAAGCTAAAAATTTTTTTAAAAGATTGAAAGCAATTAGAGAAAAATGACACCTTCCCTAGGGCGAACACAATTAGAATGCCGGCAGATTTCTCATCAGAAAACATGGAGGCCAGAAGGAAGAGGCATAATATTTTCCAGGGGCTAAAAGAAAAGAACTGTCAACTGAGAATCCTATACCTAGTGAAAATATATTTCAGGAATGGAGGGGAAACTGAAGCATTCTAAAATGAAAGGCCAAATGAAGTTTTCTGAACCAAAGAAAAATAAAAAATAAGGAACTTGGAATATCAGGAAGGAAGAAAGAACTCAATAAACAATAATATGGGTAAATACAATAGGCTTTCCTTCTCCTTATGAATTTTCTAAATTATGTTTGATATTTGATATTTATAACACTGCCTGACAATGTTCTAAATGTGTGTTGAGAACATATTTAAGACAATTATAAACAGATAAAGGGAAAGGGGTATAAATGGAGGTAAGGTTTCTATATTTCACTCAAACTGGTAAAATGACAATACCAGTAAACTATGATGAGTTTGTATATCTAATGTAATACTTATGGCAACCATTTAAAAGGTTAAACAAAGAAATACACTTTAAAAATTGTAGATAAATCAATATAAAATTATTTTAAATGTTTAATTCATAGGAAGGCAGGAAAATGAAAACAGAGAAATAAAAAACAGAGAGAACAAGCAGACTTAACCATGAATTTATCAATAATTACATGAACTGTCAATGGTCTGTATATACCAATTAAAAGGCAGAGATTGGTAAAGTAGATTAAAAAGCATGACCCAACTATATTCTGTCTACAAGAAACTCACTCCAAATAATATATAGGCAAGTTGAAAGTAAATCACATATGAGATGTTACACACATCTATCAGCATGACTAAAAAAAAAAATAGAATGCTGCCAAATACTGGCCAGCATGTGGAGAAACTGGATCATTCATACACTGTTGATGGAAACAGAAAATGGTACAGCTATTCTGGAAACAGTTTAATAGTTTCTAAATAACTAAATATGCCGCTATCATACAACCCAGCTGTTACTCTTCTGCACTCCTGGGCATTGCATTTATCCCAGAGAAATGAAGGCTCTTATTCACACAAAAACTTGTACACTGATGTTTATAGCAGTTTCACTCATAATAGTTAAAAACTGAAAACAGCCCAGATGTCCTTCAATGGGAAAATGGTTAAATAAATTGTAGTACATCCATATTATGGAATACTACTGAGAAATAAAAAAGAGAATAATCTTCTGATACATAAAACAACCTAGATGAATCTGCAGAAAATTATGCTGAATGAAAAAAGAGAAGTCAAAAAGGTTGTATACATTATGAGTCCATTTATGTAACATTCTTGAAATGACAAAATTATTGAAATGGAGAAAAAATTAATGTTGGCCAGAGATTATGGAGGGGGTAAAGATGGGAGAAAAGTATGTGTGGCTATAAAAGGAGGAACCTAGCTGGGCACAGTGGCTCACGCCTGTTATTCCAGCACTTTGGGAGGCTGAGGCAGGTGAATCACCTGAGGTCAGAAGTTTGAGATCAGCCTAACATGGTGAAACCCCATCTGTACTAAAAATACAAAAATTAGCTGGGCATAGTAATCCCAGCTACTTGGGAGGCTGAGGCAGGAGAATTGCTTGAATCTGGGAGGCGGAGGTTTCAGTGAGCCAAGATCACACCATTGCACTCCAGCCTGGGTGACAGAGCAAGACTCTGTCTCAAACAAAAAAAAAAAAAAAAAAAAAAAAAGAGGAATCCTTGTGGTGATGAAAATGTTACATATCTTAACTCTATCAGTGTCAATATTCTGGATGTAGGATTGTATTATCATTTTTTAAATGTTACCATTGGGAGAAACTGGGTACAGGATACACAAGATTTCTCTGTATTATTTCTTACAAGTGTATATGAATCTATAATAGTTTCCAAATAAAAAGTGTTTTATGTGTCACATTTCTTTTTATAGCAGACCCTTGACATTTAAGAATAATATGTCCAAACCTTCAAGAATCCTCAAGTACTGGGAAGTGGACATGTTTGCATAGGCTTTCTCTCACATCACACTTCCTGTAGCATCACGCATTCCCTGTACACATCCTCATACCACCTCACTACATTTTGGCTTTTACTGGTGCTTCCTCCTCCCTTTATGTTCATTTTCCACAACATCATCCTTATTCCTCCAGAGCCAATAGACACAGAGAAAATCGAGAGCCTGGTGCTGCTGCAGGGGGCAAGTGCCAGGTCCTGGGCTGCTACAATCCATGCCTCAGTAAAATGCCAAATTGCCACGAAGCATGAGCTTCCAGGGAGGCTCCTGATCAGTGAGAACCACAGTGCTAAATCTGTATCACTCTCTTGTGATACAAAGGCATGCTGTATCACGCTCTTGATAATTATTTCTCATAAAAGAAAAACCAACATTAGTGCCTTTCCACAGTCAAAACCTCACTATGGCATCAGGAGGAATGACACATGCTGGTGGCAATGGGAAATTAAAAAAAAAAAAAAAAAAATGAATGAATCTTCCTGTTGACTCAGATTGACGTGGAGTGGCAAATCGCGGCAGAACAGGCTCAGAATGACAGCTTAGCAGACCTGGTGCAGTTGTGCATGGTGCCTGGGTGGCTGTCACAGAAGGCCCTTTGAGTACCTCCCCAGATGAAGCCCCAGCTGGATGCCTGAGCTGTTTTTTTAACCCTAACAAGATCTGTCATTAAACCTTACTGGAGCCTGACTTTGCCTCTTTCCCTTCAGGCCTCTCTAGTGGCGGTCAAAGGTCACGTCATCCTTCAACACAGGCTTCTGGGCCCCCCGCTTTTGTTCCCCAGACCGCATAGTGATGATGGGCAAACAGCCTCTTGGCCCTTGGAAGACACACATGAAACCAACGAACCATGGTCTTTAACAAATGGGCCCCTTCAAGGCCAACCAGCCAGCTACAACTACTTATGATATTTACAGCTTTCTGTCTGCACAGATTAAACCCAGGGAATGAAAAATGGACTCCTTAGTCTGGTAAACTTATGTCATTCCTTATTAACACAAATTAAGAACAGAGCTAGATTTTGTTGAGAAACAACTTCTGCTTCTAAAAACAATCTGGGGTGAGAATAGGAACATTTCTGGGGACAAGGACTTCTTATACAATATTAGCGTTTGGTGCCTATTTTATGATAATTTCATAAACACACTGTGTTGTTTTCTAGCAACAGAATATATTTTGGCCAAGAGCAATATTTCTCACTTATTTATTGTCAATTAGTGCTGTAAATAGACACCTTGTGAATGCATTCTGCAGCAAAGAATCAGCGTGAAAGCAATAAGACCTTGGCAGCCCAAGTTATCAACTTTTTGTTTGAAATGTGGACATCGTTTCTGAAGACACATCAGCAGTTTGGATGCTGAGGCTGAGGGAAGTGTTATTTCATTATCTTTTCAATCTGAGAATCATAGGTCTAAGGGGAGTGAATTTTGGCTGGATAATCCTTTTTCCAAAGAAAGCATATGCACGAGCTCAATGTGTTAATTTAAAACCAGAAGTGCTTTAAGTTAAGTAGGAGGTCAGAGCTTGGCCTGATCAGCAACCCTACCTGTCCATGCCCACCCCATCCCAAACCCCCACCCAAGAGCCTTCCCTGAAGAGGTTCTGTAGAGCATAGCTTGAAAATCAGGTCTGTCACATATGTCTGGAACTAGTTGCCAGAAGACCAGGGTGCCTGATGAACCTTCTGCAAAACTATGCAGCTTGGGGAAGCGCCACAGTCTCACTGTGCCTGGTTTCCTTATCTAGTAAACATGACTCCCTTTTTCCACCGGCCCCAAGGAGCTACAATGAGGATCAATATGGAATAGAGAGGCAAGTGTGTTGATAAGCCCATGTGTAAGGATTATAGCTCATAATAGTTGTTGTTTTAAACAACTTCATTGATGTAATTCACATACAATTCACTCATTGAAAGTGTACAATTCAATGGTTTTAGTATATTAACAGAGTTGCACAAATATCACATTCAATATTAAAATGCTTTCATTATGCCAGAAAGAAACCCCATACTCGTTGGCAGTCACTCCCCATTTCTCCCCAGCCCACACGCAGCCCCAGGCAACCACCGATCTACCTTTTATCTGCATAGATTTGCTTATTCTAGACATTTTGTATAAATGGAATAATACACAATCCTTTGTAACAAATATTTTTAATTTAGCATAATATTTTCAAGATTTATCACTATTTTATTTTTATTGCAAAATAATATTCCATTGCAGGGATACACCCCACTTTGTTTATCCATCTACCAGTCATGGACATTAGGGTTGTTTCCAACTTTTAGCTATGATGAATAATGCTGCTATGAACCTTCACGTACAGGGTGGTTTTTTGTTTGTGTTTGTTTTTGTTTTTGTGGATGTGTGTTCTTACTTATCTTGGGTATATACCTGGGAGTAGAACTGCTGAGTCATATGGTAGCTCTGGGTTTAACCTTTTGAGGAATTACTGGGCTGTTTTCCAACACAGTTGCACCATTTCACATTCCTACCAGCAGTGTATGAGGGTTCTAATTTCTCCATATCTTTGTCAATATTTGCTATTACCCATCTTTTTGACCTTCCTTTTTGTACTCACCATCCTACTGAGTGCAAATTAGTATCTCCTGATGATTTTGATTTGCATTTTCCTGATGGCTCGTGATGTTCAGGATCTTTTCATGTGCTTATAATGGGTCTTTACTTTTTAAGATAATGGCAGGAAATTTAACAGAGAATCAAGTATCAAGATAGATAGAACTCTGCAAGCATCAATCATTTTCTATGTGTCAAGTGTACTTCTCACTTGAAGACTGGAAAATATCTTTGCTTAAATTATGACAACGGTCTGTCTCCTCCAATATTCAACCCCCCTTCCCAAATCACCTAACTCCATTATTATGTTTCAAATTGGGCCAAACTCTAATGCAAGAAAGATGTTTTCTTCAAAATTCTGAAAAACAAATGAGCTCCAAGACCTAGCCAGTAACTCACTTTCTCAATAAATGCCAACATTCCAGATCATCCAAATGGCACAAGACTGCCACTCCACACCACCCTGGAGGGCAGGATTCACATGCGAGTCTGTGTGCCTAGCATCCATGGGAGGCAGGCCCCCCCCCAACACACCTTTAATGGGCTGCATCCCTGTGAATTGTACTTTGGTCAATCATGGGAGTTGTTTTGCACTGGCCCAACAGGCATCTACGTGGTGACCAGGTAGGGTGTAAGGGCAGAGTTAGATTGGATTCATGGATCTGTTCTGTTCACCTAACCATTGATTTAACAGGCTTGCCTACAGGAGTGGCCACCCCAACATCTACAGAAAGTACTTCCTCAGTCACAGCCAGTTACTAACGACAGCTCTTTACAGTGGTCAGGAGCAAGAGCTGGCACTGACTCTTTGATCAAGGAGTCTCGATCAAAGCCCTTCCCCATCTTCTGCAAGTTCCATGATCTTACAAAGATTCCTTTATGCCTCTGGATCTTAGTTTCCTCATCTGTGAAATAGTGTGATTAATGATACATTGCTCTAAGAGTTGTGAAAATTAGTGCAACAATGTATATAAAACATTTAGCAGAGTGCTTAGTACATAGTAGGTCCACAGCTGGTGTTATTATTATTTTTATTACCAGCAGTCCACTATTCACAAGGATTTCTGGCTTCTAAGTCTTCATATTAACTGTTCCCTTTGTACAGAGTGCTGTTTCATACACTTTTCCCAGGTAATTCCTACTAATCCTCTAACCTGGCTTATAGGGACCCCTCCAGGAACCCTCCCTTCCTTGTACCCCCAAGAGGAGGTGCCCCACATAGAAGCTCACAAGCTCCAGATAGTCCATATCACCCTGTCTCCAATTGCCTGTGTGCTTGCCTGCACCGGCCAGCAGACACTGGGCTCCTGCAGTTGGTGGGAACTCCATCAATATTTGTCCTCATTGTGCCTGCCCCTGAATCTGAGTAACAGCTTCTTTGCCATTCTCAATGACTCCTTCAAAGGAAAAGAATCTAATATTTTCTGAGTATTCACCGTGTGCCAGTAATTTCCCTATGTTAGTTCACTGATTTCCCTAATAGAAGATTGGGTGAGGTAGGCATTTCCCTGTTTTTAGGACAAGGAATCAGTGGCTCAGGGGGTTAATTAACTGAATTAACTAACCACAGTGTGCCTAAGGTCTCACAGGCGCAGGGTTGAGGCTGGCACCCAGAGTCAATGTTTTTGCACCACATCCACAGAGTTTTGCCCTGTCCTCCTTAAGATTCAGTCCCGTTTAAGCTACAGGCTCACTTAGCTACTTTCCCTTCTTTCTTTCTTTTCTTTCTTTCTTTCTTTCTTTCTTTCCTTCCTCCCTCCTTCCTTCCTCTTTCTTCCTTCCCTCCCTCCCTTCCTTCCTTCTTGCTTTCTTCTTTCTTTCTTTCTTTCCTTCTTTCCTTCTTTCTTTCTTTCTTTCTTTCTTTCTGTCTCTCTTTCTTTTTTTTATTTGACTTATAAGCTACAAAAACTTATTTCTCATAGTGTGGAGGCTGGACGTCTGAGATCAGGGTGCCAGCAAGGTCATGCCCTGGTGAGGGTGCTCCTCCAGGTCACAAACTGTTACTTTCTCCCTGTGCCCTCACAGGGAGAAGGCGCCTCAGCTACTTCACTTGCTGTTGTCGGCTGCCTGAAATAATACATTTTTTCCCCTTATCCTTTATTATAAAAACACTCAATACTTTACTAAAATGTGTTCCATTTGTCTAGCTGGTTTGGGATGTTTAGGAGGAGTCAGGGGCAAATCCTCCCTGGGGGCCTTTCCCAGGGAGGAGAGTTTGAGTACAGTTAGCATGGATGGGGCTGCTGAGGTCTGGTAGTCAGAGACAGGTCCCCTGGGGAATCAAAGATGAGGACAACAGAGGAAAGGTGGAGGTTTGGCAGGGGATAGCAGACAATGGCTGTGGTTGTGCCTCTGACTGACAGTTTCCTGAGAGGCTTTGCAGTTTGAGCTGTTACACATCTGCTCTGGGTCAGTGTCCCCAGAACTTCTCTGTGCTGCCCCAGCCCTGCCAGCAGGCAGGACTATTCACGAGGAATCACATGGGATTGTAAACCCCTGGGGCTTGGAGGCACCTCTCCTCCTCATGGGGAGACTGTCATAAAGGTGGTTGCTTCCAGGGAAAGGCAGTGGCTGTACACAAGGACTCATTTTTTCTGTCAAAATGAAGAACTCCAGAGCAGCACATGTATTTGGCAGCACATCTGTTATTCACCAGCATCTGTTTTGTGCAACATGATTGTTAATGAACTGAAAAGGATCCTGCTGCTGCTGCTGCTGCTGCTGCTGTTATTTTGAGGACACAGGAAGCAAAATCAGGAGTTCATTTGTTCCTTAGTTTGTTCAACAAATCTGTATTGAGCACCTCCTCTTTGCAAAGTAAAGAAGAGGAAAAAATGAGATAAGGTTACGGTCTGAGTCCTCTAGACAAGTGTTGGGGCAAAGGCTGTATTTGTGAGTAACTATTGTATCTGTGCATCTCATGCACATTGAGCACTCAACAAAGGAAGGGACCCAGCTACAGCAAATCAGTCTGCATCGAGGAGGTGAAGAGTAGAACCTCCACAGGCCAGCAAGAAACAAAAAGCATTCCAGGTGGAGGGAAAAGCATTAACAAAAGTGGAGAAGGGAAAGCAGAACATATGAGTGAGAATTGTGAGTGATTTCTTTTTGACTAAAAACAAAATTATATGAAGGAAGGAAATAATTCTGGCAATGCAATTGGGGCAGGATCTTAAGGGCCTTAAATGTCACACTAAGAAGTTTGCAAGCCACCAAATAGCTTAAGTAAGTGATAGAGTGTCCTGACTGGGGATATATTTCAGAAAGATAAATTTGCAAACAGCATACAAGATGGACAATGGTCAAGGTGGGAGAGAATAAAACCAAATATAACAGAATCTGATAAGAGACTTGCATCAATCAGTATAGATCCAATTATACTATAGTAACAGACAACCCTCAAATCATAGCAGCTGAAACAATAAGTGTTTATTTCGCTTATGCTATGTGTCACTCATGAGTTAGCTAGAGGCTCTGCTCCTCATACCCTCTCTCCCAAATCCAAAATGTCAGAGAAGCTAAGATTGCAAATACTGCCAGATGCTTTGACAGGGGAATACCTCATATCATATACAAAAATGAACTCAAAATGCATCAAAGATCTAAATGTAAGAGCCCAAATTACAAAACTATTAGAAAAAAACATAGGGGTAAATCTTCATGATCTTGGATTTAGCAATGGATTCTTAGACATGACATCAAAAGTACAAGCAACCAAAGAAAAAATAAATAAATGTTAGACCTCAACAAAATTAAACACTTTTTTGCTTCAAAGAACACCATTAAGAACAAAGAACACCATCAAGAAAGTGAATAGACAACCCAAGGAATAGGAGAAAATATTGACAAATCATATATCTGATAAAGGACTTGTACCTAGAATATATAAAGAACTCTTACAAGTCAGTAATAAAAAGACAAATAACCCAATTTGAAAATAGTTAAAAAAAATTGAATGTTTCTCCATACAAGATACACAAGTAGCCAATAAGAACATGAAAAGATGTCCAACATCATTAGTCATTAGGTAAACACATGTCAAAACCATAATGATATAGCCACTTCACACCCAATAACAGGGTTGTAGTTTTAAAAAAGTCAAATAATAACAAGTGTTGGTGAGGATGTGAAAATATTGAAACCTTCATACACTGCTGGTGGAAATATAAAATGGCACCATCACTTTGGAAAACAGTCTAACAGCTCATCAAAAATTTAATCATAGACTTTCAATTTGGCCCAGCAAATCCCCTCCTGGTTATATACCCGAGAGAAATGAAAACAGGATCAGGCATGGTGGCTGGTGCCTGTAATCCAAGCATTTCAGGAGGCCAAGGCAGGCAGATCACTTGAGGCCAGGAGTTTGAGACCAGCTTGGCCAACATGGCAAAACCCCACCTCTACTAAAAATACAAAAATTAACCAGACATGGTGGTGTGTGCCTGTAGTCCCAGCTACTTGGGAGACTCACACAAGAGAATCGCTTGAACCCAGGAGGTGGAGGTTGTGGTGAGCCAAGATTGCGCCACTGCACTCCAGCTTGGGCAACAGAGTGAGACTCCATCTCAGGAAAAAAAAAAAAAAAAGGAATAAAAACAGGTCTACATAAAAACTTGTATGTGAATGTTCACAATGGCATCATTCATAATAGCTAAAAGCAACCCAAATGTCCAACAGCTGATGAATAAACAGAATGTGGTATATACGCACAATGGAATTTTATTTGGTCATAATAAAGAATGAAGTACTGATACATATTACAACATAGATGAACCTTGAAAACAAGTGAAAGAAGCCAGTCACAGAAAAGCCATATTATATGATTCCATTTACATAAAATGTCCGGAATAAACAAACACATACAGATGAAAGTAGATTAGCTTAGGGCTGAGGGGGATGGGGAGATTGGAGGGAGATAGCTAATGTGTACAGAGCTTCTTTTTGAGTTGATGAACTATTCCGAAGTTCATTGTGGTGATGGTTGCACCACTCCATGGATATATTAAAACCATTGAATTGTATTGTTTAAGTGGGTGAATGATGGTTGCACCATTCCATGGGTATATCAAAACCATTGAATTGTACTCTTTAAGTGGGTGAATGGTATGGCATGTGAATTATATCTTAATAAAGCTATTACAAAAAACGGAAGTGAACATTGCGTTAGAGCACTTTATGTTCCTAAAAAAAAAAAAAAAAAAAAAGGCTTCCAATTTCATCTAGCTGAATTGTGCATTAGGTATCCTTGTATCCCACAGAAGGACCAGAAGTACATGGCTGGCCTTTCCTGGTTTCTGTGCACATAAAAAGAGTAAGCAAAATGTTTGCACTACCTCTGACTTCTGCCAATACTCAGGGTCTTACCGAGGGTCCACCCATTATACTCATTGGACTCCTAAGGATGTCGGTTGTCCTAGATGAAGAATGTAACAGGACATTTTGGTGGCTTATGAAAAGCTGCTATTCCCAACACCCACCACTTGGTACAGAACTCGGGAGGAAAGAGACAGGAAATGTTAATGGGGCTCAAGATGCTTCTAAGGAGGAAATGGACCAAGCCCTAGAGTTTTTCCCTTAAGGAAACCAATGTTACTAGATTCTTTGTAATATACTGAGCATTAACAGATGTTCTCAGTCAAGAAAGGACACCAATTAGAATCTCAACAGGTGTGAAAGGAGTCTAGAGCAAAGAGTGGCTCAGGGGCAGGCCCTTGGCTGTGGTAGAGGGAATAGTAGAGACCATCCAGGTGTCCCTCATGGTCCCAAGACAGGAGCAAGAAAGATGGTAAAGAACACTCAGGGACTCGGGTGTCTACACAGTGGAAAGCCTCCTAAGAAGGACAACCTGGAATTCCTGCCCAGAGCAAAAAATAAAGATACTGTATAAAATGGTATGACTGAGGCACAGCTTTGTTTGCTGGTTGAGGATATTTAGACCTCACGCTTAACTAAAACCCTGCCAGCAAGTAATTCTCCAATGCCAATTTTAATGAGATATCACCTGTTAGTTCTGTAAAGATAATGGGCTTCAGTTGAATTTAAGATTAGCATTGTGATATTACCAGAAGCAGCATGAAATGTATATCTACCTTCATTATTTCTGGAAGAGAAATTGCGAATAGAAAAACTTTTTATTGCCATAATCACTGCAGTTGTTTATTGAATGGGAGCAAGTCAGTACATACCCAGGCAGGCTATCCACATTGTATGGGCCCCTGGATTAGTCTATTCTTGCATTGCTTTAAAAAAAATACCTAAGATTGGCCGGGCGCGGTGGCTCATGCCGTAATCCCAGCACTTTGGGAGACCAAGGTGGGTGGATCACCTGAGGTTGGGAGTTTGCAACCAGACTGACCAACATGGTGAAACCCCGTCTCTGCTAAAAATACAAAATTAGCTGGGCCTGGTGGTGTATACCTGCAATCCCAGCTACTCAGGAGGCTGAGGCAGGAGAATTGCTTGAACCCAGGAGGCGGGGGTTGTGGTGAGCCGTGATTGCACCATTGCACTCCAGCCTGGGCAACAAGAGCGAAACTCTGTCTCAAAAAAACAAAACAAAACCCTAAGATTGAATAATTCATAGAGAAATGAGGTTTAATTGGATTGAGGTTCTGCAGCGTATACAGGACGCATAGTGGCTTCTGCTTCTGGGAAGGCCTCAGTCATGAGGGAAGACAAAGGAGGAGCAGCAGTTCATGCAGCTGGAGAAGGAGCAAGAAAGTCTGGGGGCAGGTGCTACACATTTTTTAACAACCAGATCTGCTGATAACACACTCACTCACTATCCAGAGAACAGCACCAAGGAGATGGTGCTAAACCATTCATGATGGGTGCACCCTCATGATCCAATCGCCTCCCACCAGGCCCCACCTCCAACACTGGGAATTAAAATTCATCATGAGATTTGGGTGGGGACACAGATCCAAACCCTATCAGCCCCCAACATAAACATGGTTCTGTCTGCTTCAAGGAAGATCCTTTTGCATATTCCATAACTTGTTCTCAAATTGCCCATATGATAAAATTAATCTCCACTTTTCCATTTTCAAAACCCAAGAAACCTAAATTTGAAATTGTTATTTGACCTCATGATCGTAAACACAAGCACCAACTCTGAAATCATGAGATCATAATATCTGAGGATCTTCTACAGCAAAGGTAGGAAACTTTTTCTGTAAAGTGCCAGATGGTAATTGTTTTAGGCTTCACGGGCTATACATTTTCTGTCACAATTACTCAACTCTGCACCATAGACATTGTGTAAACACGTAGGCATGGCTGTGTTCCAGTCAAACTTGTTTTACAAATAAACAAGTGGTGGGCCAAACTTAGTCCAAGGGCCATAGCTGGCTGAGCTGTGTCTAGAACACCCTTAAATTGTCTTATATTTTATACAGTAGTCTACCCTTATCCACAAGGAGTATGTTCCAAGACCCCCAGTGGATGCCTGAAACCTTGGATAGTACGGAGTCCTATATATACCATACATACTGTTTTTTCTGTATGTACCATACCTATGTTAAAATTTGAGGTATGACAACAAAACCAGCAGAAATTTTTTCTTCCCTCTCCACAATTTCACAGATAGAAGGTTGGTTCTCACTACAGATCCTACCAACCTCAGCATATAATTGTTTTTCTTACCTTATTAACTCAAGAACGTTTACCTTTTCACTTAAAGGAAACACTTTACCACTTTACAACATCTCTTTAGCATATCTGAATTGCCAGCATTACTACTCTTGTACTTTGGGGCCATTAAGTGAAATAAGGGTTACTTGGACACAAGCATTGTGATACCACGACAGTCGAGATGTGGCTACTGGTTGAGTGGTGAATACATTGTGAAAATGCTGGACAAAGGGACAATTCACATCCTGGGCAGGACAGAGCAGGATGGCTCAAGATTTCATCACACTACTCAGAACTGCATGCAATTTCAAACTTATTATTTCTGGAATTTTCCATTTAATATTTTCAGACCATGGGTAACTTAAGCCACGGAAAGAAAAAGCACAGTTAATGGGGGACTACTGTATTATAATTAAAATACAAACATAAAATTGTAAATCTTAACAGAACTCTTGAACTTTTGACAAGGTGGATCTAGGGACTTGTTCGAGAAGTGTTTGCCCGAGGAAGCCAGAATATGGATACACACCAGGAGAGGAGAACTTTGACGCAGTTTGAGAGGCAAAGTACGCACTGTGAAAATGACCTCAGATGGCCCCTGAGGACAAAGGCTTGAATTTGCTTATGCCTGTGGCCCCCGCTGGGTCTAGTGTAATGTCTTAGCAACAGAGGGTGCTCAATAAATGACAGTCAAATGGATCAAGTAAAAATCAGTAGAGGACTTCCAGTTTAAGCTCACATGTAAAGAGCTTGGAAGTCATCACTCCTGCCTTTACAATGAGAAAAAAAAAAGCTGAACAAATTAAAAATCAACAACTTTTTTTGGAACCATCAGAGAAGTGAAATTGCTGGGCAAATCACCCATCCCAAAACCTGGAGGGACTGGTAAATACAGAAAATCACAGCTGAGATCAGCTTTCCTGAAGCAGAAACCACTAGAGCCAGTAACTGGGAACATTTTTTGGTAATTTTGAAGAATTGATGGAGGCAGAGTGTGGACTACTTGAGGTTTAAAAACCCTGGGAGCCCAGCCTTGGGGTGGCGGTAGGGGTATTCAAGTTTTCCTGGTTTTTACCTCAAGGATCTCCAGCAGATCCTCACAGTGCAGAATGAAGGAAAAATCTCTAGTAGTGGAGGGTAAAAAACAGGGGAATACAACAGGGGAAAAGTAACAGAGGGGAGCCATGCCCGGGGCATTCTTCATAACAAAAGCCTGTGCTCTAAGAGAAATCACTTTACCAGAGCCCTATCTGATCTAGGGGAAGAGAAATTAGCCAGCTCAAAAACCCCCTCTGGCCTTCTTGTCTCACGTAAGCAAAGGGAAAGGGCTAGGAATGCTTCTGAAGGTCACGGTCCAGAGATGGAGGCCCACTTTCTTAAAAGGGGGGATTAATCTTAAAATTATACAACGCTTCCCTATTCCCACTCTCTATCCTCATGTCAGCAGGGCTCTAGTATAACAACAGTGCAATGCAACAGAGAGAGCTGCACAGCCCCGATTCCATTTAAAAAGGAGTTCTTGGGGAGATGTAAAGACAACAGGAAAGAAGATAAAGGAAAGTGAAGCCTCTGGCACCCACAGCTACAAAAGGCATTAAACACAGCCCAGCTCCTAGCCTGTTGCTAGAAAAGTTCACTCTGAAAGTCAATTATCTCAGTTTCTTTACCCAGTACATCATGTCTAGCTTTCAACAAAGAACTAAAAGATATACTAAAAGGAAATTTTAAAAAAACACAGGCTAAAGAGACAAAACAAGCATAAGAATAAGACTTGGTTATAACATAGATTTTGAGATTATCAGATAGGGAATTGAAAATAACTATGATTAATAAGTTAAAGAATATAAAGGAAATTTAGCCAACATATAAGAACAGATGAATAATGCAAACAAGGAATGGGACATCTAAAAAGAACCAAAAGGAAATCTGAGAAATCAAAAACATTGTCATAGAAATGCAGAATGCATTTGATGGGCTCATCATTAGACTGAACATAGTTGAGGAAAAAAATCAGTGAGACTGAAGAAATGCCTATAGAAACTTCCCAAAACAAAAATACAAAGAGAAAGAAGGATGAAAAAATATGAAACAGAATACCCAAAAACTGTAGGACAATTATAAAGGGTATAACATATGTGATATGAAACTGGTGAAAGAAGAAAAAGAAAGGGGAACAGAAGAGATATTTGACATAGTAATAGCTGAGAAATTCCCCAAATTAATGACAAACACCAAACCACAGATCCAGGAAGCTCAGAGAACACTAAACACGTTAAATAGCTAAAAATGTATACCTAGGCATATGCACTGCAGAAAACCAAAGATACAGAGAAAATTTTGAAGGAAAAAACAACTTACCTATAGAAGAAGAAAGATAAAAATTACATCATGCTTATCTTCAGAAACCATCCAAAAAAGAAGAGAGTGGCGTGAAATATTGCAAGTATTGGGGAAAAAAAAAAAACAAACCCACCAACCTACAATCCTGTATCCAGTGAAATATCCTTCAAAAGTGAAGGAGAAATAAGACTTTCTCAGAAAAACAAAAAACTGAGGGAATTTGTTGTGAGTAGACTTGCCTGTGCAAGACTTGCCTTGCCTTCCAAGTGAAGGAAAATTATATAGATCGGAAACTCAGATCAACATTTTAAAAAGGAAGAGAACCAGAGAAGGAACAAATGAAGAAGAAAGTAACATTCTTCATTTTTCTTACTCTTAACTGATCTAATAGATGACAATTTTGTCCAGAGTACTAATAGTAACAATATACTGGGTGATTATAAAATATGGATAAGTAAAGCAAACAGCAGCAATGTTATAAGGGAAGGAAGGGAAGAAATTTGAATACTCTGTTATAACATGACTGTACTATCTAGGAAGCGGTATACTGTTACTGGAAAGCAGACTTGATCAGTTGTAAATGTATATAGCAAACTCTAGGGTAACTACTAGAAAACAGTTTTTAAGATGTGTGATTGACATGCTAAGAAAATAGAAAAATGTATAGCACTATATCCATATATTAGAAAAGAAGAAAGATCTAAAACCAATCGTCTAAGCTCCCACATCAGGAAACTTAAAAAAGAAGAGCAATATAAACCTAAAACAAGCATAACGAACAAAACAATAAAAATTAGAACACAAATCATGAAATTGAAAACAAATTAACAGAGAAAACAACAAAACCAAAATCTGGTTCTTTGAAAATGTCAGTAGAACTGATAAACTTCTAGCTTGGCTAACCAAGAGCAAAAAAGAGAAGACACAGATTACTAACATCAGAAATGAAAGAGGGATCAATGCTACTGATCCCATGGACATTAAAATGATACTTTTAAATATGTATGAACAACTCTATGCTCACGAATTTGACAACTTGGTGGAAATGGACCAATTCTTTGAAAGACACAAACTATTAATACCAAAAACTCACCATAAAGAATAGAATATCTGAATAAGCTGTATTTATTAAAGAAATTTAATCAACAGTTAATAACCTTCCAAAAAAAGAATGCACCATGCCCAAATGTTACCAATAAATTGAACAATTTTTAAAGAAATAACAATTCCCTACAAGTTCTTTAAAAAATAAAAGCAGAAGAAACCTTCTTAACTTATTCTATGAGGCCAACATTACCCTAACACCAAAACCAGATAAAGACATTGTAATAAAGAAAAACTTAGACCAATCAATATCTCTCATGAATATAGATATGATAGAAAATCAAATAAAACAATATGTAAAAAGAATGATACAATATGCCTGAATGAAATTTAATCCAGGTATGCAAGCTTGGCTTACCATTTTAAAACCAATTAATGTAATTATAACATTAACAACCTAAAGAAGAAAAATCTTATGCTCATATCAACAGATGCAGAAAAAGCATCTGAAAAAATTCAATACCCATTCATGATAAAGCTGTCAGCAAAGTAGAAATAGAGAGGAACATCCTCAACTTGATAAAGAACAGCTACAAAAAAACCCTACAGCTAACATTTTATGTAATAATGAAAAACTAGATACTTCCCCCTAAGATCATAAGTAAAGCAAGGATGTCTCCTCTCACCGCTCATATTCAAAATCACACTGGAAGTCATAATTTATGAAATAATAAGGAGACAAACATTATACAGATTATCAAGGAAGAAAGAAAGCTGTCTTTTGTTTGCAGATGACATGATTGTCTACATAGAAAATTCCAAAGACTCAACAACAGCAATAACAACAACAACAACAAACCCTCCTGGAACTAATAAGTGATTATAACAAAGTTTCAGGAAATAAGGTTAATATATAAAAGACAAACCTTTCCTATATACTGTCAATGAACAATTGGAATAAGAAATTAAAAGCACAATACAATTTCCATTAGCGCACACACACAAGGAAATACCTAGGTATAAATCTAACAATATATATACAGGATCTGTGAGGTAAACTATAATACTCTGACGAAATAAAATTTTAAAGATCGAAATAAATGATATTTAATCATCTATAAATATCCAAATTTACACATATACACATTTACAAAATATTTATCTGTAAGTTTGGTATTTAAATATTAGAGATATTCTATGTTCATAAACAGGAAGAGTCAATATTGTTAAAACATTGATTATTTTCAACTTAATTTATAGATTCAATGTACTCCCAATCAAAATCCCAGCAACATATTGTGTTACTATCAACAAACTGCTCCTAAAGTTTATATGGAAAAGCAAAAGTTTATATGGAAAGGCAAAAGACCCATTTATTATTTTATGAATTAGCCACAGAATACAGAAGAAGAATAAGGTAAAAGGACTGACACTACCCAACTTCAAGCTCCAGTAATCAAAATGTCTTGATATTGGAGAAAGTAGAGACAAATAGATCAGAACAGAATAGAGAGTCCAGAAATAGACCCACACAAATATAGTTAACTAATCCTTGACAAAGGAACAAAGGCAATTCAATCAAGAAAGAATAGTCTTTTCAACAAATGATGTTGGAAAATTTGGACATCCATAAGTAAAAGAAAGAAGAAAGAAGAAGGAAGGAAGGAAAGATGGAAGGAAAGATGGAAGGAAGGAAGGAAGGAAGGAAGGAAGGAAGGAAGGAAGGAAGGAAGGAAGGAAGGAAGGAAGGGATGAAGGAAGGAAGGAAGGAAGGAAAGATGGAAGAAAGGAAGGAAGGAGGGAGGGAGGGAGGGAAGAAAGGGAGCAGGGAGGGAGGAAGGAAGGAAGGTAGAAGGGAGGGAGGGAAGGAGAGGGAGGGAGGAGAAGGAAGGAGGAGAAGGAGCAAGGGAGAGAGGGAGGGAGGAAGGAAGGAAAGAAGGAAGGAGGGAGGAAGAGAGGAAGGAGGGAAAGAAAGAAGAAAGGAAGGAGAGGGAGGGAGGGAGAGAGGAGGAAGGAAGGAAGGAGAAGGAGGGAGGAGAAGGAGGGAGAAGAAGGAGGGAGGGAGGGAGAAGGAAAGAAGGAGCGAGGGAGGAGAGGGAGGGAGGAAGGAGAGGGAGGGAGGGAGGAAAGAAGGAAGGAAGGAAGGAGGAAAGGAGGGAGGAAGGAAGGAGGTGGGGAGGGAGGGAGGAAGGAAGGAGGGAAGGAGGGAGGGAGGAATGAAAGAAGGAAGAAAGGAAGGAGGGAGGGAGAGAGGGAAGGAAGGAGGAAGGGAGGGAAGGAAAGAGGGAGGGAGCAAGGAAAGAAGGAAGGAGGGAGGAAGGAAGGAAGGAGAGAGAAAGAGGGAGGGAGGAGAGGGAGGGAAGGAGAGAGGAGGAAGGAAGGAAGGAGATGGAGGGAGGAGAAGGAGGGAGGGAGGGAGAATGAAGGGAGGGAGGGAGGGAGGGAGGGAGGGAGGGAGGGATGAGTGAAGACCTAAATCAATACCTAACTTTAAAAAAAAAATCATACAGATGGTAAATAAGCACATGAAAAGATGCTCAGTATCATGTGTCATTAGGGAGTTGCAAATTAAAACAACAGTGAGATACTACACACCTATTAGAAAGGCTAAAATACAAAAAGTACTGACAGTACCAAATGCTGGTAAGAACACAGAAAAACAGGAATTCTTGTTTCTTGCTACTGGGAATGCAAAATTGTACAACCACTTTGGAATAGCGTTTGGCAGTTTCTTCCAAAGCTAAACACAACTTTATCATACGTTCGAGCAATCATGCTCCTAGGTTTTTTGTCCGGTTGGTTTTAAAATGTATGTCCACACAAAAACTTACAGACAAATACTTATAGCAGTTTTTGCAATAAGTAAAATCACAATCACCAAAAACTGGGTGTCCTTCAATAGGTGAACGAATTAAAAAGTAGTGGTGGTCAGGCGCAGTGGCTCACGCATCCCAGCACTTTGGGAGGCCGAAGCAGGAGGATCACTTGAGGTTGGGAGTTTGAGACTAGCCTGGGCAACATGGAGAAACCCCATCTCTACTAAAAATACAAAAATTATCCGGGTGTGGTGGCGCATGCCTGTAATTCCAGCTACTCGGGAGGCTGAGGCAGGAGAATCGCTTGAACCCAGGAGGCGGCAGTTGCAGTGACCCGAGATCATGCCATTGCACTCCAACCCAGACAACAAGAACGAAACTCCATCTAAAAAAAAAAAAAAAAAAAAAAAAAAAAAAAAAAAAAAAAGGAGTGGTATAGAGATACATGGGATGATTTTCTTTTCATAAAAAGAAATGAGCTATGAAGCTATAAAAAGATACGAAGAAACTTTAAATGTATATTGCTAAGTGAAAGAAGCCAATCTTAAAAGGTTACATGTTATATGATTCCATCTAGATGGCATTCTGGAAAGGCAAAACCATGGAGATAGTAAAAAAAAAAAAAATCAGTGGTTGCCAGAGGTTGGGAGACGGGAAGGGAGGAGAGATGAATTGGTGAAGCACACGGTATTTTTAGGGATATAAATCTTTTCTCTATGATACTGTAATGATGAATATATGATATCATACATTTGTCAAAACTAATACAGTGTACAACACAAAGATAAACTTTAATGTAAACTATGAACTTTAGTTACTAATATTGTATCAGTATTTTTTCATTAACTACAGCAAATGTTCCATACTAATACATGGTGTTAATAACAGGGAAACAGTAGAACATCTGGGGAGAGGAGGTTCTATACTATGAGCTCAATTTTTCTGTAAATCTAAAACTGTTCTAAAAAATAAAATCTAATAATCCTTTAAAAATCAACACAGGGTAAATTGCCACATGTAAGATTCACAGAGTAAAAGAATGATTTTTTTTTTTTTTTTTTTTTTTTTTTTTTTTTTTGAGGCGGAGTCTCGCTCTGTCGCCCAGGCTGGAGAAGAATGATTTTTAAAAAAGAATGATAAAGATCAAATAGTTTCAGAGCTAGCAGAGGCCTTAGAACTGGTTGTCCTCTCACCAAATCTCCACTGGGCAGTTACAGAGTGTCACTGTCTGCCTGAGGCACTGCAAGTATAGTGAAAACTAAGACAGCCCCTGTCACAATATAGTATTAAGTGAAAAAATTCCAATGATTTCATTTTTTTTTTTTTTTTTTTTTTTTTTTTTTTTT
The DNA here is from genome assembly GCF_024542745.1 of Macaca thibetana thibetana. NCBI lineage: Eukaryota > Metazoa > Chordata > Mammalia > Primates > Cercopithecidae > Macaca > Macaca thibetana. Next base: position 69,000,684 of record NC_065590.1, on the reverse strand, counting down.
TTTTTTTTTTTGAGACGGAGTCTCGCTCTGCCGCCCAGGCTGGAGTGCAATGGCCGGATCTCAGCTCACTGCAAGCTCTGCCTCCCGGGTTCACGCCATTCTCCTGCCTCAGCCTCCCAAGTAGCTGGGACTACAGGCACCCGCCACCTCGCCCGGCTAGTTTTTTGTATTTTTTAGTAGAGACGGGGTTTCACCGTGTTAGCCAGGATGGTCTCGATCTCCTGACCTCGTGATCCGCCCGTCTCGGCCTCCCAAAGTGCTGGGATTACAGGCTTGAGCCACCGCGCCCGGCCATGATTTCATTTTTGATGTGTGTATGTGAGAGACAGAGAAAGAAAGAGAGAGAGAGAGAATAGAGGTAGGGAGAGAACATTGAGAGGATGCTCACCAAGACATCAACAGTAGTTATTTCTGGATGGGCTTTTATTTCCTTTTACCAGTTTCTATCATTTTACAGTGTTTCTATGATAAGCATGCTTTCCTATTGTCATAAGAAAATTAAATAATAAAATGTTCCTTTATTCTAATGATGTCGCTTCAGAAAATGCTACCAGGTGAAGTAAATTTGAAGCCAGGATTATGAAAGTAAATGAACTGGAATAGGTGAGTGAGTAGACAGGACGAGCCATTTCTCACAGGGAAGGTGCACAGCAGGGAGCCCCCTGCACTGCACGAAGTGTGTTTGGCAGTCACAGAGGACAGGCTTAGTGGCTCCATGGTGGATTTCACTCAGTGGCAGCAACACATGACCACCAACAACTATGGCAAGGCAGCTTTGCCATCCTGGTAGTTTTTGACACTAATTTCTACTGAGTTTCCTCAAAGAATGTTTCACAGAAAACTAGTCCTCAAAATATTAGTAGGTAGAATTCTATTAAATTAAACAAAACTAGCGCAATTATTTATAGAAGAACATACCAAAGCATTTATTAGTCTATGATATAATGAAAACAGAGAGTATAGTGTTTCCCAAATTTGAGAAAAAGTAATTCTCCCTGCTTTTCCTTTCTTTCCTTCTTCCTTTATTCTTTCTTCCTTTGTCTTTCTCTTTCCAGTGGGGACAAGAGAATTTCATGGAATGGGTGTCATTTGGTGCATACTTGGACAGCTGTTACTCTGCCAGATGTCACACCAATGGTTTATGGGCTATGATTTATTGTGTTCATCACTATAGCTCTCAGTATTCCTACCACCAAGCACAGCAGCTAGCACATAGAAGAATCTCAAAAAATACTTGTTAGGTAAGTGAATGAACTCTTTTTCCAGCTGGAACCATGGAGGGTGGAGAAGAGAAGAAGAAGGTTCCTGCTATGCCAGAAACCCTTAAGAAAAAGGGAAGGAATTTTGCAGAGCTGAAGATCAAGAGCCTTTGAAAGATGTTTGCCCAAAAGATGCTTCAAAAGGCAAGGAGGAAGCTTATCTACGAAAAAGCAAAGCACTATCGCAAGGAATATAGGCAGATGTATAGAACTGAAATACGAATGGCAAGGATGGCAAGAAAAGCTGGCAACTTCTAGGTACCTGAAGAACCCAAACTGGCATTTGTCATCAGGATCAGAGGTGTCAGTGGTATGAGCCCAAAGGTCTGAAAGTTGTTGCAGCTTCTTCGCCTTTGTCAAATCTTCAATGGAGCCTTTGTGAAGCTCAACAAGGCTTTAGTTAACATGCTGAGGATTGTAGAGCCATATATTGCATAGGAGTACCCAAATCTGAAGTCAGTAAACGAATACATCTACCAGCGTGGTTATGGCAAAATCAGTAAGAAGAAAATTGCTTTGACAGATAATGCTTTGATTGATCGATCTCTTGGTAAATATGGCATTGTCTGCACGGAGGATCTGATTAATGAGAACTATACTGTTGGAAAACGCTTCAAAGAAGCAAATAACTTCCTGTGGCTCTTCAAATTATCTTCTCCACAAGGTGAAATGAAGAAAAAGCCACCCATTTTGTAGAAGGTGGAGATGCTGGCAACAGGGAGGACCAGATCAACAGGCTTATTAAAAGAATGAACTAAGGTGTCTACCATGATTATTTTTCTTAGCTGGTCGGTTAATAAACAGTACTTGCTCTCAAATTGAAAAAATAAATAAATAAAAATAAATAAACAAGTGAATGATTGAACTTCATTAAGAAAAATGAATTACTACAAAACTCTATACTTTCTTTTCTCACTTGGATTTGACTTGCACTTTCCTACAGAGCAAAGAAGTCACCCAGGTTCACAACAAACGGCCCAACTTAGACAGTTTACCAAGGCACAGAAGAATTCAAAATCTAGATCTTCTCGCTAGAACTCTCTCCAGTGGCTCTCCTACTTGCAAATGTAATCATCTTCCCAGAGGAGAGCCAGGGACAAACCAAGGAGTCAGATTTGTTGTTCATCTTGCAACCTCTTTCAATGAATTCAACTTGCTTCACAGGAGTCCATTGGGAATGCCCCCCCCCCAAAAAAAAACAGTCACTTGTATTATTTAAGTGAACACATGACAGTCAATGTAATAAGGACTTGCCTTCCCCACTTCCCCATCAAAAGTTTAGCGAGGACATGGTTTTCCCAAGGGAAAAAAGGAGCATAGCCATGTAACAGCTGTTCCACAGAATAGGCTGTATGTGGATTACAACTAAGTCAAGTCAAGAAGAAACTTTGTACAGTCTTATAAAAGAGAGATGTCTCTTGAACTGAGAAAGTGCATGTTCCCTCAAATATTTTCCTGCCCCCAAAAGCTTAGCCCCTTCAGTACTTGGTGTCCCTACCTTCTGCCAGCTTCTGACCCTGAGGAATGATGAAACCTCATTTTTCTAGGAACTGAAGGAGCTCTTTAGCCCCTCAAACTACAGCAAAGGAAAACTCAATGCAGCCAAAATTCAAGCCTAAATTTGAAACACAAATATGTAAACTGATCACGATGTCCACATCCTACACAAATACAACTTTCTTTTAGAAAGGAATCCCCTGCTGGTTGTGCTGTAAGTATTTTAGGCAGAATGCTTTTAGGTCTAAAGCCATTTTAAACTCTCAAAACTTTATACATCCAAGGAAAGCAAACTGAAAGTGAGCATCACTAAGTTTACTCTTATTTCTAAGATTAATTTTAACCTCCCTAGATTTCAACACTCATGCCGTTGTCCAGACTACTAGATGCAGCTGCAACGAGGGATTTCTTAAGTCACATAGGGAACCTGGACTAAATTACTCTGGAGGGATATGTGCCATTTCTAAGTTTGTGGTTTCCTTCACTATGTTTAAAGCAAAGGTTATTAGGCACTAATGCCGCACAGATTTTCTAAATACTCTGTATTTGCCAGTGGCGGAGCCAGATGTGGACCACATTAGGAGAGACATGCGTGACAGGGTTTTCCTAAATGTCCGTGATGAATTATAATTTGCAAAGGGGAAAATTGTAGCTGTGTGGTGCCAGGATAATTTCCTCCAAATACCACTCCCATCAGGTCATTTTCTCCTCAGGGTGAGTCACAGCTCCTTTTGAGGAAAACCTAAAGTCTGGCATTAGAGGCCTCAGTCATCTGCTCTTCCTCAAGACTATCCCAAAGGATCCCTGTATGCCAGGACCACCTCTTTACTCCCCTCCTGCGTATTTTGCTTGGGTGGCTCCCTCTGTCTGGAATACGTTGCTCTTACACGCTTCAAAACCTTGCTCAAATCTCATCATTATCAAGGAGCCTTCCCTCCCCAACCTCCCTCCACTGATTATTCTTCTGTATTCGGCATTCACTGCAGGTATCCATAGTTGTTGCTATGACTGTTGGTGGTGGCCACTGGAAAGCTCAGCATCGAATGTGAGGCCCCATAAAGCAAGTGTGGGGAGCAGCCTCCCTGGGGGCATTTGTGCACTTTCCACTTCCCCCTTCACCGTGGGTCCCATCCTTGATTTTGCCTTGCTTTTTCATCTGCTTTGTTATCTTGATTTATTTTTACATTATATCTTAAGTTCTTTCTGAACAAGAATAGAGTGAACATGTGAGTCTTCGAACTACGTTGGCATGTGTTTTTTTCCCAGCACATGTTCTCTGTGAATGTCTGAGCTTCCACTACTTCATACGCTCCTTTGAGAAACAAAAAATCATCTCAGAAGCAAGATGTCTTCCTCTGTTCTAATTTCTGGAACTTTTATTTTGTTCTTCCTTTGATTAAAAGAGTATGTGTGCAAGACCCCTTATGTAATATCATCTACAACCCAGAATTATCATCCCATGTTACACATGAAAAAGCACGTAATCAAAAGACTAAACAGACAACCCATAGACTGGGAGAAAATAGTCACAAACTATTCATCCAGCAAAGGACTAATATCCAGAATCTACAAGGAACTCAAACAAATCAGCAAGAAAAAAACCAAATAATCCCATCAAAAAGTGAGCAAAGAACACGAATAGGCAATTCTCAAAAAATATATATGAACAGCCAACAAACATATGAAAAAACATTCAATATCACCTTACTCCTGCAAGAATGCTCATAATTAAGAAGTCAAAAAACAACAGGTGTTGGCATGAATGTGGTGTAAAGGGAACACTTTTACTCTGCTAGTGGCAATGTAAACTACTAAAACCACTATGGAAAACAGTATGGAGATTCCTTAAAGAACTAAAAGTAGAACAACCATTCAATCCAGCAATCCCACTACTGGGTATCTACCCAAAGGAAAAGAAGTCATATGAAAAAGACACATGCACATATGTGTTTATGGCAGCACAATTCACAACTGCAAAGATATGGCACCAACTTAAGTGCCCATCAGCCAACAAGTAGATAAAGAAAATATGGTTTATATACAAAATGGAATACTACTCAGCCATACAAAGGAACAAAATAATGCCTTTTGCAGCAACTTGGAAGGAGCTGGAAGTCATTATTCTAAGTGAAGTAACTCAGGAATGGAAAACCAAATATAGTATATTCTCACTTATAAGTGGGAGTTAAGCTATGAGGATGCAAAGGTATAAGAACAACATAATGGACTTTGGGGATTTTAGTGGAAGGGTGGGAGGGGCATGAGGGATAAAAGACTACATATTGAGTACAGTGTACACTGCTTGGGTGACAGGTGCATCAAAATCTCAGAAATCACCACTAAAGAACTTATCCATGTAACCAAAAACTGTACCCCAAAACTATTGAAATAAAAATAAAATTTTTTAAAAAAGCTAAATGGTTGACCCAAAGTCACCCAGTGTATAAAGCAGAGTCAAGACTTAAACCCAGGCCAACCTAACTCAAAATGCCTCGACTCTGTATTCCCTAAAAGTGTCTAGCACCAAAACAGACACCATGAAGTGTCTAGCACCATAACAGGCACTCAGTGACTTGCACTAATTCATTGTTGAAGTATGACCCAAAACATTTGGTACAGAATTGAATAAAACCATGATGGCAAAGCTATTGAAAATTGAGCTTGCAAAATTGGTAGAATTGGCTTCATGAAAAACTGAAGAGATTCTAATTAGATCTATCGGAGAAAGACAACACAGATCTACAAAACACTCTGGATGTGGGTGAATAGAAGACTAGAAGAGATGCTGTGAGCTGATGTCCAAATTTGAATACAAAAGAAAAATAATAGATGGACACGCTGGTTTAGATTTACAGGTCCAGGGCAAACTGATCCAACTGTGGAATCACTGAATCCCCCTTGGGTTTCAATGAGGGTATCCTTGGTAGTTACTTTCAACCCTGAGGGGTTTGACAAAATGGGACAGACAGGCTTTTTACACCTGAAGCCAGAATATAGAATCTTTGTTCATTGAGAATCTTCATACATGTTACCTTCTCTAATACTTTCCCTAACTTCCCCCAGTGTTTCATGTTTATTATATTTACACATGGTCTTATAATGACGTGTCTATGTCTGTCTTGCTATGTTGCCCAGGCTGGTCTCAAGCTCCTGAGCTCAACCAGTTCTCCCACCAGAGCCTCCCAAAGTGCTGGGATTACAGGCATGAGCCACTGCACCTAACCTAATTCTCAAACTTATATCGAGGAACAAAGACCTAAGAGTAAATAAAGCACTCCTGAAAAGGAATATCAAGACTTATTCCAAAGCTGAAATAACAAAGACGGTGCTGTACTGGCACAGAAATAGACAAATTGCCCAGTGGAACAGACTAGAGAACCCAGAAACAGAGACAGAGAGAAAGAGAGAAGAGTGGATACTTGAGGATGGAAGAGAAGGCACTGCAGATGACAAGGAAACAATGAACTGTTCAATAAATAGTGCGAGGCCATTGGTTACCTACATTGGGGGAAAAAAAACTGTGACTAATCCCTGCTTTGCACCATGCAGAAGAATCAAATGCTAGTAGATTTAAGATTTAAATACACAAGGCAAAACTCTAAAACTTTTGAAGGCAACATGGGAGAATATCTTTAGAACATCAGAGAAGTGAAGGTTTCTTAAAGAAAACACAAAACTATGAAGAAAAATAATAAATTTGACTACATTAAAATTAAGAACTTCTGTTTAACAGTAGACCCGTGAAGAAAGTGATCAAAAAAGCAACAATGTAGAAGATATTTGCAATATACATAATCAATATAATCTATGTAAAGATGATGTATTTATAAAAATCTTTTCAAAGTTCAATAAATAAGTTAATAAATACACAATTCACAGAGCAGAAAATATGAATAGCCCATAAATATATAAAAGAACACTCAACATCATTAGTAATTGCAGAGACACTAAGACACCAGTGAGACTTTACTTTTTACCCACTGAATTGGCAAAAATTAATAAGGCTGATATTGTCAAAAACTTGGGCTGGGTGCAGTGGCTCAGGCCTGTAATCTCAGCACTTTGTGAGGCCAAGGCAGGTAGATCACTTTGAGCTCATGAATTCGAGACCAGCCTGAGCAATATGACGAAACCACGTTTCTACAAAAAGTACAAAAAATTAGTTGGGTGTGGTGGTGCACACCTGTAGTCCCAGCTGCTTGGGAGACTGAGGTGGGAGGATGGTTTGAACCTGGGATGCAGAGGTGTGGGGGTTCAGTCAGGATGGTGGGAGAAATTGTAAAATTATAGGAAATAAACACAAACCCTCTTGGAAGCCTGGGGGTTTGCATAAAGTGTTTGGCTGAAGGCAGCTGAATTCTCTTAAAAGTTGAGGGCATAGATACATAGGAATGTAGAGCAGTTTATCTAAATAGTTTGTTTATTCATGTGGTCCTAAGACCAACATTTGATCAACGAGGGGTGCATAATTGCTCTCTACTAGGGAGGTCAGCAATGTCAATTACCCTTTAGTGGTATTTACTCAAGACCTTTGTTATTTAATTTACACTGAATAAATGCGAGCTTCACTGGCTGAATGGAGCCATGGCTGCTACTCTACAGAACCTTCCTTGGTGTCTGTGAGGGGCCCAGACCCTTAGCCGGACTGACAGGCAGAATATCTGTGTCAGTGTACATTATTCATCCGTTGTTGGGTCAGGATCTGCAGAACAAACCCCCACACAGAGGTTGCAGTGAGCTGAGATCATGCCACTGTGCTCCAGCCTGGGTGATAGAACCACACCCTGCCTCAAAAAAAAAAAAAAAAAGAACTTGGAAAGAGTATGATTCAACTGGAATCTTTATTCACTCTTGGCAGGAGTCTAAATTGGTACAATCCCTCAGAAAAAATAAGTTAAATATATTCATATACCTTATAGCCTAGCAATTCCACCCTAGAGAAACCCTCGCATATGTACACAAATTTATGTGGTTGTACTTCTAAGTATAACCCTAGAGAAATTCTTGCATGTGATTTATGGATAGGAGTATTCAGAGCAATATCAAAATAACAACCAGAAACAACCCAAGTGTCCAAAGTGTTCAGAGAAAGAATAAACAATTATTTATAACTACTCACACAATAAAATGCTATAGACAGTAGTGAAAATAATGAACTACATGCAACATGGATGAATCTTAGAAACAAAATATTGAGTGGAAAAAAAGCAAATGAAAAGAAGACTGCATGTAGCATAATACCATTTTGATAAAGTGGACACAATCAAATAATATGTTTCTTAAGGTTGTCTGCATATGTCCTAAATTATTATTTTAACCAGGGCTTCACAGAAATAAAATTTGGAAAGCTGGTTACTTCTAGGGACCTGTAGGGGATGGCATAGGAAAGAAGCCCACCAGCTACAGCAATGATATTGATCATATTCTCGTTTAAGGACAACTCACAGGTTTCTTCCTGTTATTACTATGCCTCATCACTTAACTGTGTGATACATTATTTTGCACATATCAGCTATTACATAATAATAGCAAATAAAAGTAAATGAACAGGCAAGGCACAGTGGCTCATGCCTGTAATCCCAGCACATTGGGAGGCCCAGGAGGGCGGATCACCTGAAGTCAGGAGTTCAAGACCAGCCTGGCCAACATGGCAAAACCCCTTCTCTACTAAAAATACAAAAATTAATGGGGTGTGATGGTAAATGCCTCCAGCCCCAGCTACTCAGGATGCTGAAGTAGGAGAATCGCTTGAACCTGGGAGGTGGATGTTGCAGTGAGCTGAGACCACACCACGGCACTCCAGCCTGGGCAACAGAGCAAGACTCCATCTCAAAAAAAAAAAAAAAAAAAAAAAAAAAAGCAAATAAATAAATAAATAAATAATGCCTGCAGTTTTATAATAGTCTCAAAAAAGAAAAACAAAAAGAATACAAGGAAAGAAATCAGGTGCCCAGGCTTTTCTGAGAATACAGAAACAAAAGTCTTTCAGTTACTCACAATCCTTCCACACTCACCAACACAGAATGTCAGAAGTGGACCCCAGTGAGGCCCTGTAGGCCCACCACTAATTAAGTAGATGAGGAAACGGAAGCTCAGGGATAATACGTGACTGCTCCATGATCACCTGGCAGAGCCAGGAGCCAAACCCAGGTCTCCTGATACTTTTTCTCTTAGATCAAGTCCCCAGGCAGTGTCCTTCAGTCTGGTAGATAATAAAAAGAAAATTCCAGTCTTCTTTATCTTTGTATCTCTAAGATCTAGCACAGGGCTTAATAATTTGTTGGCCCTCAAAATGTTTTGTTTCTGAACATTATGGAATTCCCATTGGATTCGTCACAAGATGTCCCCAAAGTGGTAAAAATTATCTCTTCTGGTTCGGTGGCTTCAAACCAAGAAAAGGTTCCTGGAAGCAAGACAGTCATTAATGGGCATTGCCAGAACTCATATGTGTGGGCATATGGGAGGAGATCCCTGCAGCAGCCAGGGCTGCGTTTTCTAGCCGGTTCCAGCAAGCCAGCCTTGCGTGACTGACTTCTTTAGTTTAAGGTGCAGAACTCAAGGGAGAGGAGCTAAACCCTATGAATGTGTTTGTATTGCCTCCAAGGCGAGGAGTGGCCAGGATCTGTGGCTTGACTATGGAATGAGCAGTGGAAACACTCTGTCTTCCAATATGTCTGCAGAATAGGCTGGCAGGTGCCACATTATGTTAGTAAGCTCCTGGCAAGGCATGTGGCTTCCATCTCACTTCATTAGCAGCTTTCCCGAACTTCAGGTTTCCCCAGTCCCTGATTCTAGGAGGTAAAGTTCCCTCTGGTATCACTATTCTTCCTCCATGGGTTTTTCCTAGACCTCCCCTATCCCCAGGGCCTGAGGCGAGGCCCTGGTTTGTAGCTCCTATCTGGGAGAATGTGCAGCCAAGGGTCACAAAACAGACCCGGGGGTCTGGCCTCCCCTGAGGGATGCTGGGACCCGAGTGTCCCAAGGTGCCCTGATTTTCCCACCTGCAATGATCAGTAGCCAAGTTCTCTGATTTTATCTCAACACTTTCTTGAGAGCATTGAGCTGAATTTTGAGTCTTTCCATTCATGAAATGTCTCCCTTTATTCAAATCTTCTTTTACATCCCTCAGTAAAGTTTCTTGTATTCTTCATCAAATCTCCACATTTCTCAATAACTATATTCCCAGATGTGTTTCATTTTGGGTGACTCAGACCAATACTCTAATGAGGCAAAATAATGGGCCGCTTCTGTCCTGAGACACCCACTGGCTGGGAGCACTAATGAAGACTTAAGGCTGAGATACACCAGTTGTTTATGGACCATGGATGGGTTTTCTCCTGGGATGAAGCTCTACCTTCCTGCAGGTTGTACTAAGACCAGATGCTTGTTCGTGATTCTGGTTTGTGCAGGTCCCTCCCAGGGGTCCGTGCCTCAGCACGGTTTCCTATACGACAGCCCTGCCAAGAGCAGGGGTTGCCATCCCAGCTGGTCACCGCACCTTGGCCCTCTGCCTACTACATGCAGAAGGGGCTGTGAGCAGGTAAGAGGAATGCTTTCTTCTCAGCTGAGGCTCACGGGTACCTGCTCTGGGAAGCACCAGCAGCAGGTGCAGCTCACAGCCAACTGATGTCCTCTCCCTTCAATCCAACAAGTGCAACTTCTGAACTTACACCTCCTCTGTGGGGCTTTCAGGATACAGAGGGTCTCTGGCTTTGAAATCAGTTTCACTTAGATGTGTAAGGCCCAATTTACAGACTTTGCTTATGTTTGTGTTTTTCCGTTAAACTGAGTTTTTAATTCCCAGAAATTGTAGGCTTCAACTTCTGTGCCTGGTTTTTCATGTTGCTGATCTTGATGGTCCACCTTTAAGACCTGCTGTCACAGGAACTGTCATCCAGACATGGGATACATGTATGTGCCAAAAGACACTGCGCTTTGGTAGGCCTGGCAGCCTAAGTGGCTGGCAGAGGGAGGGCAAGGTCTCTGTGATTGGGGGAGGCACACATCCAGAAGCTTGTGAGGGCTCTACCTGCCCTGCTACCATCCCTACTTGTCTCCTTCGGGCATCTGTCTTTTAAAGAATATAAAACAGCCCACTCCTTTTCAACTGCTTTAATGTTTCATTCCTAATCTTGCAGAAAAATTCCCTTATGTTTCACAAAAATAACATAAACCTTGGCAGTATTTTATTTTTCTAAAGTGCCAGACATCAGGGTGAAAGGTGGAAAGAGCATTGGGCATGGGTTCCAAAGAGCTGTGCTCCAGGCATACATTCCTGAGACAACCTACAGCATCTCAGGCAGGCCAGGGTCCCCTTACACTTTGTCCTATCTGAAAATGAGAGCAGTAACACCTGCATAATAACGCGGGGTGAGACCAAATGACTTAGTCAAGACCCATGCAAATCTTATGTATTATAGACTAATAGCAAATGTACCATAAATATCTCATCTCAGGACAATGATTTATTTAATGACACCCAACAGACAGAATATAAGAGAGTCTTTTAACACGAGAAAGTGACAGCAAGAAAAAAAACAGTGATAACAGTTCCTATTTATTGAGCACTTACTACACTCCGGGCACTGTGCTAAGGCCTTCACATGAAGTATTTAATCTTCAGGCAGGTAATTTTATTCACCTATTTTTTAACCAGAGGAAAGAGAAAAAACTAAGTTTAGCAAATTTTAGCAAGCTAAGTGACTTGGCCAAAGTCACTTAGCTTCTAAGTGGCAGAGCTGGGATTCAGACTCAAAATATCAAAAATTTTGAGCCATGCTCCAAGAAACGTCCAAGCTGTCATCAAGAATAAAACATAACCACGAATAACACATAGTCACAGAAGAACAAAATTCATCGTATTTACAAGTCAACAACATTTTATAAGATGTACTGTGGGCATATACCATCGATTTATCCAATGTAAACAGAGCCAGAAGAGGGGGAGAGAGAGAGAGATGACTGATAATTTGGAAAGATACCATGGAGAAAACGGTCTGTTACCTGCGCCTGGAGGGATGAGGAGTATTTCGACAAGTGGAAGAGAGAAAAAATATGTCCCAGGCAAAGGCAGGTGAGCACGAAGGCTCAGAAACAAAGCACGTGTTGGGTAACGTATTTTGTGCTGCTGGAATGTAGGAAAAGTAAAGGGAGACATGGCTAAAAGCAGAGACTGCTAATTGTCCCCTAGTATTCATTTGTCCCTCTTCTTTTAGTAAGAAAATCCCCTTTTTTCTTGACACTCGAGTGCCTGGCAGGAGGCTGCCATTCCCAGCCTCTCTTGCAGCAACGTGTGGCCATGTGCCTCGGTCTGCGTGCCAGTCCTGGAGCTGAAGTGAGATGCTATGAAAGCACTGCCCCAGGAATTCCCTCTTCCCTCTTTCTCCTGGATGGAAATGGTGACAACTAGCGCAGCTGCCAGTTGGGACCCAGATATGGCATCCACAGGCAGAGGGTGACAAAGCTGCCCACCACACCTGGACACTTACCTGTAGACACATGGGAAAGGAAGAAGCTTTCATCTTATTTAAGTAATGGCAATTGGGGTTCTGGAACAAACTCCAGAATCACAAATATGTACTGTCTGACCCCAGTTAATACAGGGCCCAGTCTTATAGGGCCTTAAATTCCATGGCAATATTTGGAAAATAGTTGGCAGGCAATAGGGTGTCTTGGTTTGAAGCATCCACGTTCACATGGAAAGGTAGCATCACACTTCTCTTTTCTTAAAGAGCACTAATAAATTAATGGAATGCCTTTCGAGCAACTGAGTTTTAAATTATGATAGAGCTAGAGCTTGAGGGTCAGGAAAATGTGTTTGCCAGGATCTCATAGCACAGGGTAGTACTGGCTTTATTGAGAGAACTTTGCTTTCAAAACCATAAAAAGGGAAAGGAAAGTATATAAAATATGTGCCTGAGCAAAATTCCACAAGAAATTATTTGCCCCTGACCTTCACTAAAGTGCTGTTCCCAGTTATTCTGGGATAGGATTAATCTAAGGTGGGTAAAGTTTAAACCAATGGTACCCAAGTAACATCCACCATTTTTCTTCTTCCATGTCAGAACACAACAACAAATTAGACTGAGAACTAGAGTGAGGTCTGTCTCATCTATGTGCTTTTAAAAGAAATGGGTATTTCAAATAAGTTAATTTTCCAGATATCTGAAAGTTAAGTTCCCTTCCGTTACTTTATCACTGGCCAACAACAACTAAACTACTGCTACTGTTTTCAAGATGATCGTAAACAACTGCAAACACAAGCACCAGACTGCATGCCAGCAATAATCAGAAGACGATCCTCTGGGTAATCAGAACCAGCATGCTTAATTTCTTTTAGATTGCCATTGTAACAGAAACACATTTAAGCATTTTCTAGAGAATGCAGGATAAATCTGTAGCTCTCCCGTTTGAGAAATCCAGTTGTAAGCAAAAAACATTTTGAGACATGTGGTCTATTAATTAATCACTGCTCTTTCATAAATATCGCTTTATAAAATAATTCAAGACATTATTCAACATGTGCTGTGTATTAAATATTTCTGCTACACAGACTTATTCCCCATGGATCTGTGCTGAGGCAGGAACAATTTTAATGAAAAGCAAAAGTTTGTAGTTCTCAAATTGCACCTAAATCAAATAAGCAAAAAGTCAGGATACTTTTACTAGAAGATAAAACAGTCCATTTGTTTACAAGGTACTTGCATTCTTAGAAAACAAGTGTATTTTACCACCATGTATAAAAGTATTTGTGTTTATACGTAAAATAGAGTTCACCTCTAGGTTCGAGCACTTACAAATGGTTTTGTATCCACGTGAATTTGTGGTGGAACATTAAAAAGCACAGGATGGGGTCAGGCACGGGGGCTCACACCTGTAATCCCAGCACTTTGGGAGGCTGAGGCAGGCGGATCGCTTAAGGTCAGGAGTTCAAGACCAGCCTGGCCAACATGGTGAAACCCCATCTCTACTAAAAATACAAAAATTAGCTGGGTGTAGTGATACATGCCTGTAATCCTAGCTACTTGGGAGGCTGAGGCACAAGGATCACTTGAACCCAAGAGGTGAAGGCTGCAGTGAGCTGAGATTGTGCCACTGCACTCCAGCCTGGGTTACAGAGTGAGACCCTGTCTCAAAAAAAAAAAAAAAAAAAAAAGCACAGGACAGTGCTGTGCATAGCAGGATGACCAGCATCCCTGAGCCCACCTATTAAATGCCAGCAATGCTTCCAATCATTGTGAAAGTAAAACAACCTCCGCCCCCAAAACTCTCAAAATGCTTCCCTGAGGGCAGTAGCACTCTCCCTGAGTGAGTACCGCTGTCATAGTGCCTCGTCCAAAGTGCTGTCTTGAGTCATTTCCTGGGGCGCATGGCAGTGCACCTGCCCCACCTTGGCTTGGACATGTGCACTGGAAAACTGGCAAGGGGAGGTGTTCAGACAAACTGTCAGGCTTGCTGCTGGCTTCAGATTAGATGAGGTGCTGAGCCTGAGTGTCTCATGCTCTCAAGGAAAGCATTTTTTGCATCACTGAACTGATGCAAGAAACGAGGTGGAAAGAGGAGGGAAGAATTCTCGTGGTTTGGACGTCCTCAGTCAGCCTTACCTGCTCAGGGCCCCACAGCACTGGGTAGAGGAGGTAACGACTGAGAGGACTTTAGCTACGGTGATAGTGAGCACTAGGGACACAGGCCCTCAACCCCAAAAGCTCTTTCTTTCATTGCCTAAGGGAGAGCAAGGAGTGTGGTAGGGAATTGCAACAGGCAGGTGGGGCTAGAAAGGTGGAATGTTAAATTATCCTGAGAGGAGAGGGCAGAAGGCAGAAAGACAAGCACATGAGTTGCTAAATCTGAAAAAATTTGACTGGCATCTTCAGGTGAAGGCATGGGATGTTTTCTCTGCCCTCCTGTTTTAGGGGCAGCTATGGAGGGCCCAGGTACAAAGAGTATTGTGGACAGGAAGTCAAAAGAAGGTGGGAGAGCCCTGCAAGCTGAGACCCCCACAAAGAATTAAGTCTCCAGTTAACCTGTAATGAGGTAGGAGGCAGGTTGGACTTGACTCCCAACCAGATTTAAGACTGGCCAAACCCAAACGATATGAACAGACATTTCTCAAAAGAAGACATTCATACAGCCAACAGACACATGAAAAAATGCTCATCATCACTGGCCATCAGAGAAATGCAAATCAAAACCACAATGAGATACCATCTCACACCAGTTAGAATGGCAATCATTAAAAAGTCAGGAAACAACAGGTGCCGGAGAGGATGTGGAGAAATAGGAACACTTTTACACTGTTGGTGGGATTGTAAACTAGTTCAACCATTATGGAAAACAGTATGGCGATTCCTCAAGGATCTAGAACTAGATGTACCATATGACCCAGCCATCCCATTACTGGGTATATACCCAAAGGATTATAAATCATGCTGCTATAAAGACACATGCACACGTATGTTTATTGTGGCACTATTCACAATAGCAAAGACTTGGAATCAACCCAAATGTCCATCAGTGACAGACTGGATTAAGAAAATGTGGCACATATACACCATGGAATACTATGCAGCCATAAAAAAGGATGAGTTTGTGTCCTTTGTAGGGACATGGATGCAGCTGGAAACCATCATTCTTAGCAAACTATCACAAGAACAGAAAACCAAACACCGCATGTTCTCACTCATAGGTGGGAACTGAACAATGAGATCACCTGGACTCGGGAAGGGGAACATCACACACCGGGGCCTATCATGGGGAGGGGGAGGGGGGAGGGATTGCATTGAGAGTTATACCTGATGTAAATGACGAGCTGATGGGTGCTGATGAGTTGATGGGTGCAGCACACCAACATGGCACAAGTATACATATGTAACAAACCTGCATGTTATGCACATGTACCCTAGAACTTAAAGTATAATAATAATAATAAATAAAATAAAAAATAAAAATAAAAAAAGACTGGCCAAACCAGTAAGAGATGCAGAAAGCACCTCTCCATGAGACATGCCGACCAAAGTCATGACAATTTACTGTTACCATAGCAACATCCAGTAGTTACCACCCATTTTCTAGCAATTCCTGAATAACTTGCCCCTTAATTAGCATGTCATTAAAAGTGGGTATAAATATGATTGCAAAACTGCCCCCAGGCTGCTTCTCTCCATGCGGCTATGGTGCAGCCCTGCTCCACTGAAACTGTCACACTGCCACTGCCTCAGGAAAGCTGATTTCTTTCTCCACCTGCTCACTCTTGAATTCCTTCCTGGACAAAGCCAACAACCTGCCCTGCATCAGTAGCTCTAAAAACAGCCTCGTTTCACTGAAACCATAGCATTCCAAAGATTCGAATGATTCTAAGCTAAATGTGCAGGTCTGTATGTCCTCAGGAAGGAAGGGAGATAGGCCAGGAACCTTGCATGGAGGAATGAGGTGCCTCTGAATGTAAGGTTTTCCTTCCTGGAGTCAGTCTAGCAAGGTTCTTTAACCACCACGAAGTAGAAGAACATCAATCATACAGGGCTCCAAGCAAAATGTGGCCTTTCCTTGCTTTGCTTTCTGAAGTTCTATCAGCTCTAGCGCTAGCTCTAGCTCCAGCTCTTGCTCTCTCTCATCATTTTTTCAGTTATCGAAACTAGTCAGCCAAGATTTGTTTATCGTGGTTTTGGTAACTCTAGAGGAATAGAAATAGCATTATTTGCTATGGGATTATTTTTTCTCCTTATTTTCAAAAATCTGTGCACAAGTTGGAAATTCTACAAATTAATAGCTTTAAATTCCAACCTGTAATGTAGCAAATGCTGTGGGGCTCTGCCTAGACCCCCCACTTCAGGAACAAGGCTCATTGCCCCAGCTTCCGGGGGTGTTGTCTGCCGATGCCCTCAGTCAAAGGGAATTGCCTTACTCAAAGCTACAGGGCCTCCAGGGAGGTAGCAGGCATGCAATGGGTGATTGATGCAAAGGGACAGAGGCCTGAGCCCTGGGCCTTAATTTGGAACATCTGTGAAGGGCTTTTCCAGCTCGAGAGCTCCCCACATGATAGGCTGAGGCTTCTTTCAGTTTCACCACTGTTCACCTTCTCTTTCTGCCATCCTGCTTTGCTCACACCCTAACACATATCTTTCCTGAGAGCATTCCCTAGTAAATTGCTTGCACACAAATCTCCCTCTGAGAGTCTATTTCCTGGGGAACCCAACCCACAACAGCAGATGTCAGGAGTGGTTCAAGATGACTGACTCTGAAATAGCATTTAGAGCTGGATAACTCTCTGGTGGCTGGCAATGAGAAGCCCTTCGATGATGGTGGGGGGTGTGCTGGAAGACCCTGGCACATGGTAGCAATGCAATTGTCGCTGATTTTTTTATTTGTTTGTTTTGAGACCGAGTGTCACTCTGTCACCCAGGCTAGAGTAGGGTGGTATGATCACAACTCATTACACCCTCAACCTCCTAGGCTTAAACAATCCTCCCTCCTGAGTAGCTGGGACTACAGGTGTGCACCACCATGTCCAGCTAATTTTTTATTCTTTGTAGAGATAGGGTCTTGCTATGTTGCCAAGGCTGGTCTCAAACTCCTGGGCTCGAGAGATCCTCCTGGTTTGGCCTCCAAAGTGCTAGGATTATAGGCATGATCCACCACTCCCAGCCTTCTTGCTGTTTTTTAATGTCACTATTCATAAGCTGGAATGCAATACAGATAGAAGGGAACTCATGGGTGGGTAAACTCATGGTGGGTACTCACGGGTAGAACTTCCCGTGAGAAGTTCACGGGAAGTAGTCATTATACGGATTACAAGAATTATGGCCATCTCTGGGAGATATTGGTTAATCACTAATTTAAGGCAAAGTAAGAAAGCCAGAAGTCCTCCTTGACAAATTATGAAGACTCTGCTCACCTGACACTGGAAGGCAGAAAGCACTGAGATTCAGACCTGGGACTCATTCATAGGAGTTGAGGAGTTCCAGAGAAGGTTGAAATTTCAACCCTAACTCACCTGATGATAGCTGAGAGGGCCTGACCCACGGATGGCTGTGGAGGTGGGTAATAGTGCTTGGCATCCCCATGGGCAGGACAGGAGGGCAGCCTAAAGAAGTAGTGCTCAGTCTCTACCATCAAAAGATATTGAGGATGGACCATCAGGAGGCTAAGGGTGGCCAACTCAATTAAAAAGCCATGATCTCTTCTGGAGCTGAGCCGGTTTTCAGACCTGGAACCCATTGACTAAAGATAATGCCAAGGTCCAAGAATGAAGACCCTGCAATGCCTTGGCAAGTATATACAGTAATAATTACCCCATTTCTTCCCCAAAGGACTTATGCCCATTCGCTTGGGTAACCATACACAGAAATAAGGACTATACCTCATCACTTCAAGGACTATTGGACACAGGGTACAAATTGACCCAGGGATACCATCCACCACCCCAGCTGCCCACACACACATTGCTAGAGTGAGTGCCAGGTCATTAATAGAGGCCTGGCCCAGGTCTGTCTCACAGTCCATCCCCTGGGCCTA
This sequence comes from Macaca thibetana thibetana, assembly GCF_024542745.1. NCBI lineage: Eukaryota > Metazoa > Chordata > Mammalia > Primates > Cercopithecidae > Macaca > Macaca thibetana. The sequence goes on along the minus strand of NC_065590.1, from coordinate 68,982,418 downwards.
TGTACCCTCTGTGGTTATGTCCTTGGTCCCTGAAGGTAGAATTGAAATGAACACACTTGGTAGTTGACAGTACCCCCTTATTGATTCCTTGATCAATGAGGTAAGAGTTATTACAATGAAGAAAGGCAAGTAGAGGCCTCCGAAAATATTCCTTCTAACTAGCCCAGGCAGTAAATCAAAATCTATGTTGTATCCTGAGAGAAATGGCAGAGTGCTACCCTTAAAGACCTAAAGGATGCAGGGGTGGTAAGTCTCCTTCACATTCCCACTGAATTCACCAGTCTGACTCCTGGAGAAAACAGATGGATCCTTGAGGATGACACTGGACTACCAAACACTCAACCAGGTAGTCGCCCACTTGCAGCTGCTGGGCCTATGTGGCACAGTGGCCAGGGCACATGAACATGGTCTCAGGTATCTACTGCACAGCTCCTGACTGGTGGGTGTGTTCTTTTCCATCTGCATTAATTTTTTATTGCTGCTGTAAAAAATTGCCGCAAATTTAGTAGCTTGAAATAGCACAAATTTACTACCTGACAGCTCTGTAGGTTAAAAGTCTGACATGGGTCTCCTCGGGTGCAAATCAAAGGGTCAGCAGGGCTGCATTCCTTTCCAGAGGCCCTAGAGGAAAATCTACTTTCTTTCTTTCTCCAGCTTCTAGAGACCACCCACATTCTTTGGCTCATAGAAAGCCAGTAACATTGCATTTCTCTGACCATTCTTCCATAGTCGCACCTCCCTCTAACCCCAGCTGGGAAACGTTCTCCACTTTTTAAGGACCCGTGTAAATATATAGAGACCACCTAGATAATTCCTCTATCTTAAGGTCCTTACTCGTATCTGCATAGTCTCTTGCCATGTAAGGTAACATATTAACAGATCTCTGGGATTAACATGTGGACATATTTGGCTGGGGTGGGGGGGTGCATTATTCTGCTACCCTATCAGGAAGAATAACCAGAAGCATTCTTATTCATACTGAATCAACAAGTATATATGTTTGCCATATATTTATGGAGCAACAATATACATTTGCTCGATAGCAATGCTAATTCTCCTGCCCTTTCTTATAATATAGCCTGAACGGTATGACATTGGTTCACTATATCTGTGACATCATATCAGTCATATCAGCTTAGCAAGAAGGGAGAGGTACTTATTGGAGGCCCTGGTAAAACAGGCACTCTAGAGCGTGGGAGATAGAAAAACCTACCAAGATTTGGAGACTTGTCATGTCAGTGAAGTTTTCAGGGTCTAGTAGTCTGAAATATACTGGAATCTCCCCTCCAAAGTTAAGGACAAATTACTGCATGTTTTACCTTCTATTAAGAAGGATGTGTAACACCTGGTCATCCTCTTCAGGTTCTGGAGGCAGCATATTCTACACGTGGAAATACAGGTTCTGACCCATTTACTGCGTGGCACAAAGGGCTACAGGCTTCGATTAAGAACCCAGAAGAGGAAAGAGCTCCACAGCAGGTCCAGGCCCATGTCGAGCAGAACCTCTGCTACTAGGGATACCTCTGATGGAAAAAGACACCATGTGGAAATGATGTCAAACTCCAGTGGGAATATCACAGTGTAGACCCTCTAAAGTTCTAGAGAATGTCCATACTGTCTTTAGCAAAGAACTATACAATACTTGAAAAACTGTTTCTGTTGGGCAACATAGTGAGACTTCGTTCTACAAAAAATTTAAAATTAGCCAGGTGTGGTGGTGCATGCCTGTAGTCCCAGCTTCTTGGGAGGCTGAAGCAGGAGGAACCCTTGAGCCCAAGAGTGCGAGGTCATGGTGAGCTATGATGGCACCACTGCACTTCGGCCTGGTGACAGAGTAAAACCCTGTCTCTAAAAATAAAATAAAATAAAAAATATCTCTTCCTGGCATGCCACTGGACCCTGGAGGAGATGAAGCACCTGCCTATGGAACCCAAAGTGACCCTGAAACCAAAGTTATGCATCAGGAGCTTGGTACCATTGGACCCAAAAAGCCATGAGGTCAGGCCCAGCAACCATCCATTGCAAGATGGAAGTGGTCCATAAGGACAGAGGGCACAAGTATGCTGCATGTGCAGGTGGCCCTGATTCCCCAGTCATCCACTGCTTTTACACGAGTGCCTCTCCTCAGCTCTCACTTATGTGCACAGGAAATGGCGCAGAGCAGAGTGGGGTAAAGAAGGATTCTTTATGAGTAGCTGTCAGAGGAAGGAAAGGGCCAAGTTTGATTCACAGATGAGTCTACTTGGCACATGGGTGTAATCTGAAAATGTTTCAGGCCTTCACAATAGCCCCATCCAGGTGTGGTCCTGAAAGACAGTGGTGAGGAGAGAACTTGCCAATGGGCAGAGCTTTGGGCAGTACACCTGGTCATCACTTTGTATGGAAAGAGAAATGAAATGTCCCAAGGTAAGAATATACAAACACTCATGGGCAATGAGGAATGGCTTGGCTGGTTGGCAAGGGCTCTGGAAGGACAAAGACTAGAATATACGGGACAAGGAAAAAAGACATGTAGAGGACCTATGGTAGTGGACATAAAGTGTGAAAATCTTTGTGTCACGTGTTAACACCCACTTAACTACCACAGATGAGATAATAAAAAACAAGTAGACAGAATCATTTGACCAGGTGACATTAGCTAGCCTCTATCACCAACCACCCAGAGGCTGGCACAATGGACTCATAAATGAAGTAGCAATGGTGACAGGGATGAAGGCTACACGTGCACCTATTTTCATGGGTTACATCTCACTAAAGTTTATCTAACCACTGGCATTGCCAAATATCCAAGCTTCTAGCAACAGAAATCACTCTGGATCCCTGCTCTGACACAATTCCTCAAGTACATCCACCAATCATTTGGTGGCAAGTTGATTACATCAAGCCCATTCCACCCAGGAAGGAACAACAATTCATATTACCTGGAATTGACACATATTCTAGGTATCGGTTTATCTTTCCCATCAATAGGACTTCCTTAGCCACCACCACTATCTGAGGGATTCCAGAGTATTTGATCCACTAATTTGGAATTCCATGTAATATTGCATGTGACACAGGAACTGATTTTATAGCTTATTTAAAGGAAGTGCAACAATCAGCACATAACCATGGGATCCATTGGTACATTCTGGACCACGCAGAAGCTGCCAGCCTGGTATGATAATGGAATGACCTTTTTAAAGTGCAGCAGATGTACAAGCTTGGAGATGCTCCCTGGGAAATTGGAGTGGCATTCTCCAGGACTCAACATGTGCCCTAAATCAATAGCCATTATATTGTGCTGTGTTTGCAAAAGATAGAATACATGGTTATGGAAACGAAAGGGAGGAAGGAGCCCCAATTACAATCACCTCTAGTGACCTACTTAGAGAATTAGTGTTTTCCATCGTCCAACTCTAGGCTCTGTGGGCCTAGAGGTCCCAGCTCCCAGAAGGGCAACATCTCCACCAAAGGTGACAGCAAGAGTCAAGTTAAACTACAAACAGCCTCCCTGTCACTCTAGCCTCCTTATGTTAAGAGATGACCAGGAAGGAGAGGAGGTGTTATTCTCACAAGGGTAATCAACTCTTACCATGAAGAGATAGGCTGCTTTCACACAGTGAGAATATAGAAGAATGTGTTTGACATTCAAGTGATCCACTGGGTGGCTCTTGGTACCCTCTTTTCCAATTTTAATAATAAATGGGCAAGTGCAACAGCCACAGTATCAAGGGAAACCCCACCCCTGATATTTAACGTGGGTTCTTTTCTATTTCCCTAAGCATCTCGGCTGATCTGAGAAATAAAGGGAAAGAGTACAAAAGAGAGAAATTTTAAAGCTGGGTGTCCAGGGGAGACATCACGTGTCGTCAGGTTCCATGATGCTCCCTGAGCCGTAAAACCAGCAAGTTTTTATTAGCAATTTTCAAAAGGGGAGGGAGTGTACAAATAGGGTGTGAGTCACAGAGATCACACGCTTCACAAGGTAATAAAACATCGCAAAGCAAATGGAGGCAGGGCAAGATCACAGGACCACAGGATGGGATGAAATTAAAATTGCTAATGAAGTTTCGGGCATGCATTGTCATTGATAACCCTATCAGGAGACAGGGTTTGAGAGCAGACAATCTGTCTGACCAAAATTTATTAGGTGGGAATTTCCTCATCCTAATAAGCCTGGGAGCACTACAGGAGACCAGGGCTTATTTCATCCCTTCAGCTTCAACCGTAAAAGACAGCCGCCTCCAAGGGGGCCGTTCATAGACCTACCCTCAGGGCGCACTCTCTTTCTCAGGGATGTTCCTTGCTGACAAAAAGAATTCAGCAATATTTCTCCTATTTGCTTTTGAAAGAAGAGAAATATGGCTCTTTTCCATCTGGAAAAGCAGCAGTCAGAGTTTGAAGTCTTAATCTCCCTTGTTCCCTGAACATCGCTGTTATCCTGTTCTTTTTTCAAGGTGCGCAGATTTCATATTGTTCAAACACACACGCTCTACAAACAATTTCTGCAGTTAACGCAATCATCACAGAGTCCTGAGGCGACATACATCCTCCTCAGCTTACGAAGATGACGGGATTAAGAGATTAAAGTAAAGACAGGCATAGGAAATCACAAGGGTATTGATTGGGGAAGTGATAAGTGCCCATGAAATCTTCACAATTTATGTTCAGAGATTGCAGTAAAGACAGGCATAAGAAATTATAAAAGTATCAACTGGGGGAACTAATAAATGTCCATGAAATCTTCACAATTTATGTTCTTCTGCCGCGGCTTCAGCCGATCCCTCCATTCAAGGTCCCTGACTTCCCACAACACCACAGCCTGAAGAGCGCATGGTGACCTGGAGTTTGGAGCTCTCAGGAGTGAGAGTCTGGGTCACCTCACCAGATAAGCCACCTAGATGAGGAAAGGAGCAGACCAAGGCCAAGGGGCATCTACAATGGGTGGTAGAGAAAGGAGACAATGAGTACCTCTGCAGGTGTGAGACCAGCCACAGCAGCAGGGCATGTTGTTTTAACCTTCTTATCATAATTTCCCCCAAAAAAAGAGATTAAACAGATTCCTGGATGAACTTTCCCAGATGGAGCAGACTTACTATGCAGAGCAAACGGATCCAAACAATCAAAAGATAGACTCTAGTGGATGATGTGGTAGACCACTCAGATGTCCCTGTCAGGACCAAGACACTCATTCCATCATCTTCCAGGAATGTCAGCTGCTGATGGCTTATAGGAATTGTGTTGGCCAAGGGGATCCCCTCCCCAGGATTTGTGCTAGGCCAAAGGTTATGTTCTCTCCCTACTGGAGTTCACATATAATGATTGTTTGCTGCAGAGGTATGAAGGCATGGTCCCTTTGACTCAGTTCGGGACATGTTTAAAGGGTCATCCCAGCTGCAAAGCTCCCTGTAGATTGGCTGAGACCTCTGTTACTACTGCATCACAGTTCACTTCCTCTTCCTGCCCAGCCTTGGGTCCCTCAAGGCTCATAGCTGTTGCTCCTCAAAAAGTATCTGAGTGCAAATGTCTGTCTCAGAGGGTAATTCCTAAGGAAACTAATCTAGGAATCCCAACATTTTCAGAAAAAAAAATCACAATGATCATAATAAAATATTTCACTTTTTAAGCCTTATCTGGCTCATATACAGTGAAATACATCATAGTTTCTGAAAGGCTGAAAAACCGTGCCTAGGAATATTACTTTTGTGAAATAGGCTTGAATTCTTCAATTTACATAAGCAACACATGCACAGGGTTTGTGAAAATCTATTCAGATTTGTATGTATTATATTGAGTTCTGCAGTTACGTGCCTAGTCCAATATTTGGCTTGTAATAAACTCTCAAAATGATAGCTAATGCCATTTTCAACATCATCTACATCACCGTCACTTGGCAGCTTTTTTGCTTGCCTTGTTACCTGATCCTCACCACCTTCTCTACTCTCCTGCTGCCACACAGCATTCAACTGGGCATTCTGCTCCCGCTCCAGCCATCCCAATGGTCAGATCTGTCCTCCTGCCCCCATGCTCATGGTTCGCCTCAATCCCACTTTACCCTGCAAATAAGATGAGGCATTATGCCTTGCTGAGATGACACAATTGCCTCCGTTAGTGCCACAAAATACAAACCCCCCAAAAAAGCTTAACATGATTTTAAAAAACAAAACCCAAGTAAGCAATGATTTGCCAAGAGGAATGTGAACTTTTAAATTTACTTAGTTTCCACAACTCTTTGTAAATCTCATTTGTAACCTTTCAAAAAATATATAGTCATCCCTTGGTTTGCAGAGGATGGTTCCATGAACCCCACGTATACCAAAATCTGAGTCCCACAGCCTGGCCCAGGAGAACCCACATGTAAGAAAAATTGACCCTCTTTATAAGTGGGTTTCACTACCCAAGAATACTATATTTTCCATCCACATTTTGGTTTAGAAAAACCCAAGTATAAGTGGACTCTTGCAGTTCAAACCCATGTTGTTCAAGGGTCAGCTCTACTTTATTACTTTATTGCAGGTTTTGTGGGGTTTTCTTGTTTTTGGGGGTTTTTTTTGAGACAGAGTCTCGCTTGTTGCCCAGGCTGGAGTGCAGTGGCATGGTCTCGGCTCACTACAACCTCCGCCTCCCAGATTCAGGCGATTCTCCTGCCTCAGCCTCCCGGGTAACTGGGATTACAGGCGCCCGCCACCATACCTGGCTAATTTTAGTATTTTCAGTAGAGACAGGGTTTCACCATGTTTGCCAGGCTGTTCTAAAACTCCTGACCTCGGGTGATCCACCTCCCTCGGCCTCCCAAAGTACTGGAATTACAGGCATGAGCCACCGCTCCTGGCCTATTGCCGTATTTTAAAAGGTAATTCATTTTAAGATAGAGCTATAGGTAATAATATGGAAATATCTTTAACACATATTAAGTGAAAAAGCAGATTGGAGAACAGTATGTTTAGTATAATTCCATTATGTATATCATTTACATTGTTTGCATCTTTCATACCCATATTTATTTTTGTTCATTTACTCTTTCAGACATCTATATATAAAAGTTAAAATAGCCTAGTATTAATATGCTTTTTCCCATTTCTCCTTATTTTTTTGCTTAAAAATGATGATGTTATGCTTTTTGGCACCTAGAATATTTTAAATTTATAGAGATAAATATATATATAATATAAACATTCTAGGTGCCAAAAAGCATAAACAGTGAGATTCAATCTTTGACAATATAAATATTCTTATTATTCTTTATCTCATTTAATGCATTTTGGCCTGAATTCAGCCTTGTCTGAAGTTAAACATCATAACCCTGTTATTTTCTGTTTGGCATTTTGCCATTCTTTTACAGTCAATCTTCCTGAATTTTTAAATTTTAGTTATGCTCTTATATATGGCATAAAATTGGGTTTTGTCTTGTGATATATCTAAAAGTCTTTTTGTTTTATTGATAAAAGCAATGTGTCTCATTTTTATGTTTTTGTTTTTATTGCCTTTGTAAATATTTTATTATATAGAATCTGCTGTATTTGTGTTGTATGTTTCTTCTCATAATTAAAAACATGTGTGTTTTTATCCTAGAGGCTACTTTTAAAATTCAAACTTCATCAGATACCCTATAACTCTATATTTGTAGAATATCAATTCCCTACTGTGATCAATAAAAATAATGACATAGGATTTTCGTCTTGGTCACTTTGCAAGCTGGGGACCTCTAGCCAGTGACACCCTGCTTGGGCCTTGCTTAACCACACTACCTGCTGCAGGAGGTGGCGCTCCCACTTGGCCTGCTGCGGCCAGCTCTGGCTTGCGCACTGGTTCTCGAGTTCTTGTCCTGTGCCGAGAAGAATGAGGATGCGCTTACAATCAAAGAGCGAGCAAGGCGGGGAGTTTTATTGAGTGATGAAACAGTTTTCAGTGGAGAGGGGACATGGGAGATCTCCCTACCTGAAGGTGGGAGAGACTCCTCAATGTGGCTGAGCCGGGACTTTTATGGGTTCAGAATGGGGGAGGGGCAGGCCGGAGGTAGTATTGGAAAAGGCAACATTCAATTGGTTAAAAGGTGTTGTTCAGAAAGAATCAACCAGGAAAGGGAGAGCAAACAGGAAAAGAGGTTCTCACTCTGGGTTGTGCGTTTCATCCGGGACCAGCGGTCCAGTCTTTCAGCCCTCAGGCTGTTTTTGGCTTGAAGGTGGGGTTTCACTGGGGACCCACCCCTGTCTGTCTAGGCTTTTGGCTGCCTCCTGTTGCTATCAATAATCATTCTATTTCCTCCCTTTCCTCCACGCCGGATCACTCTTTTAGTGTTGCTTGTTTGTTATTTTGTTTTGTTTCCTGTTTTGTTTTGTTTTTTTCAGATGGGGTCTCCTTCTGTCACCAAAGTTGGAGTACAGCGGCGCAATCACAGCTCGCTGCAGCTTCCACCTCCCGGGCTCAAGCGATCCTCCCTCCTCAGGCTTCTGGAAAGCTGGGACTACAGGCACATACCACTATGCCTGACTAGTTTTTATATTTTTCATAGAGACAGGGTTTCGCCATGTTGCCCGGGCTGGTCTCGAACTCCTAGGCTCAAGCAATCTGCCTGCCTCGGCCTCCCAAAGTTTTGGGATTACACATGTGAACCACTACACCTGGCACTCTTTTAGTGTTTACCTTAGAATTGTTACATACACTTTTATTACTTAATTTGCCAGTTTTAAATAGCATCCTTTATCCCAGGTGGTCAACAAATTTATTTCATAAAAGATTAAATAGTAAATATTTTAGGCTTTGTGGTTCAATTTCTATCACAACAGCTTAACTGCCATTATAGCATGAAAGCAGCCATAAACAATCAGTAACAAATGAACATGGCTGTGTTCCAATAAAACTTTATTTATACAAAAACAGGTGGTGGGCTAGATTTAGCCTGTGAGCTGTAACTTGCCCATCCCTGCTTTAATGTAGCAATTACAGTAAGCACTTATATAACTTTTCGCCTTCTTTCTCTTGTTACTTTCCAACTTTTGTTAGTTACATATGGTTCATATCATCAAGGAAAATAATATTTACATTCTCTTATGTCACCCTAATTTCCATATTTACCTAGGTCTAGGTTCTACAGTTCGATGGATTCATTCAGTGCTCACCACCAATGTTTTTATCAGTTTTCCAGCCTTCTTGCAGTTGAATATACTCTTTTATCTAGTAAATTCCTTAAGAAGGGTTCATGGGAACTATATTCCCTGAGTTCTTGCATGTTCAAATGGTAAGTTGCCTCTATAACTGAATAAAAGACAGGCTGGATACAAAATCTGCAAATCAAACTTTCTTTCTGGGAGGATTTTGGAGTCACTGCTGTTTTTTGTTTGTTTGTTTGTTTGTTTGTTTTTTGAGACAGAGTCTCGCTCTGTAGCCCAGGTTGGAGTGCAATGCGCAATCTCCATTCACTGCAACCTCTGCCTCCCGGATTCAAGTGATTCTCCTGCCTCAGCCTCCCAAGTAGCTGGGATTACAGATGCCCACCACCACTCCTGGCTAATTTTTATATTTTTAGTAGAGATGGGGTTTCGCCATGTTGGCCAGGCTGGTCTTGAACACCTGGCCTCAGGTGATCCACCCACCTTGGCCTCCCAAAGTGCTGGGATTACAGTCATGAGCCGCCGTGCCCAGCCTGTTTTCTAACATTGAATGTTGCTGTGCAGAAACCAAAGCTCAGTCTGCTTATGCTTTATACATGACTTGATCTTATTGCCTAGATGATAAAACACAGCAAAGAGTCTATACCGTGAAATATTTACAGAAGTGGTCAAAACAAAAGCACAATATAAAACAACATAACAGACTTATTTCTTGTGTAAATTAAAGAAAAAGACTTCTAGATGATCTCACACACACAAAAAAAAATCTAATTCCATCTATTGTTTCTTTTGCCTTATAAGAAAATAACTAAAATGTTTAAAAATTTAGGAAGGTTGACTATAAAAGAATGGCAAAATGCCAAACAGAAAGAACATAGAGGTTACGATTATGAACTCAGACAATGCTCCCAGGAGTCTTTAAATAGAGTTCAATTGCAGTATATTTATTAAGATCTGTCTTCATGTGGATCATTCTTGGTCAATTTTCTCTGAAACCCTATTTACGTTTCCATTAAACACATTCAAGTCACTTATCGCAGGAAGTTGTGTTGAATTATATCAATAAATTTGTGTTCTGTCCCATTAATTTGATAATTTTTCTCTTGATCCTTCAGTTATTCATATTTCCTTTCCCTGTCTTCCCATTTCATCATTTTCTTTCAACCTTTTTCTTTTTCATTACCAAATTTTAAGTCTTTTGTTTTGTTTTGTTTTTAAAGTATTTGCTTTTTACTTTTTAGAAGTTTTGCCTTTTTCAAATAAGCATGCCTTTACTTTTTATACTTCAAATCCTTAAGATAATATAGTACTATAAATGAGACTATTTTTAAAAATCCATACATCAATTTGTAGAAGGAGGAAACTCATTTTACAGAAGGTAAAAGGTAAGAGTCTGTTCTAAGAGTACACAGGCTAATAGTGTCTCCTAGCCTTTGAAATCCTTACTTTCTTTTTGTTTTACTCAGATTTCTCATGTATATCCTCTACAATCAACAGTGTCGGTTTTCCTTCATGTTCCTTCCAACAGAGCCCTAATTTCAATTATAGGGTCTGTTTTTGTTTTTGTTTTAATTCTAGGCTCTGTGCTTGTGGGGGATGATAGATGTTTGACAGCGTTCTCACTTGCTTCTAATGTAATCGGTTTATATAGATATGTTATCATCCCTTGAAACTTATTTGGTAAACCATATTATCCCTATTTATATATCAGCAACTTTTAATTCAACACATTCCCCCCCCCCCCGATCTTTTTGTCTCTTTGTTTTGGGTCCTTGGTTTAATTACTTTGTAAATTAATTCTAAAATATTTGCCTTTTTTATTTATTTATTTATTTTTTATTTTTATTTTTTTTTTAGACAAGGTCTCACTCTGTGGCCCAGGCTAGAGAGCAGTAGCGTGATCTTGGCTGACTGCAACCTTCATCTCCCAGGCTCAAGAGATCCACTGGGCACGGTGGCTCACACCTGTAATCCCAGCACTTCGGGAGGCTGAGGCCAGTAGATCACCTGAGGTCAGGAGTTTGAGACCAGCCTAGCCAACATGGCAAAACACTGTCTCTACTAAAAATACAAAAATTAGCTGGGCGTGGTGGCACACCTGTAGCCCCAGCTACTCGGGAGGCTGAGGCAGAAGAATCACTTGAACCCAGGAGGCGGAGGTTGCAGTGAGCCAAGATTGTGCCACTGCACTCCAGCCTGGGCCACAGAGTGAGACTCTGCCTTAAGAAAAGGAAAAAAAAAAAAAGAAAGAGAGAGATCCTCCCGCCACAGCCTCCTGAGTAGCTGGGTCTACTAGCATGTACCTCCATGCCCAGCTAATTTTTTTGTACTTTTAGTACAGACAGGGTTTCACCATGTTGCCCATGTAGGTCTTGAACTCCTGGGCTCAAATGATCCACCCACCTCAGCCTCCCAAAGTGCTGGGATTACGAGCCACTGAACCTAGCCATAATTTTTTTAAAATAGACTTTATTTTTTAGAGCAGTTTTAGGTCCACAACAAAATTGAGCAGAAAATACCGTCTTCATATATACTCCCTGACGGCATGCGCATATAGCCCCCACTCCACTATCAACATCCCCCACCAGAGGGGTACACGTGTTATAAATGATGAGCCTACAATGACAAATCAGTATCACCCAAAGCAATAGTTTATATTAGGCTTCACTTTTGGAGTTGTACATTCTATGTATTTGGACAGATACATAATGACATGTATCTACCATTATACTATCATACAGAGTAGTTTCACTGCCCTAAGAATCCACTGTGCCCTGCCAATTCAGCCCTCCCACCACAGATCTTATTACTGTCTCCATTGTTTTGTCTTGTCTAGAATGTCATATAGTTGGTATCATATGAAGCCTTTTCAGATCGGCTTCTTTCACTTAGTAATATACATTTAAGTTTCCTGCATGTATTTCCATGACTTGATCGTTCATTTCTTTTTAGCGCTGATTAATATTCCATTGTCTAAATGTACCACAGTTTATTTATCCATTCACCTACTGAAGCATATCTTGGTTGCTTACATGTTTTACAGTTATAAATAAAGCAGCTATAAACATTTGTGTGCACGTTTTTGTTCATTTGGGTAAATACCAAGGAGCATGATTGCTGGATCATATGGTAAGAGTATATTTAGCTTTATAAGAAACTAGCAAACTGCCTTGCAAAGTGGCTCTACCATTTTGCACTCCCACCAGCAATGAATGAGAGTTCCTATTGCTACATATCCTTATCAGTATTTGGTGTTGGCAGTGTTTTGGATTTTGGCCATTTTAACAGGTATGTAGTGGTATCTCCCTTTTTTTTTTTTTTTTTTTTTTTTTTTTAATAAGATAGAGTCTCACTCTGTGCCCAAGCTGGAGTGCAGAGGCACGAGCTTGGCTCATTGCAACCTCCACCTCCCAGGTTCAAGCAATTCTCCTGCCTCAGCCTCCCACGTAGCTGGGATTATAGGTGCCTGCCACCATGCCTGGCTAATTTTTTTGTATTTTTAGTAGAGATGGAGTTTCACCATGTTGGCCAGGCTGGTCTTGAACCCCTGAGCTCAAGCAATCCACCCACCTCGGCCTCCCAAAGTGCTGGGATTACAGGCATGAGCCACCATGCCCAGCCTCGTTCGTTTTTTAATGTCATAGTTTTATGGCCTGGGCTGCAACATTCTTCTAGAGTCTGTACTTCATTTGATATTTGTTTTTCCTGCTACTTTCCTTCTTTCTTGTTGTAACATGTTTGTATATTACAAGATCCTGTGATGGTTCCTTTTTTATTACTTTTTATAGAAACAGGTGATTTTTTTTTTCCTGTATCAGCTGTTTGCTTTCTTACTCGTGTGATTTTCCTGTATTAGCCAACCAATTATGCTGAAAATGGAGATACAGAAGGACGGGGGGAAATGGGGCAACTCATATTTCCTTTTCCCTTCAGTTGTTCTTTTTTCTTTTCTTTTCTTTCAAAAAAGAGACAGGGTCTTGCTCTGTTGCCCAGAATGGAGTGCAGTGGTTCAATCATGGCTCTCTGCACTCCTGAGCTCAAGCGACCCTCCGGGCTTAGCCTCCAGGGTAGCTAAGACTACAGGCCTGCACCACCACACCAAGCTAATTTTAAATTTTTTTGTGGAGATAGGGTCTCACTATGTTGCCCAGGCTGGTCTCAAATTCCTGGCCTCAAGTGATCCTCCCCGCTCAGCCTCCCAAAGCACTGGGATTACAGGTGTGAGCCTGTGTACCCAGCTCAGTTTTTCTTTATTCATCAGTAAGTCAAAGGTACAGGCTGTTGGTAGAAAGTCTGCATATCAAAAAGTGAAATGAAAACAATCTGAGTTCATTTTGTATAGCATTTCCATTGTTCTGGTAAACACAAAATATATATGCATATAAAAACTAAGAAATATAAATTGTATAATTTTAGTGATTCTGCATAAAATTTAAATGTTCTTCTATTTACATTTAAAATTGCCATTTTATGCTAATATTATTACATTTAAATTTTTCTTTTCTTAGAACAACAATAAATTTTAAAAACTTCATGACAAGTCGAGAGAGAAAGTGCAGAGGGAAGGAAGGAATTTTATGTTTTAGTAATTTTCATGTCACTTTTTCCTTGATTTTTGAAGGAGGGCCCTGCATTTTCAGGCCCTGCAAATTATGCAGCCAACCTTGCATAGGAGGTTAGTGCTGGAAAGACCTTAGAGATTATCTAGCTCAATCCATTCATCATACACGAAAGATGAACTGAGAAAGATGAAATGATATTTTGATGAGGAAATTAAAAGGGGAAAAACTTCCTCCATCATCAGATCTTCAGAAGTGAACTGGAGTTTCACTGAAAGACACTAAGTCCACGGGGAGCCGCACCTCTCAGATCTGTCTCTTTCCAGGTTCTCTAACACCCACTCCCTCCCATGTTGATCTGGGCTTCTCTCACATTAGAGGGCAGTAGAGCCAAGTACCCAGCATCCTTTGCAGCTGCTGCATATTTTGGCCCCGTGTCCACCATTCTGGGTTTCCCCCAGTGGGTGTCCTTCCCACACATTCAACATCCAAGCAAGATCCTTCACCACCAACAGAATCCTGTCAGCCGTGGGCACCTACGGGGACTTCCAGTGGACACGTGTTCCATTCTTGGGAACGTTTGGTTTCTAAGAAGTCCACAAAGCCTTTAAAAATTTGGAAAAAGATTTGAAAAGAATTGTAAGAGGTGAGATTTAGAGGAGAACGGGGAGTCCCAATGCAACTCCCTGAGTCTTCCTCCCTTAGACAACTTTTTCCTTCCTATGAAGACAGTATGCAAGGAAAAAAAGAGATTGCTAGAACTGAATTGGGAACAATGCAATGTCTTTTTCTATTGCTCTGGCAAAATCCTTGCTGAGAAACTGAGAAGTATTGATTCTGAAGGTTTTTTTTAGAAATTCTTTCCAAGGCAACTTGATTCAATACCACACTTAACAAGAGTCTTTTGTTAGACATCCCGTCCTCTGATATTTTAGAAAACACCACACAGACACACACACACACACGCATGCATGTATGCACACACACTTTCTTTTCACTTTTCTTCCCATCCAGTGCAAGGCATGCCCAGAGCATAGCAAAGCAACGCTTGCAGCTTTGAAAGGACACCATGTCCTTTCAAAACATGATTTTGAATTTCACCCTGCCTTCTTTCCACCTACATTAAAACTCTTGAAGGACATTTTCTTCTAAGGATATCTTTTTTGGGACTTCTTCATGCTGCCTGCAAATTATCTCTTTCCGAATCACAGCATTTTGGGCACAGACCATCACTGCCCATGGAGTGATGAAGCAGACTGGGGCTGTGGTTACAGAGTCAGAAAGAAGGGTCTCCTGCCCCAGGGACCACCGCACCCTCTCCCAGCATTCAAGCTGCCCAAGCTTTCTCAGAAAACATCTTTTCAGGCCATCACCACCAGTGGGTTTTACCAAGAAAGGCCCTCTCTCTGGCTTCCTTGCTGATTTGTGGGCCTGGCTAGATCCACCCGCTCACACACGGCCCTCCCTACAGACCGCTGCTTTGGCTGGATTCTTCCCTTCCGCTGGCTCCTACATGCTGGACTTCTGGATTCTCATTTGCTTCCTGAATTTTGTCACCAGGACTCAGAATTCAGTCCTCCTGTCCAGTTCTGCTCTTGCGAGAGCCAACTCACATGCAAACCCTCAAATTCTTCCTCGTTGCTCTGAAGCTGGTTCCGGAGCACTTGAGCAGGGCCTGTATCCTAGCATAGTGTCATAGTGTTGCCTCCCCCACTAAACTGTAAATCAGGAGCAATGACTCCAGGCCTCCCCTTCCACCCAAATGCCTGGTGCTGGACTGGTATGCCAGTACACGTTACATGCTCAGTAAATAATTGCTGTCTGAAACGGATGTTCTCCACTACAAGCACAACATTCCTTGTTAACATACCTGCACAAAAACCCAGAAAATAAATGTGGTTGTAACTTTGATTTCAGTTTGATAAACGTCTTTCAGTTGTGTTTCCAGAACCCCTCCTCCATCAACTTCAAAAGGCTGTGAACCAGGAGGTTGTCACACGCGTAAGATCCAAAAAGCCACGTGGACTGCTCTGCCCAGCTGCAGGGCACTAGGGGCTGTTGAACTCTGAACAGACCCTGGGATCCTTTATCATTGAAATTCAGACTCCGAGAGCCTTTAGAGTCATGAAGGAATGTATTATTCTCCTTCCCCACGTGTTTCTCCTCTGTTTTTCCCACCTCCCCCTCTGACCTGACATCCGACCACACTCACAGCAGGCTTTTCAGATCCCCAGGCCTCAGAGCACCTGTGCTTGGCAGACAGCCGCCTTCCTGCTGGACTGAGACCCACAGACCACCTGCACGCCCACACATACCCTTCTGACTGCAATGGAGCATCAAAGACTGAGAGCGAGGACCGGGTGGCCAGCTGAGGTGGAAACTCCGCCAGGGCTGACTTACTCCCAGGCTTATCTCAGCAGGGGGCTGCAGAAGTGGGGACAGAGAATTGAGGCCACTGTGAGTTTTCAGTGTAAGCTTAGTCCCATTTCCAATCCACATGATCACCTCCCTGCCCCCTTCCCCTCCGCATTCTTGGCCTCAGCCAGTCCCTCCCATGAACACAGCAAAGGCCAGGTGACCAAGAAAGTGGAATAATAAAGGATTTTAGACTGGGGGAGGCAACTAATGATCTTCTAAGCCAGTGAATAAAAAACTCTTTTAGCTGCCCAACCTTTCTTCAAAAGAACCTTATTGGAAAGTCAAACAGGCGAATCCTATAAAAACCCGGAAAGAACAATCCACACTTCTGCTCTCTGGTTTTGCTTCTATCTGGCCATGATGTTTTCATCATTTTACTCTTCTGTCTTAGTTCCTTTTCATTCCTGACAAGCAGAGGCCTCTGACATCTCTGAGCCCAAACACAAACATGGGTACAGCAGTGCCTCTAAAGCCAGCAGTGCCAGGCCAGCAGCAGAACTTCTCTTGCCCATCCGGGAATGGTGTTTACCGAAAACCAGAGAAGACAGGCACATTGATGAGTGCATCAGTCAGAATATTCTTTCTTGAGAGTGGCTGAAACCTGTATTAGTTTGTTCTCACATTGCTATAAAGAAATACCTGAGACTGGGCAATTTATAAAGAAAAGAGGTTTAATGGGTTTATGGTTCTGCAGGCTGTACAGAAAGCATGGGAGCATCTGCTTCCGGGGAGGCGTCAGGAAGCTTCCAACCATGGCAGAAGGTGAAAGGGGAGTAGGCATCTCACATGACAGGAGCAGGAGCAAGAGAGGGACGTGGGGGAGGAGCCACACAGCTTCAAACAGCCAGATCTCACGAGAACTCACTCACTATCATGAGAACAGCACCAAGGGGATGGTGACAAACCATTCATGAGACATCTGCCCCCATGATCCAATTACCTCCCGCCAGGCCCCACCTCCAACATGGGGATTACAGCTCAACATGAGATGTAGTTAGGACACAGATCCAAACCATATCAAAGCCCAATACAAATAAGTTTAATTAAAACGGGGCTTTATTGGAAGGATAGTGGAACATCCACACACATACCTGGGCTCCCAGTACCTAGAATCGGGCCTCAGTGCCATGAGGACCCCTCTTTCTCTGCCTCTCCTCTCTCATTCTCTCCAGTAGAGATGGGTTTTCTCTGTGTGACTGCAAACACAGCCTCTGGGAGCTCTAGTTTCCCATCCCTCCACACTCCCTGAGCCAAAATGCCGTCACCACCACCTTCTTTTAAAACAATCCTAGGAAAGCCTCTGATTGGTCCAGATTCCGCCATGTGCCCATCCCTGAACCAATCACTGTAGCCAGAGGGATGGACACATGTTCTCCCCGTGGCCAGGGTGCAGAGTTCTGGGACTGGCAGCTCCCTCCCGGTCACCGGCAAGGAGACCAGGAAGAAGTAGTTCCCTGTTAGCTGGATGGTGAACAGCACAGGTTCTAAATATTTCGATAGAGACTCTCTTGGAAACTCCTATAACCGAAAAGATGCCTTAACCAAAAAGATTGTACCTTTGACTTCAGAATCAAAGTAACTGTAACTGAATTCCATAACTAAGAATTTAGTCCTCCTGACCAGTTCTCTCTATTGCTCTTGCAAGAAACAACTCAAATGCAACCCCTCAAGGCCTTTGTCATTGTTCTGAGGCCTGTTCTGGAGCATTTGAGCCGTGCCTACATTCTAACATAGTATCTGATCTAATTAATGTTTGCCTCCTCCACTAAACTCTGACTCAGGAACAATGAGTTCAACTCCAAGCATTAGAGGCTGGGGCAAGAGAGTCTTGCAGAGCGCCTCAGACCACCCGCAGAGGGAGCCCCCACTCTCCTTCCTTACACACCAGAATTAAAAACCAAACATTAGCTGGGAATGCATGTGTTGCTCTTCTTTTGAGACTTGATTCAACTTGAAAGGACTCTTCGTCTTATCTTGTGCAAGTGAGCAAGGGGAAGAGTGTTGGTTCTATGGTGCAATAAATAACCTCTCATTATAAGAGGCCTCTCTCCACTTAGCCATTTGGAAACCATAATCTGACATTACAGAAGCTTTCCTTGTGAGACCAGAGATATCTGAACCACTTCTCTTTTCAAGCGACTTCAGCTCATGGCTTTCCATGCTATTAGTGGAACAAGTCCAAGCTATCTTTGATTTGTGGTCGCTTGATTGGGTCCTGAAAGGAGAGGCTCTGCTTTGCAAGGAGGGATAATTGCCTGGGAATCCTGCAGAGTAATTTAATTCCTGTGCAGTTGGAGGGACCACAAATTTGGAGAAACTTAACTCCTCTGGAGAGATGACAATATATGCGAAGGTTCCTCTCTCCCACGTGGGCCCTTCCTTTCATCTGACAGCTCACTTCAGCCCTTTCTGCCTCATCAATTTTCCTGACACTGGGAATGTTTTCCTAGAAAAGAGGAGGTTCTTCTCAGATCCTGCCACACAAAGCCTGAGGCCACTTAGAAAATGATCCAGCTGCATAGCCTGTCTAACAGGTCAAACCGCCGTATCCTTAGGCACAAGGTCAGCATCTAAACTCTTGCAAGAACCAGCTCAAATGCAACCCCTCAAGGCCTTTGTCATTGTTCTGAGGCCTGTTCTGGAGCATTTGAGCAGTGCCTACATTCTAACATAGTATCTGATCTAATCAATGTTTGCCTCCTCCACTAAACTCTAACTCAGGAACAATGAGTTCAACTCCAAGCATTAGAGGCTGGGGCAAGAGAGCCTTGCAGAGCTCCTCAGACCACCCGCAGAGGGAGCCCCCACACTCCTTCCCTATACAGCAGAGTTAAAAACTCTCTGTCTGAATTTCAAACTTACTCCAGCAACCGTAGGGCGGTCAGAGTGGGAAGGTAGTAGTGTGTGAGGCCAAGAAATTGACCATCCTTTACTAATAGGAAGGGAGAGACCAAAGCTGCCTGAACCCGAGGGCCCACGGGCCCATTATAGGAGTCTTTGGTACCATTTGAACCAAAAGAGTTGATAGATCACTGCTATGGGTATTCACAGGTTGAAGGAAAGATACCAATGAGATCGCACTTGTTTTGATGTTGGAAACCTAGCTTCATTTTCAGAACCATAACAACCAAAGGTTATCTCAGGCTAGGAAGGGACTTTTTCTTCTCAATAAACTTTCTGTTTTGGAATAATTTGAGAAGTACAGAAAAGTTGCAAATACAGTACAGAGTTCCCATATGCCTTTGACCCAGTTCCCACTAGTGTTAACATCTTTCATTACTATGCTACATTTGTCAAAACTAAGAAATGAACATTGGTACAGTACCATCAACTAAATTTCAGACATGATTCAGATTTCATCAATTTTTCCATTAATATTCCAGGATCTCATCCAGGATCCCACACTGAATTTAGTCAACATGTCTCTTTCATTTCCTCTGACATGTGATGGTTTTGTAGTTTTTCCTCATTTATCATGACCTTCACAATTTTGAAGGATACTACTCAGATATTTTGTAGAATGTCCCTCAATTTGGGGTTTGTCTCATGTTGTCTCCTGATTAGACTAGGGTTATAGGGTTTGAGGAAGAAAAGCCAAAAGTGAAGTGACTGGAAGGGATTTTTTAAAAGAAGAACAGGTGGATAAGAAGTTACAAACTGACTTATCTTCAAGCCAAATCCTGTTTTGTTTGTTCCATCCCATGTTTCTTAGAAATGTTGTATTAATTTTGTACTGATTTTTTCCAATTCAGATTTCCAGTGTCTCTTAAAAAGTAGAAAGAGCTAGTGACTCCAGGCCTCCGAGGTAGTCAGAGGTGGGCACTGAGAAATGGTTGGCCCCTCCAGGGCTGTGTATTCTTTGGGTCGCACCAGTCCTGTGGCCTACTCAGCGTGGAGGTCCAGCATCAGCTACCATTGATCATGTCCATAGTGCTGGTTTTCTTACAGAAAAAAGAATTCTTTATATTTCTATAATAACAGAAACAGACCCTGTATTAGTCCGTTCTCATGCTGCCAATAAAGACATACCCAAGACTGGGTAATTTATAAAGAAAGGAAATTTAATTGACTCACAGTTCCCATGACTGGGGAGGCTTCACAATATGGCAGACAGTGAAGGAGCAAAGTCACATCTTACATGGAGGCAGGCAAGAGAGCTTGTGCAGGGGAACTCCCACTGACATAACTATCAGATCTCATGAGACTTACTCACTTTCACAAGAACAGTATGGAGGAGGCCACCTCCATGATTCAATTATCTCCACCTGGCCCTGCCCTTGACATGTGGGGATTATTACAGTTCAAAGCGAGATTTGGGTGACACAGCCAAACCATATCGGACCCAAATAATCTCACCCTTCAAGAGGAATAAGGCAAGAGCAAGAAATGTGGGGAGCTGAATCTAAGGAAAGCGCATTTAACAGGAAGTAGTGTGGATGCACTCTCTAAAACCTCCATGTGACTCTCTGTGACCACTGTCCATGTGACATGGTCCTCACCTCTTACTTGGCAACAGAAAAGAGAGATGTGGGTCAGAAGGGAAACCAACTGTAAAGGAAGTGGATGGATGAAGGGAAAGGATGGTGAAACTTATACCTGCCCTGACTTCCTCCCAAGACCTTTCCCTAGGCCAAATCCACATCACCTCCTGGGGATATCCTGTGGCCTGCCAGGACACAGTCATCTGGCACAGACACTGGATTTCCAGTGCTGCCAGTTCCTCCTCAGAAGCCTGTTAGAGGCATGGTGAGGGTCTGCCTGAGGTCTCCCCTCCTCTCCCGTTCATGTTGCCTGTGAATGAGATGTGCCCTATCACAGGAGCTAGACTTCTGAGTCCCAGTCTCCCCTTCTCAGGAAAAATGGTGACAAAATCCCCAACTTCTCTTCTTCCTTGTCCTCTTCCCCTTTCCCATCCTGCCCCAACACTCTAGCCTTGAAAGCTTTAGGATCTGCCTAGAATGTGGCCACAGCAGGTGCCAAGGCAGTGACCAAGCCAAGTCTCCCAGCACCTGCTCATGTGATAAGGCCTACCCAGTACACCATAAAAGCAGACCTGGGGCAGGACAGGGGGTGAGTGGGTGGGGTTGTACCTCAGGTGAAAGGAGTGAGCACTGGACCAGGAGTCTGAGGATCTGGACCCCAGTCCTTGTTCCAGTGCTGTGTGGTGCTAGGCAAATCACTTAACCCCTCTGAGCCTGCATTATCTCAGCTCTCAAATCAGGTGACATTTTTACCTGCCTTGCCAACCTCCTGACTTATGCGATGTATAAAGATAATCAAGCCTGACTCGTTCCCTTTACTCCCAAGCCCAAGTTATATCCTTCTCTATCTGTCCATAGCAGCCCAACTTTCTCTTTCACTGTACTTATATCACAT
Organism: Macaca thibetana thibetana; assembly: GCF_024542745.1. Taxonomy (NCBI): domain Eukaryota; kingdom Metazoa; phylum Chordata; class Mammalia; order Primates; family Cercopithecidae; genus Macaca; species Macaca thibetana. The sequence goes on along the minus strand of NC_065590.1, from coordinate 68,960,973 downwards.
TCCCTGCTTATCTGTTAAACCTGCACCCCTGCCATTAATAGAATTGCCTTGGAGACAACATACACATATTTAGACATGAGGCCTAGTGCAGTGATACCTGTTCTGGGACTTGATATAGGACGTGCTCAAGAAATGTTAAATGAACAAATGAATTCAGCAAGCAAGTAAATAACATAGCGTGTGTGAAAGTGTCTTTTCAACTATCAGGCTTGATCTAAATGTAAAGGACCAGGGATGAGACCTAACTAGTTCCTGGGTAGCTGACCTGCCCTGGCCCACAGCCAATGCCAATTACCTGCCCCTGCCCTCTGGTCAAAAGCAATTGGATTCAGGGTTGACACCTAACTCAAATCTGTTCATCTATTGGCTGACAAACAGACAACCAGACTCTTCCAGTATTTGAACTGTCACAGAAATAATAAATCATGAGATGAAAGTGGGTGACTGAACAGAAACATTATGTAGAGTCATGGCTGGGACAGGCATATTGGTCCATTACACGAGAAGCAACCAAAGAGAGGGGAGACAGAGAGACAGATGAGAGAGATCATCTAGGCCTTAGAATTGGAGAGGAGATCTCAGTTCCCAACATTCCAGTCACATTTCCAGTCTGACTGTACTTTGTGTCTTGTCTTTGGAAGTCTGAGAGATTTTCCGTTGACATTGTAGAAGAAATCCTTTGCTTAGGCTGGGGTTGGAATGGGGATTGTAGTATCTGTCTCTTACACTCAAATAATCTTTCATTAAAACACTGGGAAAACAAGATACAATCTCTTATTAACAGGTACAATCTTACCTACAAGGAGAAGAAAAAGACACCCACAAGGGCTGAGGCACATGTACTCATTGGAGGCAGGAGGAAATCTGAGGATTCTCCTCTGGTCCAGAACAAACTGAATCCCAAGGCTGATGGTGGGAGTGATCATTCGTGGGAGTGATCATTCTCTGAGGATGTTCAAAGATACTACTCTTGGATGAGCAGAGGAGGTTGAGCCAGACACCAGGAAAAAGTTCCAAAGAAATAAAGTGTCAGCCTGGCATGTTTTTGCTGGAGCTGAGGGCCAACAGTTGGTGGCCAGTGCAGGCAGTCTCCCAGGACCCGCTGCAGAGATTGGCTGACTAGGGCTGGGAAACCCACCAAACCAAGAGATGGCCAAGCTCACAGTAGGCCAAAATGCAAACAAATCATATGCACAAAGCAACATAACTAAGAGAAGGAGACATGGCCAGCTTCGGGCATGGTCAGTGGGATCCTGGTAAGAATAGGTTCCTCGTCCAGAGCTGTAAGTAACTCAGATGGTGTTTGTCATAAGATTATGAAACACTGTGGGACTTGTGGTTTCTGTAATTTGTCTGCCTCAGAAGAGCTAATGTTTATTGATTTTCTTCTGTACAAGGCAGAATCATCCATTTGGTTTCCAGTGTTGAAAGCTATTAGGTTTCTGGAAGAAGCACGAACCAAAAGAATTAAAATGAGTATCTCTATATCAGCTTTCTTCCTAGTCACAGAGAGTGAATATTGCTATCATGAAAGCTTTCACAAACATCCAGAATTTAATTCTTTGGCAAGTCCTCAGAAATTGAAAATGATGGAAGGAAATGAGCATTTATTGAATACCTGACATGTGTCAGGCAGTGAGCTGGGGCCTTTCACAAGACAGCAGTGAACTTGATCCTTTCAAGACCTCCAAGAGTTATTGTACTATTTCACTGAAGAGAAAACTGAAGTTTACAGAAACTAAATAGCTTGTCCAATGCCCCACAGCTGTTATGGAGCCAGACTGAGATTCTGACCCATGTCTGTCTGTCTCAAGTCCCTGGTTTTTGTGTGTCATCATACTGCCATTCTATGACTGGCTTCCCTAGGACCTTAGGAACCTAAAGAGCCCATGAAGGAAAGTACTTAGGCTGCTTGTGGGGCGCTCATTCTTGACTTACAGTTTCATGTGAAAGTCTTGGGGCAGAAAGGATGGGAAACATGGAAACTCCTTTTATTAACATCCTTTTGCTAATATGCTGTTTTAAATTTTTTTTTTTTTTTGAAATGGAGTCTCACTCTGTTACCCAGGCTAGAGTGCAGTGGCACAATCTCGGCTCACTGCAACCTCTGCCTCCCAGGTTCAAGGGATTCTCCTGCCTCAAGGGACTACAAGGCCACCATGCCCAGCTAGTTTTTGTATTTTTAGTAGAGACAGGGTTTCACCATGTTGGCTAGGCTGGTCTCGAACTCCTGGCCTCAAGCGATCCACCTGCCTTGGCCTCCCAAAGTGCTGGGATTACAGGCATAAGCCACCACGCCCTAGAATAATATTTTTAATCCACCTGGAATTTATTTTTGAATGAGATCTGAATTAGGAGGGTTTTATTTTTGTCGTAAGGCCTACCCATGTATGATAGTACAATTTGTTTTTTAAAGTTATCCTTTTCCCATTGAATTGAATATGACACCTTTGTCATTCATTATGTTTTTATATTTATTCAGTCTGATCCTAGACTCTCTTCTTCTCTCCACTGGTCTATTTTAGCACCAGTTCCTTACTGTCTGAATCCTGTAGTTTTGTTTTACATTTAACTACCTGGTAAAGCAAGTCACCACTCTTAACTCTTCTCAGATACTTATTCTTCTATATCATCTTTAACATCTTTTTGTCTATTCCTCTCCACTCACTGAAAATAATCATTTTGATTCCAATTAAATTTAATTATATTTGCATATTAATATGGTTATAAATAAGAATTAACATAAATTAAATCTTACATTATAAAATTAGTGTATATTTCTTCATTTATTCAATTTTGTCTCATGTCTTTTAACACAGTTTGATATTTTTTTCAAGTATGTCTTTTACTCATCTTATTGGACTCATTCCTGAGTATTTTGTAGTTTTTGTTTCTATCAAGTTTTTTTCTTATTTTCATTTCTAACTGGATGTGCTCATTTAGAGAAAAGCTATTGATTTTGTATGTTTCTCGTATTCAGTCACCTTAATTCTCCTCTCCATCCTGGTGAGTTATTGAAGTCACTAAATTCTAACAGATTATCTAAGTAACTGAATTATGCTTATATTTTCTGCAAAAAAAAAAAGAGATAATTTGTTTTTCTCTAATATTTTACACATTATACTATTGCATTATTTAAAACTTCCAAAACAATACTAAATAATGGTAATAAGGGTGGGCACGGTGGCTCGCACCTATAATCCCAGCACTTTGGGAGGCCAAGGTAGTCAGATCACCTAAGGTCAAGAGTTCGATGGCCGGGCGCAGTGGCTCACGCCTGTAATCCCAGCACTTTGGGAGGCCGAGGCGGGCGGATCACAAGGTCAGGAGATCGAGACCACGGTGAAACCCCGTCTCTACTAAAAATACAAAAAATTAGCCGGGCGCGGTGGCGGGCGCCTGTAGTCCCAGCTACTCAGGAGGCTGAGGCAGGAGAATGGCGTAAACCCAGGAGGCGGAGCTTGCAGTGAGCCGAGATCGCGCCACTGCACTCCAGCCTGGGCGACAGAGCGAGACTCCGTCTCAAAAAAAAACAAAAAAAAAAAAAGAGTTCGAGACCAGCCTGGCCAACATGGCAAAACCCCTTCTCCACTAAAAATACAAAAATTAGCTGGGCGTGGTGGCACACACCTGTAGTCCCAACTACTCAGGAGGCTGAGGCAGGAGAATCACTTGAACCCAGGAGGTGGAGCTTGCAGCAAGCCCAGATTGTGCCACTGTACTCCAGCCTGGCTGACAGAGCAAGACTCCATCTCCAAAAAATAATAATAATGGTAATAGCAGGCAATCTCTTGTTTCTGATTTTAAAATGGCTTCAGTATTTCATAACTTGCTAGAGTTATTATGTTTAAAAAGTTTTATTCTCCTATTTTACATGGAGTTTTTGTTAGTAATTTTTAAATTTTATGAAATACCTTTTATTATCTACTGTTACAATACAGTTGTTTTCTCTTTTCATCTGTTAACCTAGTAGATATATTTTTTTGATGAATACTCTAGTTTTAAACTATCTTTACACACCTAAAATAAACTTGATTCAATTTCCATGTATTATTTTTACAATTTTCTACAGGATTTTATTGACCAATTTTTGCTTAGAATTTTTGTTTCTGTATTTGTAGATGAAGTTGCCTAGTTTTTTCTATCTTTATCATGCTTTAGTATTAATTATTCTAGCTTTATAAAATGAATTTGGAGCTATTTTCATATTTTCCTATGGCCTAGGATAGTTTAAATAATAGCCTGCTACTGTTTCATGGATACTGATACGACCCTCCTAGATCAGAGACAAAAGACAATTTATTACTCATAGCAATAGCAGTAGTCAGATATCAGCATCTGTGCACCAATGTCCTAAGCCCTATCTCCCCCAGGCCGATGTGAAGAGACACAGCTGACACCTGCACATACAAAAGGTTGGATCACAGGAGAGGCATCCCGAGCTTAGGAATCTGACTGTTTTATAAAAAGCATTAAGCATAACTAGACGCAGTATCTTCCAAGGTTGTAAGCAAACCTACCCTTTACTCTGAAGAGAAACACTATCTCCATCTTCCAAAGTTATTTACTATACTAACAACCTTGAAAAGATAGTCCAGTATAAGGAACAGTCGGTATTTCGCTCACAGATGCACAAAACAGTAAGAGACCCATGAATAATTATTTCCCAGCGATGTGTAGCTGAGGCTGAAAGGACAAAACATTAGTGCTTATTAATCCTTAGGCAGTGGCCATATGAATGTCATTACACTGTTTTCTGACTTCTGAAATAGTTTTAAAACATCTGCCCCTTGGCCGGGCGCAGTGGCTCACGCCTGTAATCCCAGCACTTTGGGAGGCCGAGTCACTGAATTTATTTAAGTCACTGATCTCAGGCAGATCACCTGAGATCAGGAGTTGGAGACCATCCTGGCCAACATGGAGAAACCTCGTCTCTACTAAAATACAAAAATCTGCCGGGCGCGGTGGCTCACGCCTAAAATCCCAGCACTCTGGGAGGCCGAGGCGGGTGGATCACGAGGTCAAGAAATGGAGACCATCCTGGCTAACACGGTGAAACCCCGTCTCTACTAAAAATACAAAAAATTATCCAGGCGTGGTGGCACGCGCCTGTAGTCCCAGCTACTCGGGAGGCTGAGGCAGGAGAATGGCGTGAACCTGGGAGGCGGAGTTTGCAGTGAGCCGAGATTGCACCACCGCACTCCAGCCTGGGCGACAGAGGGAGATTCTGTCTCACACACACAAAAAAAATTATCCAAGTGTGGTGGCACATGCCTGTAATCTCAGCTGCTCCAGGAGGCTGAGGCAGGAGAATCAATTGAACTGGGGAGGCGGAGGCTTCAGTGAGTCGAGATCGCGCCATTGCACTCCAGCCTGGGCAACAAGAGTGAAAGTGTGTCTTAAAAAAACAAAACAAAACAAAACAAAAAAACTCCCCTTCGTCCCCAAAAAGAAAAAGAAACGAGACTTGTCTAATAATGGAATAGTTGCCTTAAGATTTAGTGGCTGATCCGATAAATATGAGTGACTTCCCTTCAGTGATGGGTGGGGCAAGGTAGGGGCCTTTTAATTCAAAGAATCTGCAATGTTGGATGGTCAAGTTAGAGGGCATTTCAAAGAGTCCCTTAGCTATTCTTACTTAGTACCTCCTCATTTTAACGCATTCATAGGTGGATCAGGTACAGATGGTTGGAAACCTCTTGGAAATCTCTCTCTCTCTCTCTCTCTCTCACACACACACACACACTACACAAACACAATTACCAAATAAATCATGCTTGGGATTACCCACGTTTCTTAATCTCTTTAGACTTTTTAAAATGAAGTCGATGGGAGGGCTGTTATTTATCATCTTAAAGCACTGGTATATGGAAAACATAATGGACATAGGAAAATCAATGGTGAGCAACAGAAAAATGACCCTGTTCCACAGAACTAAGTATCAGGGAAGATAAATAATTTGATAGAATAATAAGATATGATTGGATCTCAGATCCACTTGAAATTGATTTAACCTCACCTTCCACATGTACTCAACCACTAGCTCCCTGTGAAGTCATAATCTGAGAGAATAAGTACAGTTTTCTTGTGATTGTTTCTAAGACAGTAATAGAACAGCAAGGCCAGGGGAACCTTAGATTAAAAAAAGACCCAGTGGGATACTGGTTAACAAAAGGTGTTTACTTAGGTGAATTTGCTCTCTAGCTCAGATTTTCCTCTACAAAAGAAATTCAAATATCTAGCTTCATACCTCAAATAAATACTTACTGCTTTAACGCACCCAGCAAATCTAACATAGCATTAAAAAGTCCAAAATTGGAAATATTCTTTTGAGGTCTCTACCCAAAATGCAAGACCAGCATCCCCAGGACCTTCCTCTCTCCTGCCCCTTCAAACATTATGCGGACAACATTCTTGTGGACATAACGATACATAAAACACACACACACACACACACACACACATTTACTTTCTCTATGTTTCTGAAAACTTCCCCTTATTCACTCTCAAAGTCTGAGAATGTAGGAGGGGCTCCTATTGCTGAAATAGACACAAGATTCACTAATGAAAATGATGGTTTCTTTATCTATCCTCTTAGCAACAATAAAAATGTGGCTGCAGTTCAATTTAAGCAAACACCTGAATAAAAATTTAGATTTATGTAAAGTATTAAATTAATATTAAATCAATTTAATAGTCTTTATTTTTGAAAAGAATCAGAGTAGGCCAGGCTGCGGTGGCTCACACCTGTAATCCCAGCACTTTGGGAAACTGAGTCGGGCAGATCACTTGAGATCAGGAGTTTGAGACAAGCCTAGCCAATATGGTGAAATCCCCATCTCTACTAAAAAATGTAAAATGCCTGTAGCCCCAGCTACTCAGGAGGCTGAAGCTGAGAATCACTTGAACCTGGGAGGCAGAGGTTGCAGTGAGCCGAGATTGCACCACTGCACTCCAGCCTGGGTGACAGAGCAAGATCCTGTCTCAAAAAAAAAAAAAAAAATCAGAGTAGAATTATTTTATTTAGCAACCGCTCCTAGCAACTGTTTCAGAAAAATATTTACTCTGAAAAATGAAATGTACCTGTAGTTCATTGTTTTTCCCCAGATTTGACCCCAGGGATACCTTAAATGAGATACTGAATGAGCATAAACGCAAAAGCAGATCGTAGTTTCCTTTAAAAGCTGGACTAGGTAACAATCACAACCTGCTACATCAGATATGCTGAGCTACAGCAAATGATTTTGAAAGATGGGCTTCATCTGCCCCCTGCTGTACTCTAGGTAAATAACAGGACTTCCTAATTTAGCATTGGTAGACAAGATTATTTGGCATCCCTTGCTAAAATGTAAAGGCTACGGCAAAAAAGACAGCACGTGGTTCACCACTGTACCCCCACCATGTAACATAGTACCTGGGATATAGTAGGCACTCAATAAATGTGTTGAGCGAATGAGCATACAGGTAAGGAAAGTATGCTTACAGACTGAGTAGGCATAATACCAAGTTTTACAGGCCCAAGGAAAAAAATGCAAATGTTTTGCAATGTTCATACGTTTTTGAAAATAACTTGGTGCTCATTGGGTATGCATTGTCAGCAATTCAAACTTGCTATCCTCTAATAATTCCACTAGGCTGAAAGAAACTAATTAGAATATTCAGACTTAAGGATATAGGTAAATTTTCTAAATGTGACTGTCAAGAAATAACTTTTTGAGAGCTTAGAGTCTGAAAGGGATAAGGTATAAAACTATCGAATTGTCTCCAAGACAGCAGAACTTACAGAGATCATGCAAAGTTCCCCATGCCATCTCCCATTCCTCGCCCCAGGTGACCCCTGCAGCTGCCAGCCCTCCAGTGATTATTTCTATCTCTCCAGGATTAGTGAAGGCACAGATTGGAAGATAGGCATTATATTTAATTGGGGGTACATTTATTGAATATGAAGGAAGTCATGCGAGGGCCAAGATTTCAACATTTCATATACAGGCATCCCTTGGAGATATTGTGGGTTTAATTCCAGACAATTGAAATAAAGCAAATGCCACAATAAAGTCACACAAATTTTTTTGTTTCCTAGTGCTTATACAGTTACGTTTACATGATACTGTAGTCTATTAAATGTGAAATAGCATCATGTCTAAAAAACAATGGATATACTTTAATTGACAAACACTTTATTGCTAAAAAGTGCTAACAATCATCTGTGCATTCAGCAAGTCTTTTTGCTGGTGGAGGGTCTTGCTCGATGTTGATGGCTGCTGACTGATCAGGGTGGCGGTTGCAGAAGGTTGAGGTGGCTGTGGCAATTTCTTAAAATAAGACAATGAAGTCTGAGGCATCGATGGATTCTCCCTTTAATGAAGGATTTCTCTGTCACATGTGATGCTATTTGATAACATTTTACCCAAAGCAAAACTACTTTCAAAATTGGAGTTAGCCCTCTCAAATGCTGCCACTGCTTTACCAACTAAGTGTATGTAATATTCTAAATCCCTCATTGTCATTTCAGCAGTGTTCTCAGCCTCCTCACCAGGAATAGATTTCATCTCAGGAAATTGCTTTCTTTGTTTATCATCAAGAAGCAACTCCTCGTCTGTTAAAGTTTTATAATGAGGTTGCAGCAATTCAGTTACATCTTCAAGCTTCATTTCTAATTCTAGTTCTCTTGCTATTTCCACATCTGCAGCTACTTCCACCACTGAAGTCTTGAACTTCTCAAAGTCACCCAGGAGAACTGGAATCAACTTCTTCCAAATTCCTGTTTATATTGATATATTGACCTCCTCCCATGAATCATGAATGTTCTTAATGGTATCTAGAATGGTGAGTTGTTTCTAGAAGCTTTTCGATTTACTTTGCCCAGATCTATCAGAGGAATCATTGTTTATGGCAGCTATATCTTACAAACTATGTTTCTTAAATCATGATGTGTCTGGAGTTGGGTCCTTCCAGTGGGTTATTGGTCTCACTGACTTCAAGCATGAAGCCACAGACCCTCACAGTGAGTGTTACAGTTCTTAAAGATGGTGTGCCCGGAGTTTGTTCCTTCCAATGTTCAGATGTGTCCGGAGTTTCTTCCTTCCGGTGGTTTCGTGGTCTCGCTGACTTCAGGAGTGAAGCCGCAGACCTTTGCAGTGAGTGTTACAGTTCCTAACAGTGGCACGTCCGGAGTTGTTTGTTCCTCCTGGTGGGTTCATGGTCTCGCTGACTTCAGGAATGAAGCTGCAGACCCTCACAGTGAGCGTTACAGTTCATAAAAGTAGTGTGGACCCAAAGAGTGAGCAGCAGCAAGGTTTATTGTGAAGAGTGAAAGAACAAACCTTCCACAACATGGAAGGGGACCCAAGCGGGTTGCCGCTGCTGGCTGGAGTGGCCAGTTTTTATTCCCTTATTTGTCCCCACCCACATTCTGCTGATTGCTCCATTTTACAGAGTGCTGATTGGTGCATTTACAATCCTTTAGCTAGACACAGAGTGCCGATTGGTGCGTTTTTACAGAGTGTTGATTGGTGCATTTACAATCCTTTAGCTAGACACAGAGCACTGATTGGTGCGTTTTTACAGAGTGCTGATTGGTGCATCTACAATCCTTTAGCTAGATAGAAAAGTTCTCCAAGTCCCCACTCGACCCAGGAAGTCCAGCTGGCTTCACCTCTCAATAAGACTTGAAAGTCAAAATGACTCCATGATCTATGGACTGCAGAATGGATGATGTGTTAGCAGACATGAAAACAATATTAATACATATTCTTATACACCTCCATCAGAGTTCACAGGTGACCAGGTGCATTGTCAATGAGCAGTAATATTTTCAAAGGAATTTTTTTTCTGAGCAGTAATTCTCAAGAATAGGTTTTAAATATTGAGTAAATAATGCCATAAACAGGGGTGCTGCCATCCAGGCTTTGTTGTTCCACTTACAGAGAACAGGCAGAATAGATTTAGCATAATTCTTAGGGGTCTCAGAATTTTTTTTTTTTTTTTTTTTGACAGAGTCTCGCTCTGACACACTGGAGTGCAACCTCCACCTCCCCAGTTCAAGCATTCTCCTGCCTCACCCTCCCATGTAGCTGGGATTACAGGCATCTACCACCACACCTGGCTAATTTTGTATTTTTAATAGAGATGGTGTTTTACCACATTGGTCAGGCTGGTCTCAACCTCCTGATCTCAAGTGATCCACCCACCTCTGCCTCCCAAAGCGCTGGGATTACAGGCATGAGCCACTGCGCCCAGCTAGGATTTTCATAATGGTAAATGAGCATTGGCTTCAACTTCAAGTTGCCAGCTGCATTAGACCCTAATGAGAAAGTCAGCCTGTCCTTTGAAGCTTTGAAGCCAGGCATTCATTTCTCTCTAGCTATGAAAGTCCTAGATGGCATCTTCTTCCAATATAAGACTATCTCATCTACATTGAAAATCTGTCCTTTACTGTAGCCACCTTCATCAGTGATCTTTGCTAGATCTCTTGGATAACCTGTTGCCACTCCTACTTTAGCACTTACTGCGTCACCTTGATTTTATGTTATGTTACAGAGATGGCTTCTTTCTTTAAATATCATCAGCTAACTTCTGCTAGCTTCAAATTTTCTTCTACAGCTTCTTCACCTCTTAGCTTTCACAGAATTGAAGAGTTAGGGCCTTGCTCTGGATTAGGCTTTGGCTTAGGAAAATGTTGTGACTGGTTGAATCTTCTATCCAGACTACTCAAAGTTTCTCCGTATCAGCAGTAAGGCTGTTTTTCTTTCTTATCATTTGTGTCTTCACTAGAGTAGCACTTTTTCTTTCCTTCAACAACTTTTTCCTTTGCATTCACAACTTGGCTAACTGGTGCAAGAGACCTACTTTTTTGACAAATCTTAGCTTTCAACATGCCTTCCTCACTGGGCTTAATCTTTTGTAGCTTGTGATTTAAAGTGAGAGATATGTGACACTTCCTCTCACTTGAACACTTAGAGGTCATCATAGAGTTATTAATTGGCCTAATTTCAATGTTGTTGTGTCTCAGGGAATAGGGAAGCCTGAGAAGAGGGAGAGTGATGGGGGAAGGCCAGTGGTTGGAACAGTTGGAACACACACATGTATCAATTAAGCTTGTCTTCATCTTTGGGCACAGTTTGTGGTGCCCCAATTACAATAGTAACATCAAATATCACTGACCAGAGATCACCATAACCAATATAGTAAAAAAGAAGATGTTTGAAATATTGCAAGAATTACCAAAATGCAACACAGAGACACAAGCTGAGCACATGTTGTTGGAAGAATACCAATAGACTTGCTCGAGGCAGGGTTGCCACAAATCTTCCATTTTAAAAAAAAAAAGTGTGATATATGCAAAGAACAATAAAGCAAGGCACAATGAGATGAGGGGTGCCTGCACCTATCTACACACCTTCCTTGGAGCAGCCGAGGCTTCCCTGAGGAGCCAACACAATGTGCATGTGTGGGGCAGTTCTAAAGGGAATATAGGTAAGTAGCAATGGATGTGACATAGACAATGCCTAGAGGACTCTGCACAAAGGAAGTATCAAATGGGCCTGAGCTCTCAGGCGTGAAGAAGCTGAGCCTTGGGAAACATGGATATGAATCACCTAAGCAGAAAGCAAGCATTTCACACGGGGGAAGTGAATGAGTAGAGACAGATGGAGCGCTGGCATGCCCTGAGCCACTCTGGAGAGAGAAGTGACTTTTCTTCTCTGCTTGATAAAGGTGATCCCACCTTGCTTTATCCCCTCTCTCTCTCTCTCTTTTTTTTTTTTTTTTTTTTTTTTTTTTTGAGGCAGGGCCTCTCTCTGTCGCCCAGGCTGGAGTGCAGTGGCTGGGTTGGTCTCAAACTCTTGGCCTCAAGTGATCCGCCCACCTCGGCCTCCCAAAGTGGTGGGAATCCAGGCAGGAGGTACCGTGCCCAGCCTGCCTTGCTTAAAGACTCTGTAATAACTACCTTAATGATATGCCAATTTTCCTCATGTCATTTCTACTGGACCTAAAACTATAATTATATCCACTTATCCCATGAGGCCAATTAGAAAGTCAAACCCTAGAGAAAATACATACCAAAAAAAAAAAAAAAAGCTTTTCAAGTTTTGCTTATTTACTCAGAAAACCTGAGTAATACTATTTGTGAGAATGGATTCTGTGGATGCTAGATCATGCTAGATTGGGCTACATTGTCACAAGAATTCACTTTAGAGGTTCCAAAGTTAAAGGATTAGGCAAACTAGGAGAGGTTCTAATTGTTTGCCCTAGGACATGATTCTAATTATGTCCTAAAATCTGGACTCAATGGTGGCCTACACTAAATAAAGTTGAGATGTCAGGAATTCCTGAGTACAATGTAAAAGACTGTTTCCCCAGCCACTCCAGTGCCTGCTCGATAGCTTCAGGAACCCCATTACCATGGAAGGAGGAATGGACGGGACACTTGGGCTCAGCAAACAGACTTCACACCAAAGTTGATCTGCCTACGACCATGGCTGAGCGCCCAGTCTGTCAACTCTGAGCTTCCAATATGGTACAGGAGCCAAAGGAGATTAGTTTGGCATCTGGTTAAAAGGTTACAAAGAGCGGGGCCGGTGGCTCACACCTGTAGTCTCAGCACTTTGGGAGGCCAAGGCGGGCAGATCATGAGGTCGGGAGATCGAGACCGTCCTGGCCAACATGGTGAAACCCCGTCTCTACTAAAATTACAAAAATTAGCTGGCTGTTGTGGCGTGCACCTGTAACCCCAGCTACTCAGGAGGCTGAGGCAGGAGAATTGCTTGAAACCATAAGGCGGAGATTGCAGTGAGCTGAGATCGCGCCACTGCACTCCAGCCTGGTAAGAGACAGAGACTCTGTATCAAAAAAAAAAAAAAAAAAAAAAAAAAAATGGTTACAAAGACCGCTTTCATCACCGAAAGGCTACAATTTGTCTCCACTGAGACACTCATTCTGGTTATGGATTAGATTTCCCTGAATGGTATCCTTTTCAGACGTACTAAATACCTTAATCATGACCATAATATTCCACCCAAAGGTGCTTTTATTTTATTTTATTTTATTTTATTTTATTTTATTTTATTTTTATTTATTTTTGAGACAGAGTCTCATTCTTGTCACACAGGCTAGAGTGCAATGGCACGATCTCGGCTCACTGCAACCTCTGCCTTCTGGGTTCAAGCGATTCTCCTGTCTCGGTCTCCCCAGTAGCTGGGATTACAGGCTCCTGCCACCACGCCTGGCTAATTTTTTTGTATTTTTAGTAGAGATGGGCTTTCACCATGCTGGGCAGGCTGGTCTCGAACTCCTGACCTCAGGTGATCAAACTGCCTTGGCCTCCCAAAGTGCTGGGATTACAGGCGTGAGCCACTGCGCCAAGCCCCAAAGGTGCTTTCTATGAAGAAATTTATTTTACAATGAAAGTAATAATGCAATAAGCCAGTGCTCACAAGATATATGGCAAGACCAGTGAATGCTTTTGCTGTGAAGCAGGTAACCTTCTAGAATGGCAGAATGGCTTTCTGAACTCTCCAGTACCAGCCAAGAAACAGCACTTTGTAAAAGTGGGTGTTGTCCTACCAGGTGCAGGACAGGCTCTTAACAGGAATCGAATGGTATTTCGCCAACAGCCAGAATGTATGTCTGGGTATCAATAAATAAAAGTGAGTGTATATATAAGTATAACTATCTCAAGAACACAAAGCTTTTAATTCTGAAATGCAGTTTTGTTTGGGGGGTAAGAGAAACAGAAGGTAGAAGGAATGTACTGGGTGTTCTCATTTGTTTGTACTAAAACATGCCCTGATCAATGAAACCTAGAATGATTCATGCTAGATGTGCAACTTGTAAAGAATTAAGAGGTAAGGTAGATGGATCCCCCTTAAATTTTGAGAAAATCAGTGATGCATAGAGCTCGTGCCACCCAGTGGGGCAATGCACATAAATAGTAAGTTCACCTCTTGTAGTGGATGGTCAGGGACACTGGTGATAACAAAGATATTGATGAGACAACTGGGGAAATGTGAATGCTGACTGGATATTTGATATTAAGTAATGATCTATTATTTTAGGATAAAGGTATTGTGGTTGCTGATATGTGCCCAAGTATTTATGATAGAAATGATATAATATCTGGGATTTCCCTCAAAATAGTCAAGCTTCAGGTGGGGGGAATGGAAGTGTGTAGATAAAACCAGACTGGATATGTGCTGATAATCATTTAAACTGGGTGACAGGTACATGAAACTTCATTATTCTCTCTACTTTCATGTTTGAAAATCTTCATAGTAATGTCTTTAAACAACCTTTTAAATCTACTAGGCTACAGGTAGGTTTAAAATTTTTCTGACTGACAATTGGTTGAGTTTATCTGAAGACCTGGGATAAATAGAAACGAAATGTCCGGGTTAAAATAAAAGATTGTGGAGACCAAAGTTCTTATTTGCAGAAGAAGTCTTCAGGTAGTAGACTTCAGAGAGAACAGGCTGTAAAATGGTTCCTATCAGACTTAAAGTCTGTGTTGATGTGAATGTCTGAGAGGTTTAATTAGGCATATCCGACCCCCACTTCCCATCATGGCCTGAACTGGTCTTTCAGGTTGAATTTTAAGAGAGCCCTGGCCAAGGACAAAGTCCATTCAGATAATTGGGGGAGGTCTTAGAATTTTATTTTGGGTTGACAACTGAGTACCTATTTCAGAATTGTGGTAATGCAATTGAAGATACTCTAGTCAGGGCTCTCTGCTCCTCCCATTTGACAGACAGCCACATCTTCTCATGTAGCACCAGCCACATCCTGAGATACCATGGTGAAGGTGAAGGCCAGAGTCAATGGATTTGGCCATACTGGGCACCTGATCACCAGGGCTGCTTTTAACTCTGGTAAAGTTGATGTTGTTACCATCAATGACCCCTTCACTGGCCTCAACTACATGGTCTACATGTTCCAGTATGATTCTACCCATGGCAAATTCCATGGCACTGTCAAGGCTGAGAATGGGAAGCTTGTCATTAACGGAAATCTCATCACCATCTTCCAGGAACGAGATCTCACCAAAATTAAATGGGACGATGCTGACGCTGAGTACATTGTGGTGTCCACCAGTGTCTTCACCACCATAGAGAAGGCTGGGGCTCACTTGTAGCAGGGAGCCAAAAGGGTCATAATCTCTGCCCCCTCTGCTGATGCCCCCATGTTCCTGATGGGCGTGAACCATGAGAAATATGAAAATAGCCTCAAGATCATCAGCAATGCTCCTGTACCACCAACTTCTTAGCCCCTCTGGCCAAGCTCATCCATGACAACTTGGCATTGCGGAAGGACTCATGACCACCATCCACACCATCACTGCCCCCTAGAAGACATTTTACAGCCTATTCTCTCTGAAGCCTGCTACCTGAAGACTTTCTCTGCAAATAAGAACTTTGGTCTCCACAATCTTTTATCTTAACCTAGACATTTCCTTTCTATTTATCCCAGGCCCCTCCAGGAAACTGTGGTGTGATGGCCACGGGGCTCTCCAGAACATCATTTCTGCATCTACTGGTGCTGCCAAAGCCGTAGGCAAGGTCATCCCTGAGCTGAATGGGAAGATTACTAGCATGGCCTTCCGCGTCCCCACCACCAATGTGTCAGTCGTGCATCTGACCTGTCATCTGGAAAATCCTGCCAAATATGATGACATCAAGAAGGTGGTAAAGCAGGCATCGGAGGCCCCTCAAGGGCATCCTGGACTACACTGAGCACCAGGTTGTCTCCTCCAGCTTTAACAGCAACACCCACTCTTCCACCCTCAATGTTGGGGCTGGTATTGCCCTCAGTGACCACTTTGTCAAGTTCATTTCCTGGTATGACAATGAATTTGGCTACAACAACAGGGCAGTGGACCTCATGGCCCACATGGCCTCCAAGAAGTAAGACCCCCAGACCACCAGCCTCAGGCCCTCAGCTGCTAGGAATTCCCTGTTGCACTAGGTCTCCTACCACACTGAGAATCTCCCCTCCTCACAGTTTCCATGCAGACACCCCTGAAGAGGGAGGGGTCTAGGGAGCCCCACCTTGTCATGTATCATCAATACAGTCCTCTGTGCTCAGCCAAAAAAAAAAAAAAAACTCTAGTCAGCAGGATTCCATGATTTTTCTCCAACAATATTCAACTGCTAGGTGTCGGTACACGTAGAGACTTGGGTTTATAAACAGAGTTGAAGTTTCATTAAGTGGGTACACAGAGTAGCTAAGGATATTTTTAAGGAATGTTTGTAGTGCTGGACCACTGCATCTCAGCTGAGTAAGAAGGCAAGGAGATGAGGGCAATATGTATGAACAAGCAGTAGGGTGAAAGGATGAGGCTTCAATGAGATCAGAGGATTGTTTGAAAGGAAACACTGCAGTCAGTGAACTGAAAGGAAGCCATAAAATCTAGATTTGGGAGGTAATAATGACACAGTAGAAGGGTATGACTTATGAGTGAGGAGACATGGAGGAAAGGAGGTCTTTTGGGGGCTGAAGAAATCAAGAGACGAGATGGGTCATTCATGTGGCATTAAGGATCCAAGAATGATCACAGAAGGAACAAGAGAAAAAGGCTGGAAGCCAGGTGCTAGAGTTATCAATGAAGGAGGGGGCATGGTAAGGAGGTCAGTAGATTGCCCACAGTAAGTTGGGGTGACAAGTGGAAAAGTCCAACAACTTTAAAGAAGCTGTTTTATTTGCTGTTTAATAGAAAAAAGACTTGAAAGGGAGCAATGGAGCACAGGAACATCACCTCTGTTAGGACCAACAGTAGCTAGGGAGGGAGAAAGCCAGCCTTGAGAGGGCTGCAGGGGAGAAATTCTACTAGGGGAATAGAAGACACCAGGGTTTCAGTTAAAGTGAACAATGAAGAGAATGCACACAGAGAGAAAAAGTGTTTAGGCAAATTGTTAATAACAGACTGTGGAATATAGAGAACACAAAAGACAGGTGTGGGAGGCCAGGGAAGAGCTGAAGATGGGGTTAGATTAGGTAGTGGTTCTCAGTCCTAGCCGCACAACAGAATCATCTGGGGAACTTTTGAAAATACTGATTCCTGCACCCAGATCAACTGAATTAGAATCTCTAGGGGGTAAGGCCAGGGTATGCACAGCACAGTAACCAAACTTTCAAATACAGTCATCACCCAGTATCCATGGGTGATCAGTTCCAGGATCCCTGTGGATACCAAAATCCACAATGCTCAAGTCCCTTATAGAAAATGGCCTGCATAGAAGCTACACACATCCTCCCATATGATTCAAATCATCTCTAGATTACTTATAATAACTAGTACAATGTCAATGCTATGAAACTAGTTGCTTAGGGAATAATGACAAGGAATACAAGTCGGTACTGTACATGCTCAGTACAGATGCAACCATTCACTCTTTTCAATTGTCCATCCGAGGTAGGCTGAATCCATGGATGCGGAACCAACAAATACAGAGGACCACTTACTTGCACACACTAACACAAATAACAGATGAGAAGGGGGAAAATGGTATCGGTGTTTATCTCTGATGAGTACATCAGAATCTTAAGGGTGAATGTCTTTATACTTTCAAATTTTCTTGTGCATATTTCAGATCGAATTTAAAAAAGGGCTTTCGTTTGTTTGAGGGGGATTGCTTAAAGAAAGGGGTTTATAATACAGTCTCAATTTCTACTGTTTACACATGGAATTTATTTGGTCTATCTGACCCAATCTGTTTCTGGCAAAAGGAGCATGACATGAGCTTTGAAAAAATATCTAAAACTTAAAAATAAAGGAAAAAGCAGTAGATCATGTCCTTTCAAAGTTATACTGGGGCATTGCTTAGCATGCCTATCAAGAAGGCTTCTAGGCAAATTGCTAAAGAAATTTATATATTTCTTTATATATTGAATCCTAGCAGATTGTGGGGGGGGGGGTGTGTGTATAGTGTGTATATATATAGTATGTGTATATATATAGTATATAGAGTATGTATATATATAGAGCATATATATAGAGTATGTGTATATATATACACACACACACAATGAAATATTCAGCCTTAAAAAAGGAAATCCTGCTGTTTGTGACAAGGAACCTAGAGAACGTTATGGTAAGTGAAAAGAGTCAAACATAGAAAAATACTGCATGATCTCACTTATGTGTGGAATCTAAAAGTAAAAGAAAGAAAGGGGGAAAAAATCAAATACATAGTAACAGAGGGTAGAATGGTGGTTACCAGGGGCAGGAGAATGGGAAGATGTAGGTCAAAGGGTAAGTCTAGAGCTCTAACACGCAGCATGAAGACTACAGTTAATAATATTGTATCGTATATTCGAAATCTGCTAAGACAGCTTTTAGGTGTGCTTAGTACCAAAAAAGGAGGGGGTAACCACGTGAGATGATGAATATGTTCATTTGCTTGACTATATCATTTCACTATGTATATAAAAATGGCATGTTGCATACCTTTAATATATACAATTTTTAAAAGTTAACATATAATTGGCTTATTTTTTAATGTTTTAACATTTTTGTTTTAATTTCTAATAAGACAAATACTGGCAGACCATTTGGGGGACTCAATTTTTAAGAGCCAAAGGGGTTCCTGCGACTAAAGTCTAAGACTCACTGATCTAGATCTGTTTGGCATTGCCATTTACTACTAAGGGCTCACATCACTCAGCATACTCATTTCAAAATGCCCTTCCTGGTGGACTACATCACTCCTATTTCTCCAATTCTGCTTTGAACCAGCCTTTTGCCATCTCTGGTTTCCTCGTTAAGGAGTTGAATACATTTTCTTATGTATTCATTGTGTATCTGGATGACAGTCATGTATAAATTTAAGGATTATACTTTGATAGGAGGTACGGTCTGCTGATTTATACCATTAGTCCTGAGGTTCTTTTCTCTGTATTCCAAAGCTGATGAAAGAACAGGGAATATTATGAAGTGTCACAATCATTCTTAAACATTTCCCTAATGAAATGAAAGAAGACTGCAATAATCAGCTATGTCTAAAACTATTGTGTTCCTTCACAAAAGTATTTAAAAGGAAAGAACAAGTACAAAGCTTGTGAAGCAAAATGGCATAGTTTTGAAAGAATATCCAAGCTTCAGAATGTGTCTATAATTTGAGAGACAACATTTACTTTAACATGGAAGAAGCGCACGCTTCCAATCTATGGCCAAGATCTTTCCCTCCCGATACAAGTTCCACCTTCCTCCCAGGGAAAGAACACAGTACAACAACGTAATTCCAGCTCTGTCTGTGCAGAAATCTTTCCTAGTCAGGAAAGTATAGAAACAGCAGGAGAAATCCATAATTCTGCTACTCATTAGGAAACACTTAACACTGATCTCAAGCTTCAGTATGCATTAGAATTATCTGAGAGACCTGGTAGAAATACAGATTTAAATTCACTATGCAATGTGGGTGGGGCCCAAGAGTGTACACTTACAACACAGCACTCCAGGTGACTCTAATCGAAAATAAAAAACGAGCCAGGTAGAATAGTGCATGCCCATAGTCCTAGCTACTTGGGAGGCTGAGGTGGGAGGACTGCTTGAGCCCAGGAGTTTGAGACCCCACCCCTAGCCCGTAAAAAATAAAAATAAAAATTCAAACTTTGAGAAACTAGAGTATTAGAATTGGCCGCTTAGCTGTTCTATTTTTCTAGGAATCGTCCATGTAACCTTAATATCTAAATATCAAGCCCCTCTACCTGATCTGAAAGGCCCTTCACAATCTGGCCCAGGTCTTTAAACTTCAATTCCACTCCTACATCCATCTCTGCCCTTCAGTAACTCCCTAGCAGAGCCATGCTGGCCCATTGCTGCATTCCTCCTTGATGTTGACCCTTCTCTCTCTTTCCTCCTCTCTGGGAGGGACTATTTACTCTTCACAGTGGTGTGACAGGGTGGGTAAGTACATAGCACTCTGAACTCTAAAGCCAGTAGACCTGGTTTCAAATCCCAGAACACACTCCCTTTGGTAAATGTGGTTGACCTCTCTGAGCCTGAAATGACTCCTCTATAAAATCAGAGGTAAGAATAACCCACCCCAAGGCTACTACATGAGCACTGGCAGCATTTAGTATAGATGACAAACATGTTTATATCCCCCGACACACACAAAACCTTCAGTCTTCCCAGGAAAAACTGCCCTGTCCTCTCTAAATAATATAAACATCCCTCTTGGAGATAAACGCACACACACATTTTTATATGTATATGTGTGTGTTCATACACACACACACACACACACACACACACATACACATATACAGGCCTGTCCTCACAGGACAGCCTGTAAATCCAATTCTGGTAGGACTTATATAAGCAGATACTCAGGACACTGCATTAAATCAAATCAGTATACTAAAGTTTTTAAAATAAGACAGGCCGGGTGTGGTGGCTCACACCTGTAATCCCAGCACCTTGGGAGGCCGAGGTGGGTGGATTGCCTGAGGTCAGGAGTTCGAAATGAGCCTGGCCAACCCCATCTTTACTAAAAATACAAAAATTAGCCAGGCGTGGTGGCGGGTGCCTATAATCCCAGCTACTCGAAGACTTAGGCTGGAGAATCGCTTGAACCTGGGAGGCAGAGGTTGTAGTGAGCCAAGATTGTGCCACTGCACTCTAGCCTGGGTGACAGAGTGACACTCCATCTCAAAAAAAAAAAAAAAAAAAAAGGATAATCCAAATCTGTAAGGTAGCCTACCCTCACCATCCCCCCAAAGTTATTTTACTGAGGGTTTTTTTTTTTTAATGATCATATTTCTTCATATTTTGATATTTTGATGCCAAGGGGAGAAAAAGCAACCAATATTTAGGATCCCACAGTTGCCAAATAACCAAGTTTACCTACAGTAGGTGGCATATGCCTACGTATGGAAGGCGGATGGAGTTGAAATTGACTAATCCAGTCCATGTTAAAACATTCTGAGCATTTAGTATGCACAAAAATGTTTGATAATGTAAAAAAGGTGCATAAAGTATGGTTTCTTCTTTCAAGGAGCTCAACCTATTTGGGGAAAAGTACTGACAAAATGCTTTCTTCCATAGACAAAAATAGCAATGACTACCACCCTCCAAACTTCATCTTGTTCATCCTCTTCAGGAAACAGAGGAAGTTAAAAATAAGTACAATTTGGAAGATAGGTGTTTGTTTACAAATATCAGCGTCATAAAAAAGATTTAAAAGACTGTCTGCCAGGATGTGGAAATTCTCATCACATCCTCCTAACATCTGTGAGCGGTAATATTAGTCCTATTTTATAGATGAAGAAGCTGCGGCTCAACTGCTATATAAGCGTTAGCACCAATTCATGAAGCTTGGGTGGTGGAGCTAGGAACAAAGTTCAGTTTTAACTATAAGCTCATCTCCTTTGCTTAGAATTGAAATTTAAGTATTATTCCAGATCTAGGTTGAGTTTTTAGGTAGTCTTCATGTTTTGTAACCGAGGAGTCTAAACCATGCCATTTTAGATGACCTGTCTTACTGTCCGTGGCTGCACACCCATTTGGCTCCAGAATGAGAGTACATTGTTTACTAATTACCATATAAATTTGTCAGAAAGTTAGAGAACTCTTAAATAACAGCCCAAATGCCGGGGATGGGGTGGGGGTGGTCGGGGAGTAAGTTATGGACAAGCTTCAAGTACAGGTGGCTAAACAGCAGATCCAGCCTTAAAACAAGCAAACTTGAGGGCACGATTTTCTGTTCTTGTACCTGCTTCCCAAGCACCCTTCCTTCACATTTTATTTGATTCTCTCAACAATCCTATTATAGGAGGAAAATTGTCATGAAAAGAAAACTCTTAGCAGTTGTTTCAGTCCTTTTTCACACTATTAGAAAGACATGCCCAAGACTGGGTAATTTATAAAAGAAGGGTTGACTCACAATTCCACATGACTGGGGAGGCCTCAGGAAACGTACAATCGTGGCGGAGGCAAAGAGGCACGTCTTACGTGGCAGCAGGTGAGACAGATTGAATGAGTGAAGGGGGAAGAGCCTCTTATAAAACTATCAAATAGATCTCGTGAGAACTCACTATCACGAGAACAGCATGGGGGAAACTGCCCCCACGATCCAATCATCTCCCACCAGGTTCCACCTGTTGATTATGAAGGTTACGGGGATTACAATTCAAGATGAGCTTTGGGTGGAGACACAGAGTCACGCTATCTCAGCAATGATCCCAGGTCTAGTGTTCTCTCCTTAAAACTCCACCTACCCTAAGAATCAAAGTAACCATTAAATAATTATATAATGACCTAGGAAAATATCCCTGTTACATGAAAAAAATATATCATGTGCGGGATAATTCTATTTTTGTGTAAAACAAAAAACGAGTATATTTTATGCATATGTAGACATGTCAATAAGCAGAGGAAAGGTTCCAATAGTACACACCAAAGTAATGGTTCTCTCAGGTGTACAATCAAATGGACAGGAACATTTCTACTTCTTGCGTCATTTTTTAGAGTGGTAATGTTATGGGTAATTTTCAGCTTGTTTCGGTATTAGCAAGATGTTACTTCCTCCACTTACTGCCTTTAGGAATGCAGCCAAGACAGTCCTTGCATCTTGAGTTGGGAACATTACTTGTCATTGTCTAAAGCTTCTAACTGATTGAAACCTCTGGAGGTGGCTAGAGTCCTAAGTTGCAAGCCTGAGATGCCCAAGGTTCTTTTGGTTGAAGTGGTTTCCTACCTATCACACAGGACTGCCATGAGTATGGAGGGTACTAACGTATATATGGAGGTGCTTTATTGAGCTATGCAAAGGCTGTGACTTCCCTCCCCTAAGCCCTTTCCTGTATATCTCTAGGCAGTTTGGACCTATTCAGCTGATATATTTGGCTCTGAAAAGCAGCAAATGTCACAATCCTAAAAGGACATGAAAGTTGTATTTCACTGAGTACATTAAGGGCACCTCAATTCCTCAGTCTAACTTCCAGCAAAATGCAAATCTGAAAGACAGAAGTTCCTAGGATCTAATGTAAGACTTCAGTATGGAGAAGGTAAGGGAGCAATTCTCTGTGCTGCTTGGGATGCCCCCCATCTAGCTTTGACAGGAACCAGTAACTGGAAGACTCCCCAGAGTCACATTCTCTTTCTGGCAGAGGTTCCAAACAGAATCTAACAGTCATTTGATGAGTAATCTCCGGCCAAGTGAGAAGACGGCTACCAGAGGCACAGCAACTCAAGCTAATTTTCATCCTCACTCCACGACTATGACACAAATGGAAAAAACCCAAGATGTGCAGATCCATTCTGGTCAAGTTAGAGGGAGGGAGGGAATTCAGGACACGAATGTTTAGGCTAAAGCGTAAAAGTGTGAAATGGACTTAAGCAATGCACACTGGCAGATAAGCAGCTAATCAAAAAGCCTATTTATTACCTGGTTAAAAGCCTAAGCATCTGCTTTCCAAAAAGCCATTTGGATATATACACAACAGACCATTAACAGTCATCACCACAGTGCTTTCCAAAATTTCGTGGTATATTTTAATAGGTTCTTAACCACACTAAGACCAAAAAAATAAATTAAAAAAAATCCCATAATAACAAAACAATGCAATTAAAACAGCACTCATACCTACAGCAAAAGAGGTCTCTAGCCCGCCAAGCTTAATTCTGAAGTAAAAAAAATACAGCAACCCCAGCCCAAAGTTCTCCGGAAATGTAGCCCTCAAGAAGGAAATACTGCTATTGAGGTCTATAAGTAGAATATTTTCACAGTGCAAGCAAGACTAGCTATCTTCATGAGAAGTATGTAAGGAATACTAAATAGCAGGGTCACAGATGATTGCTCCTTTCACAACAGCGAATTATCTGTATCTTAATTAGGAAGATAAATCATTTGTTCTTGAGAAAATCTTCATCTCTTTTTAAAAACCTCACTGGTAATATAATTACTAAAACCTTTGCCACAGAAAAGATGCTAACACCAAAGCTGATGTGTCAATCAACTATTTTCAGTTTGTCTTTCATCCTCTTACTGCTTCGTGCCTAACAATGTTCGGAATCTTCCAACAGAAACACCAAAGTGCTTTCTTGGAATCCTGCAGAGAATTGTCTTCTTTGAGGAAAGCACGCTTTTCCAATAAGAAATATAAGAAAGCCAATGGTCTAGATTTTAACTTTTTAAAGGTAAGCTAAGTCTTTAATTTCAGAAAATCTGCTATTATACAACAAATTATTTTTTCATTCATTAAAAAACAGTCCACAGCATTCATAAAACAGGGTGGCAGAATAAAGACACTTTTCAGGTGGATTCTTTAAGAACAGATGAGTAAGTTAGCAATTTAATACAGATGAAAACAAATACAATCCATATAAAAACAGAATCTGGGAGTGGGAGGGAAGATGTATCAACCAAAGTAAATTCAGAGTTTTCACGCATGTAACTCAACACCTGCATTTTCTTCGCTTAAAAACCAAACTAAGGGCCGGGCGTGGTGGCTCACACCTGTAATCCCAACACTTTGGGAGGCCAAGGCAGGTGGATCACGAGGTCAGGCGATTGAGATCATCCTGGCTAAAACGGTGAAACCCCATCTCTACTAAAAACACAAAAAATTAGCCGGGCATGGTGGCACACACCTGTAGCCCCAGCTACTCGGGAGGGTGAAGCAGGAGGATCACTTGAACCCAGGAGGTGGAGGTTGCAGTGAGCCGAGATCACGCCACTGTACTCCAGCCTGGTTGACAGAGAGAGACTCCGTCTCAAAAAACAAACAAAACTAGGTACTTTCATAGGTGTTCATAAAGAAGACTACAAAAGTACTGAAAAAATATTAGCCTTACATATACCACCAAAAAAAAATTTTTTTAAAAAAAGAGAAATTAATAATCCCCATCTACAACTAGGTTAATCATAGGATTTCCCTTATAGAGACAGACAGAGAAAAGTAACTTTTTACAAGCTTAGCTTTGAGGTACAATGCCTGAGAGCTCTCAACTGGGGTGTTTCCTGCTCATGCTCTCTTCACTATAAACAAATGTGGTTTATGTAGTGGAATACATACTTGAAAAATTCCTTTAAAAAGAATCACAAGTTTCATTTTATATATACAACAAATTTTTAATTATGTACTGAAAATAAATTACAGGAAATAACTTTAAAATGCAACAGAGGACAAAGTCACAATAAACATTCCCATTGAATTCCCTTGGGGCGGGGGGTGAGATTGCAGTGCTCAAGATAAATATCACAAATATATCAAAAACTTCAAATTGTCTATGCATTCACACACTGACATGAGCCACAAACATTCCTTTCACAGGGACTGTACTTATTTAGCCTACCACAGGACCAGATTTTGCCATAAACTACAAAACTTTTAATACAAAATTGTATTTATATATTTATAATTCATATACATGCCCTATCTGTGATTTTAGAAAATAAAAGCTACACACTGTACAGACACTCTTAACTCATAGCTGTAGGCAACATTTTTGGATGGAATTTCTTCCCCAATAAAATTAATGGCATATTTTATGTACATGAAGGCTAAACTGCAAAAGACAGTTCAGTTTCCCAGATATGCATCTCCTTTTAGGGCAGGTTTATAAATTTAAAAAGGCAAGACAAATGTACACCTCAGAATTACTTTCTTAGCTACAAGAGTTGTCATGTAATTTCTGTGAAGTTTCTGATACATGCATTTATGTAATACTGGTATTGAAGGCGGTAAAGCAATATATACTTTTAATGTAGTGGCTCAATAAAGGCTTCATTGTCATTCCAATCTGGTTCTTGAAACAGTGATTCATAAATTCTCTAAAAACTAAAATTTCAATGGGACACTGTGTTAAAGAGACTCTAAATAGACTTCTGAAAATATTTCCCTGAAATATCCTTTTACGTAAGACAAATTCACTAACATTAGATTAAGTAAAAAGAAATAAAAGAATTAAACATGGCACAAAGGTGCATGATTAACCAATGCTCCTCAGCAAATCTGCATGTCTTAGGAGCCATTAAAAGAATGCTTAAAACTAACAAACAATTTTCACACTCTGTGGCAGCCATCTGTGAAGCCAGTTACACTAAACTACTTCTACAGTTGATTGTAAACTTTGGTTTATTTTTATTTGAGTTCTCATTGTACAGCAAGCATGAAAAAAAAGAGAGTGGAGTCCGTGAGGAGATGAACTGTCAGTCTGTCTTTAATCTGGCATGATGAGACACCTGGTCAGTCAGGCCTGCTTTGATAGAGTTTGTTACAGACTGCCTTATGTTTTCCTCCATCAAATTATCACCCAGGGGCTTCAATACCTGTGGTATGAGAAATGTGCAAAACAAACAAAAACATGAGGTAAAAAAAGAGTTACATATAAAAATAGATATAAAAATTCAATTCAAAGCAATGATGAAAATAACCAGGAATATGGGAAATAAAAAGATGCTTCTCTCAAAAAAACTTATGATGCTACTAGACATTTTATAATGCAACAAAAATTACTTTCCTCTTATTCAAACCATTTACAATTCCTATGAGATGGATGTGCAATTCCATACCCTATATGCAGCATCAAATCTGGTATTGTGTATACAGCATTTATGCAGACCGGCCCAGACGGTCCTGCTTATTGTCCTACATGTATAAGTGTGAACACTTCAGATAGAGAAAAAGGTTAAAAATACTGTCTAATTTTTCTTCTTGTTATTGTTGGATGACAGTCTCTGTCGCTGTGCTGATGAAAGAGCACGATGAACCATTCGACGTCTAGTAACTTCAAAGAGTTTGGAAAACACCTAAAACATGAAGTGATTTGTTAGGAGAATGACTCAGAGTGCCTCGAAGCTAAAGAGTTTAAGACTACAAGAACTTGAGACTGTAGGTTCTCACCTTCCTGGGACTCCTCTGAAGCAAAAGAAAAGAGAAATGCAAAGAAATTTAGACAAGGTTTGTTGACACAGCACAGATCTGACTAGTTGATCACCTTACCTCAACTATACTGAAAATGATTTTATACACTTTAGATTCTTCCATTTAATTGTTTTGTAATAATGGTACCTCTAAAATCCTAGAATCAATGCTGTTTAAGAGATGAATATTTCTCAAAAGAAGATATTGTACAATTATTGAAACTTATATTGCAGAAAATAATGATCCAAAATTTTAAAATAGCTAATTTATTCTTAAAAGTGAAGCTGCGATAGTTTTGCATCCATCTTCTATTAGAAGATATCAAAGAAACATCAAGTAGTGAGATTGAGATAAAAATTTAAATAGAATAAATACTCAAACATAAACTTCCCAATCGGATCTAAATAGAGCATTTCTCTAAAGAGTAAATACAAAATCCAAATTAATATAGTGGGTCACTTTATAAAATAACATCATTACAAGAAAAGTCAATATCCAATCAACTTTCTTCAAAAAAAAATGGTCTGCTTCTTCAGTCTTGGAGTTTATAGCCAAAACAAACACGGACTCGCATATCCTAGATCTTCAAATAAGTGCAATATTTCATGAGCCCAGAAATGGCATCTGAAATGCCTATTACAGTGGTCATCATTAATAACTGTAGCTTTCATTCTGGTCCTTGACATGATGTTCAAGTATTTCACAAAGATCATTTTAATAGCATCCGTAAGTGGAATTTTCTGTCCACAGGTAATTCCAGCACACAGGAGGCAGATACACAAAATGGCTTTCCTTAGTAGATACTTGCTGGGCAAGAGTTCACAGCCTGGCTTTGAATTCTGCTTTGAGGTAAAAGATTATGATGGAACGTGGTTCTCTGCTCATGGCGCTTTGCTTTACTAATTAATATTTCCATAATACAAAAGTCAAAGTTTCCTTGGTAAGAAATCCCTACAGGATTGTTCCTCATAGTACATCAGGAAATCACTACTATCTTCATGGAAGGCAATGAAGACCTGTCTACCATCCAGCATTTCTCCTGCATTGCTGCTTGCCAGTATTAGGAAGAAACTTATTTTCCTTTCCAAAAGCACCACTTCCAAACTTCTTCTCCTTACCTTCAAATCATTCATTGTTTATATTTTCTTTACTCAAAGAAAAAAAATCATTACAGACTCTGACCCTGCCCACCGTCTGGTATAATCAGGCCTACAACTAAGAATCTGTCCAGAGGACAGTACAGATTTAGGCTAACCAAAGTACATTAAAATTGTAACTTTAAAGAAAAAATCTTAAATTCATAAAGATTCTACATCTGAAAACAGAAGACATCCTTTTGACATTTCTCATATGAAGGAAAAGTAGGAGTACAAATACTGCAAAGGATGAAAAATCACAGGAAAATAAGATTAGCCACTGAAAAACCAAAAGATAGATACCAACCTGTTCCCATAGTGTTTCAGCAATCTGATCAATCATTGTTCCAATTTCTCTGAACTCCCCAGAGTATTTAACATATGCCCAAGTACAAAGAAATGTCAGTGCTAACCCCATGACAAGGTTACACAAGACGGCTATAGAGTTTAGGCCAATGAAGCCAGTCAGTCCTGAGATTATATACATAGCAAACATGACCGCAAACAGTGTGGCTGGGGTACGAGCAGCATAGAAGATATTTTTGCCATCATTGTGCTTTATAAAATTTGCATAGGTTTCTTCAATTTCAGCTTCAAGCTGGTCCTGATAACGTCGGCAGAACTCATCTCCACCCATCTTTTTTACAGAACGAAATTGTTTGATCGCCACTTCCTTGAGATCCAAGTGTTTTCGCTCCAGATCTGAAGGTGCAATGTAAGGCTTGTCCCCTCCACATACCTGGACACAGAGAATTACAGTATTACATGCTGGAAATAATTAACACTTGAAAGAAGTTCCTGTTCATAGTTTTTAGTCTCAGAAAGTCAAACCACTTACATGATTCAGTTTTAAACTCACAATACCTCACAGGTTATCATAATCTAGTTATTTTTTATATGTTGAACCTACTCAAGCAAAATAATTTTCCAATTATGACTAACTGAAACTGAAGACAAAAAAATTTTACACTGCGCTCTGTACCTGCCTTCACTTGACCATCCATACACCATAATAGTACACAAAACTGTTGGCAAGAGAGTGGGTAAAAGATAATGCCCCAAAAAGGTATTTTAATGTTTGAGCAAGCAAGTACAGAAACTGCTACTGGCCTTAAACTAATGCTACTAACATCAGAAGTCACTAATAACAGCACTCTGAATCACACATTTGTCAGAAGATATTTCGGTAGAGTTTATCTAATAACTTACTGCTCAAATTCTGTTCTCTAAAATGTGAATTATTTTCTTATAGTTTATTTCCAGCAAAGACCATAAAGGGGAATTAGGGAATAATGTACCAAAAGCTGCACGAATTAGCTCAATTATTTAAAAATTTTTTTTTTAAATACTTTTTAAAAAAATTTAAAAATCTTCTCACTCCAGCTTCAAATTTAAATTTTAGGTACAAACCTGTTCCATACTTTTACAATAGGTATCTCTTGCTCCTGCTACTGCAGCAAGATTATTAGCTTCAGCTGTTGCCTAAAAAATAAAATTGCCATTATTATGCAAAAAATACTCTATGACTCTAAAAATTCTGATTAACATAATAAGTTATGTACAATAAACCCTAACCTTAACCCTAACCCTAATCAACTCTGAAAATGAACCAAATAAAGTAACTTCCAGTTTTTCTTTCCTATGGAAGGGTACATTGGTATAAAGGATACAATGGTAAGTGGTTCCAATAGGACTGCCTGCCTAATTTTGTTTCACTTAGGTTGATGTTAAAGTGTGTCTGTAGAAAACACCACATATGCTCAGGAAATGGATAAAGATAAACAGATATAACCCTAAAATGTGTGGATCTCCAGGTGCTAGGAATCGAGAATTACTCATTTGGTTCTCTCTCATAATCAGTATTTTACAAGACATTTTCAAACCCACAAAACTTATTGCACGAATTTTTATCAGCAAATACTGTTTAATCTACTATAAAATGGAAAAATAGCCTAAAGTAGTAAATTTTTAAAAATATGAATGGGTTAAAATGGCACTGTCCCAAAGGAACACCATTTGAAAGAGGGGGAAAAAAAAAAAAAAAAAAAAGACTATATATTCACTAGAAGTAGCTCTAAATCATTAACACCAAATAAAAATAAGACTTATTTCAAACAACATTCATTGTCAAAGACTCAGAATAGAAGCAGCTTAGTTCAGAGAGGCCCACATTAAGTCATCTTATAAAACAGAAATTTTCCTGTACTTTGAGCATCAGGAGAGAAGGTATTGTAGACTCTTATTTCTGGTGGCCTAGACACATGGAAGGCCTACAATCTGCAGTTACAAAAAATGTATGAAACCTTAGGACCCATGACACATACGGCCTTAAGCAAAATGTATTTGCGTGCAAAAAAGCACCCCCCATTTTCAGCATTTCTCTCTAAAGCAAAGATCTTTATTCTCCCTCATAAATAAGTATATGTACAACACACATCACTCTCTCACTCTCTCTACCTGAAGCATGGACTTTGGATGTGGAAGTTCCTCTCCTTGATAAATTTTGATGTAAGCCTAAAAAGGGAGAAGATTTGTTACACTGATGGGTTATGAAATTTGGCTCCCATCCCCCAAAGAAAGAAAAGTCATTAAATATTAATATAGTTCACACCATTAAAAGTAAATTCTAGGCTTTAAAAATCACCTTATTCCAACAAAGTTAACCCTATTCTCAGTATTATTAAATTATATGCTGCTAGATAATATCATAGATATTTCTATAACAAATAAAACATAAAAGTTGTAACGCATAAAGTTAGATATAAAATGCCATCCTCTTTATGAAAATAAATTCACAATTACCCCCTACTGCCAGTGTTTTAATATTTAAAAAAAATTTTTTTTCTCTTTCTTTAGAGATGGGGTCTCACCCTGACACTGAGGCTGGAGTGCAGTGGGATGATCACAGCTTACTGTAACCTCGAATTCCTGGGCTCAAGTGATCCTCCTGCCTCAGTTTCCCAAGTGGCTAAAACTACAAGGTGTGTGCCACCACATCCAGCTTAAGAAACAATTTTATCCAGTATTTTACTTTGACCAGCTTAAATTGTATTTCAGCTCAAGAAAAAAAAAAAAAAACCTAATTTGTGGTTTAAGAGTAAGAAGGAAAAGATGAGAGTTTGTTAGAAGTCCATATAGGGTCTTTCATCTCAACTTTTTTTTTTTTTTTTAAAGACGGAATTTCGCTCTTATTGCCCAGGCTGGAGTGCAATGGCACAACCTCAGTTCACCACAACTTGCGCCTCCTGGGTTCAAGCGACTGTCCTGCCTCAGCCTCCCGAGCAGCTGGGATTACAGGCATGCGCCACCATGCCCAGCTAATTTTGTATTTTTAGTAGAGACGGGGTTTCACCATGTTGGCCAGGCTGGTCTTGAACTCCCAACCTCAGGTGATTCGTCCACCTCAGCCTCCCAAAGTGCTGGGATTACAGGCTTGAGCCACTGTGCCCGGCTCATCTCAACTTTCTACTGACAAAACTCATTCATAACTGGGAAGGAAGCAGAGCAAGATGGCCAAATAGAAGCCTCCAGTGATCACCACCTCACAGGAATATAAAATTGAACAACTATCTACATAAAAAAGCACCTTCATAAGAACCAAAAATCAGGTAAGCAATCACAGTACCTGGTTTTAACTTCAAATCACTGAAAGAGTCACTGAAGAGGATAGGAAAAATAGTCTTGAATCGCCTACACCACCTCTCCCCCATCCTCTCAGCAGCAACCACATGGTGTGGAGAGAGAATCTGTGTGTTTAGGGAAGGAGAAAGCAGTGACTGTGGAATTTTTGCAATGAAATTCAGTGCTGCCCTGCCACAGTGGAAAGCAACACGGGGCAGAACTCAGTCAGCACCCATGGAGGGAGCATTTAGAAGAGCCCTAGGCAGCCAGCCCTGCCACCATGGGCTACAGTGCTCTGAGGTCCTAAATAAACTTGAAAGGCAGTCTAGGCCCCAAGAACCAATTCCTGGGCAAGTCCTGGTGCCATGCTAGGCTCAGAGCCACTGGACTTCGGGTGCATATGATATAGTAAGACACCAGCTAGGGCAGCCAAGGGAGTGCTTGTGTCACTCCTCCCCCAAGCCCAGGCAGTGTAGTTCACAGCTCTAAGAGAGAGTCTTTCCTTCTGCTTGAGAGGAGAGGAGAGGGGAGAGGAAAGAGGCCTTTGTTTTACAATTTGGTTACCAGCTCAGACACAGTAGAATGCGGCATAAGGCAGAGTCCTAAGGCCCCAATTTCAGTCCCCAGCTCCCAGACAAGATGTCTAAACATACCCTGGGCTGGAAGGGAACCCACTGTCTTCAGGGGTATGACCAAGTCCTGGCAGGGTTCATCACCTGCTGACTCAAGAGCCTTTGGGCTCTGAATAAGCAGCAGTGGTAGCCAGGCAGTACTTACTATGGGTCTTGGGTGAGATTCAGAAATGTGTTGCCTTCAGGTGTGACCCAGCACATTCCCAGATGTTGTAGCTATGAGGAGAGTCTCCTTCTGCTTGAGTAAAGGAGAGGAAGGCCGGGCACAGTGGCTCACACCGGCAATCCCAGCAATTTGGGAGGCCAAGGTGGGCGGATCACCAAAGGGCATCTCTGGGACCCACCCAAGGCCAGAGGGAACTTGCTAGATTTGCCACCTGCTGATTATAGAACCTTTGGGCCTTGATTGACCACAGGCAATAACCACGCAATAGTCACCATGGGCCTTGGGCAAGACCCACTGCTGTGCTGGCTTCAGGTCTGACCCAGTGAAGTCCCAGGGATGGTGGCCACAATGGTGCTTGTGTCACCCCCTCCCCCAGCTCCAGGCAGCTCAGCACAGAGATAGAAACTCCATTTGTTTGAGAGAAAGTAAGGGAAGAGAACAAGAGTCTCTGCCTGGTAATCCAGGGAATTCTCCTGGATCTTACCCAAGAGCACCAAGGCAGTACCTCTACAAATCTGCAAGAATCACAGTATTATGGGCTTGAAATGTCCCTAATGCAGATATAGCTGCAGTGACCAAGATCACAACACCCAAGTCCTTTCAAATAGTTAGAAAGCCTTCCCAAGGATGACAGGTGCAAACAAGCCCAGACTGCAAAGACTACAACAAATACCTAACTCTTCAATGTCCAGACACCAACAAATATTCACAAGCATCAAGACCATCCAAGAAAACATGACCTCACTAAACAAACTGAAATAAAGCACCAGTGACCAATCCTGGAGAGATACAGATAAGTGACCTTCAGAGAATTCAAAATAGCAGTTTTGAGGAAACTCTAACAAATTCAAGATAACACAGAGAAGGAATTCAGAATCCTTTCAGATAAAGTGAACAAAGAGACTGAAATAATTGTAAAGAATCAAGCAGAAATCCTGGGTCTGAAAAATGCAACTGACACACTGAATAATGCATCCAAGCCCCTTTTTTATTTTATTTTATTTTTTTTGAGATAGGGTCTTGCTCTGTCTCCCAGACTGGAGTGCAATGGTGCAATACTGGCTCACTGCAACCTCTGCATCTCAGGCTCAAAAGATCCTCCTACCTCAGTGTCCCAAATAGCTGGAACTACAGGCATGCACCATCATGCCTGGCTAATTTTTGTATTTTCTGTAGAGAGGAGGTTTCACCATGTTGCCCAGACTGGTCTCAAATGATCTGCTCACCTCAGCCTCCCAAAGTGCTGCGATTATAGGCATGAGCCACCTCACCCTGCCTTAGAGCTTAACACAAGACCAGAACAAGCAGAAGAATTAGTAAGCTTGGAGACAGGTAATTTGAAAATACACAGCTGAGACAAAAGAAAAAAGAATGAAAAAGAATGAAACATGCCTACGAGATCTAGAAAATAGCCCCAAAAAGACAAATCTGAGAGTTCACTGCCTTAAAGAGGAGTAGATAAAGAGATAGGGGTAGAAAGTTTATACAAAGCAATAACAAGAGAACTACTCACACCTAAATACCAATATTTAAGAACAAAAGACTATAGAACACCAAGCAGACTTGACCCAAATAAGACTGCCTCAAGACTACCTACCAAACAAACTCCCAAAGGTCAAGGGTAAAGAATGGATCCTGGTTGGGCATGGTGGCATATGCCTATAATCCCAGCACTTTGGGAGGTCAAGGTGGGAGGACTGCCTGACCCTGGAGTTCAAGACCAGCCTGAACAACGTAGAGAAATGACATCTCTATTAAAAACAACAAGAGACCAGGCACGGTGGCTCACATCTGTAATCTCAGCACCTTGGGAGGCTGAGATGGGAGGATCACTTGAGGCCAGGAGTTGGAGACCAGCCTGTTAAACATAGCAAGACCCCATTTCTATTAAACAACAACAACAACAAGAAGCACGAATGGATCCTAAATGCATCAAGAGAAAAGAAACAAACAACACACAAAAGAGCTCCAATACATCTGGGAGTAGACTTCTCTGTGGAAACCTTACAGGCCAGGAGAGAGTAGCATGACATAAAGTGCTGAAGGAAAAAACATTTTTCCTAGAATAGTATATCCAATGAAAATACCTCAAACATGAAGGAGAAATAAAGACTTCCTCAAACAAAAGCTGAGGGATTTTATCAACATCAGACCTGTCCTACAATAAAGGATTTTAATGAGCAATAAGAAATGACCTAAAGGTTCAAAACTCACTGGTAACAGTAAATACACAGAAAAACAGAATATTATAACACTAATTGTGGTGTGTAAACTGATCATATCCTGAGTAGAAAAACTAAAAGACGAACCTATAAAAAATATTAACAACCACAACTTTTCCAGACATAGACAGTATACTATCAATAAACAACAAAAAGTTTAAAAAGTGGGGGGATAAAGTTACAGTGTAGAATTTTTATTAGTTTTCTCCTTCCTTGTTAGTTTGTTTAGGCAATCAATGTTATCAGTTTAAAATAAATATATTATAATTGCAAACCTCACGGTAACCTCAAAAAACAAACAACAGATACACAAAAAATAAAAAGAAATTAAAACATACCACCAGAGAAAATCACCTTCACTAAAAGGAAAACAGGAAGGTAGGAAGACCACAAAACCACCAGAAAACACTAACAACATGGCAGAGGTTAACTTCTTATCAGTAACTTTGAGTGTAAATGGGCCTCTCCAATTAAAAGGCACAGAGTGGCTGAATGGGTTTTAAAAACTGGTGATACACACTTCATCTATAAAGACACGCAGAGACTGAAAATAAAAGTATGGAAAAAGATACTCCATGCAAATGGAAATCAAAACAAGAGCAGAAGAAGCTACACTTATATCAGACAAAGAAGGTCATTATATAATGATAAAGGGATCAATTCAAGAAGAGGATATAACAATTGTAAATATATATGCACCCAATACTGGAGCACCCAGATATATAAAGCAAGTATTATTAGCAACTAAAGAAAGAGGGCTGGGCGCGGTGGCTCATGCCTGTAATCCCAGCACTTTGGGTGGCCAAGGCAAGTGGACCACTTGAGGTCAGGAGTTCGAGACCAGCCTGGACAACATGGTGAAACCCCATCTCTACTAAAAATACGAAAATCAGCTGGGCATGGTGGTGTGTTACTGTAGTCCCAGCTACTCAGGAGACTGAGGCAGGAGAATCACTTGAACCTGGGAGGCAGAGGTTGCGGTGAGCTGAGATTGCTCCACTGCACTCCAGCCTGGGCAAAAGAGTGAGACTTGGTCTCAAAAAATAAATAAATAAATAAATAAAAAATTGAAATCATATCAAGTATCTTCTCTGACCACAATGGAATAAAATCAGTAACAAGGAATTTTGGAAACTATACAGACACATGGAAATTGTATTAATACAACAGGCTCTTGAATGACCACTAGGTCAATGAAGAAATTAAGAAAGAAATAAAACACATTCTTGAAACAAATGAAAATGGAAGCAAACATACCAAATGTATGGGATACAGCGTTAAGCAGTACTAAGAAAGTATATAGTAATAAATGCCTACATCAAAACCGAGGAAAAACTTCAAATAAACAACCTAACCATACATCTTAACCAGAAAAGGCAGAGCAAACCAAACCCAAAATTGGAAGAAAAGAAATTAATGAAATTAAAATAAAAATAATACAAAAGATCAGTGAAGCAAAAAGTTGATTCTTCAAAAAGATAAAGTCAACAAACCTTTAGCCACACTAAGAAAAAAAGAGAGACGACCCAAATAAATAAAATCAGAGATGAAAAAGGAGACATTACAACTGATACCACAGAAATCCAAAGGATCATTAGAGGCCACCATGAACAACTATATGCCAATACATGGGAAAGCCTAGAAGAAATGGATCAATTCCTAGACATATACAACCTACCAAGATTGATCCATGAAGAAATCTAAAACCTGTCAGACCAATAACAAGTAACCAGATCAAAGCCATAATAAAAAGTCTCCCAACAAAAAAAAGCCCGAAAGCTAATGGCTTCATTGCTGAATTTTATCAAACATTTAAAGAACTACTACCAATCCTACTCAAACTATTCCAAAAACCAGAGGAGGAGGGAATACTTCTAAACCAATACTACAAGGCCAGTATTACCCTGATACCAAAACCAGACAAAGACTCATCAAAAAATTACAGGCCAATATCCCTGATGAACATTGTTGCAAAAATCCTAAATAAAATACTAGTACACTGAATTCAACAACACATTAAAACAATCATTCATTATCACCAAGGGTCAGGCAGGGATGCAAGGATAGTTCAACATACACAAATCAATCAATCAATCAATCAATCAATGAGTGTGAGACATCGTGTCACCAGAATGAAAGACAAAAACCATATGACCATTTCAATTGATGCTGAAAAAGCATTTGATAAAAATTCAACATCTCTTCATGGTAAAAATCCTCAAAAGGTACAGAAGGAACAGATCTCAATATAATAAAAGCTATATAAAACAGACCCACAGCTAGTATCATACTGAACTGGGAAAAACTGAAAACCTTTCCTTTAAGATCTGAAACAAAACAAGGAAACCCACTTTCACCACTGCTATTCTACACAGTACTGAAAGTTGTATTTCAGTACAAACTTTGAGAAAATGATAGTGGCTTCAATAAATGGTGCTGGGAAAACTGAATATCCATATGCAGAGGAATGAAACTAGACCCCATCTCTAGCCACATATGAAAATCAAATCCAAATGGATTAAAGACTTAAACCTAAGACCCCAAACTATGAAATTACTAAAAGAACATATCAGTGGCCAGGCATGATGGTTCACACCTGTAATCCCATCACTTTGGGAGGCAGAGGCAGGCAGATCACTTGAGCTCAGGAATTCGAGACCAGCCTGGCCAACATGGTGAAACCCTGTCTCTACTAAAAATACAAAAATTAGCTAGGCATGGTGGCAGGTGCCTGTAATCCCAGCCACTCAGGAGACTGAGGCCAGGTGAATTGCTTGAAGCCAGGAGGCGGAGGTTACAGCAAGCCGAGATCACGCCACTGCACTCTAGCCTGGAAGACAGAGCAAGGCTCCCTTTCAAAAAAAAAGAAAAAAGAAAAAAAGAAGAAGAAAACATTGGGGAAACCCTCCAGGACACTGGTCTGGGAAAAGATTTCTTCAGTAATACCCTACAAGCACAGGCAACCAAAGCAAAAATGAACAAATGGGATTATATCAAGTTAAAAAGCTTTTGCACATCAAAAAAGTGAAGACGCAACCCACAGAATGGGAGAAAATATTTGCAAACCACTCATCTGATAAGGGATTAGTAACCAGAATATATAAGGAGTTCAAATGACTCTATAGGGAAAAGAAAAAAAAAAATCGAATGATCTGATCAAAACATGGGCAAAAGATCTGAACAGACATTTCTTAAAAGACATACAAATGGGACAAAGGATATGAAAACATCATTTATCATCAGAGAAATGCAAATCAAACTACAGAAAGATATCATCTTCCTCCATTTAAAATCGTTTTTATCCAAAAGACAAGCAATAACAAATGTTGGCAAGGATGTAGAGAAAAGGGAATCCTCGTACACTGTTGGCAGAAAGGTAAATTAGTACAACCACTATGGAGAACAGTTTGGGGTTCCTCAAAAGACTAAAAATAAAACGGCCATATGATCCAGCAATCCCACTGCTAGGTATATACCCAAAAGAAAAAAAAAATCGGTATACAGAAGATGTATCTGCACTTTCATGTTTACTGCAGCACTAGTCACTACAGCTACAATTTGGAAGCAACCTAAGTGTCTATCAGTATACGAATGGATAAAGAAATGTGGTTCATATACACAATTAAGTACTATTCAGCCATATAAAAGAATGAGATCCTGTCATTTGCAACAACATGACGGAACTGGAGGACATTATGTTAAGTGAAATAAGCCAGGCACAGAAAACACAAACATCACATGTTCTCACTTATTTGTGGAAGATAAAACTTTAAACAACTGAACTCATGAGATACAGAGTACTAGAATGATGGTTACTAGAGTCTAGGAAACCATTGTTCTAGTACTCTGTTATACTATCAAATACTAGATCTCATTCTAACTATATTTTCCTAGACTCTAGTCTAGACTAGAGGTTGGAGGGGAAGCAGAGATGGTCAATGGGTACAAAAATATAGTTAGAATAAGATCTAGTATTTGATAGCATAACAGGGTAGTTACAGTCAATAATAACTTACTGTACATTTTAAAATAACTAAAAGAGTATAATTAGATTGGAACATAAGGAAGGGATACATGCTTGAGGTGATGGACACCCTATTTACTCTAATATGATTATGATGCATTGTATGCCTGTATCAAAAATATCTCATGTACCCCATAAGTATATATACTACATACCCACAAAAATTTTTAAAAGTAAAAATAAATTTTAAAAAATTCATTCATAACTAAACAAAGATAATATGAGAGTAACTATCAAGTATCCAATAAGTGAACAAAATACACTCTTAGTTAAAACTACTACAAATAATACAACCTTTCACAACGGTCTTGTTCTGTCAGGCAAGCTATAAAGACTAGAGAAGAATAGAGAGGAAAAAAAAACCTATGAATACTTTACTTGAACCAATATGAATACTTTCAGCTGTTCTTATCAAGTCCTCAGAACTCTGAGGGAGTGTTTTCGTGAGAAGTTAGGATGTAAAATTATGTTCTCCATTCCTATTATCATTCACTAATGACAGAATAGTAGTATAGTATGATGAATGGCTTGTTCTCTCCATATCTGAGATGGAGAAAAAGTAAGATAATTCTGTAAATAAATTAAATCACTGTCTAGGAGACAGAAATCTGCTATAATCTTTTAAATATCCTTAAACACAGGTACATCTAATTCAAGTCAGAAAGATAAATTACAAATCTTACTTTTTTGTTTTAAAATAAAGACAAGGAATTTCTTATATATACAGATGAGTTTTAAGTCAACTACATTTCTATCTTAGACAAAGCCATTTTAGAGCTCACCTACCTTAAAATATTCTACAAGATCTCTACAAGTGACTTTAGATCCACTTATCTCTTTTTCTACCAAATTTTCAGGGGCAAGCAGCAATGGAACCAGATTTCGAAGCTCTCGTTTAAAGTCTTCATCAATATCTAGAAAACACAAAATTGAGCAGCATGTTAGTCCAAAAAAAATTAGGTCCCTATTGGTACGATTTCATAAAATTCTGTTTTATGAAATAAGAATACATAGTATCTATTACTGAAGTGGATTCATTTAAAAAAAAAAAAAAAAAAAAAAAGCTCATCCAATATGCCATATCTCATAGGAAAAAATATAATCCCCCCCTACTCTACTAGGCTATTTTCCCCAACCCCCCAGTAACACTGCCAGTTCAAATAATAAATAAACCATAAATAAATTTGTGGACTACCAAGACAAATTTCACATTTAGTATTAATGAAAATGTCCTTTTTCAAGAGGCAAACAATTCATAAAATTGTATCAAATTTTACTACTAGATTTTGTTTTACCAGCCATGCTGTAAAAGTTTTGTCAATCCCCAAGCGTTTTGCCATCACACTCAAAATAATCCAACATACATCAACTATACTATCACTCCTGAAACAGAGACTTATGTCTGATTTCATCAATATAATAAAATGATAAAGCCTTTTAACAGACTGCAATCCATTGAAAAGAAATGCTCTCAGCCTTCAGAATTTTCAGGACATCAGTGCTGAGCTACAGACATTATAAAATAGGTTAATCAATATGCTAGACAGCTGCAAACAAATCAATGGAATGCTAGAGAAACAACACAGAGCATTACAATCACAACATGAACAATGCATCTAAACATTCTCCAGTATAAAACTGGACATTTAAGGCGTCATGTATTTTCTTAAAAAACTTTCCACCTCTAATAAATAAGTTCAAATTTTAATAAGAATGGGAATTCCCACCTTTCAATCTCCCATCAAAACTAGGATTAGTTGCAACTTTAAGACCAGGATGTGGCAAAAGGAAGCAACCAAGATTTGAGAAACAATTGTGTATGTGCTTCCTTACATTCTGAAGCTCTTCATGTTGATTTTTTTTTACCTGAGGGCAGAGAGAGACAGGTGAAGTTGTAAACAGCAGAAGAAAAATTTCTTTAAAGAAAACACACACAGACTCGCATGCACACTTAACTCAGATGCTACTCCTAAGGAGTCTTTTTTGACAATACAAAAAATTACGAAGGCCCATTTCTGACCACTATGTTAAGATCCCACTATTATTTTTTTTTTTAAAAAGACAGAGTTTCACTCTTGTTGCCCAGGTTAGAGTGCAATGGTGCGATCTCGGCTCACTGCAACCTCCGCCTCCCAGGTTCAAGCGATTCTCCTGCCTCAGCCTCTTGAGCAGCTGGAATTACAGGCATGCACCACCATGCCCGGCTAATTTTGTATTTTCAGTAGAGACAGGGTTGGTCAGGCTGATCTCGAACTTCCGACCTCAGGTGATCCACTCGCCTCTGCCTCCCAAAGTGCTGGGATTACAGGCATGAGCCACCGCACCCAGCCAACCCCACATTTTCTTAAACCAGAAAAGATGTTTTTCCCAAGTAAGCTGCCTGGAACAGCAAAAACTACAAATAAGGTAGTTAATCACAGTATCTAATAGCCAAATAATGAACTATGGTTGTGACTTATATACCAGTAAATAAATTAAGAATTTACCTTTAAAGTACTTATAACAGCAACAAAACAGAACAAAACAAAAAAAAGTATAAATTTGCCTACAAATAAAAAGTTTAGCCCCTAAGCAAAGTAAAAGCTAAGATAAAAAAATTACAGTGCAGTACAAAGACCTTAGAAATGTGTTAGGATTTCAGGTCCCTCTCTAGGTGATTTATGATTTATGCTAGTTACAGAACTTTGAGAAGGGAAACTGGCATGTATTGGGGGGAAGAAAATCTTAAACTTAGAAACATTTTAGATAATTACTCATTTATCCAAATATAACTCACATAGTCTCCTAAATACTTTTCTGGAAAATAATTTTAACAAAATATGCGCTATTTATAATTAAAACCTGGAAACTACCTAAATCTCCAATAACAGCAGAATGGAAAAACTGTTGTCTATTCATTCAATGGATACTATACAGCAATGAGGATAAATGAATTATGCAACATGGATTAACCTCAGAAACATAATATTGGGTTAAAAAAAAAGCTAGACTCAAACAAATACATTCTTTATGTGATTCCATCCATATAAAGTACAAAAACAAAGCCTGTGAGAAGTCAGGATAGTAGTAGAGGGTTTTGGGGGAGGGTTGGTATATGGAGGTAGGTGCTTCTAGGTGCTGACTAAATAGCTATGTTCCTTTTTTACAAATTCATCAAGCTACACGCTTATGATTTGAGCAATTTTCTGAATATATGTATCACATTTCAGTAAGGTTTTTTCAAAACAATTTTCTTGTTTTTCAGTTACATAATTCTGAGTTTAGTTAGTATGTCTATTGTGCTTTGTGTTAATTTCTTCTGAATGAGCCAGAGAGAGAAAATGCGATGACTCAAATTATTTCCAAAAGTAAGATCTGGAAATGCCTTTCGAATAATCTAATTACGTTGAATTGGTTTTAACCTCATTTTAAAAATTAAAAAAAAAATGGTGCTTGCTTTCCCCTTCACCTTCCGCCATGATTGTAAGTTTCCTGAGGCCTCCCAGTCATGCTTCCTGTTAAGCCTGTGAAACTGTGAGTCAATTAAACCTCTTTTCTTCATAAATTACCCAGTCTCAGGTAGTTCTTTATGCAGTGTGAGAACAGACTAATACACAAGTACTTCCATGGGGGGGCTACCTTTAGGAATAAAGGATCATGATCCTTAATTTTGATTCAAGGCACTATCTTCTTTGATAGGAATGCAACCACTTTACTTTTCATCAATTACAAACAGAGTCACTTGGGCTAACCTGGAATACTTTATTCCAACGACATGTAAATACTGGTAATGTGACCAGCAGTCCGGACAGCCCACCCCTTTGCCTGGCTTGGTGCTTACGCTCTCCTCTTTAAGAATTAAGTCTTACCTGTAATCTCTTTTCAAGAAACTGCTTTCCACCTTCCAAACCATATGAATGTTCGTAAGGATAGCTCCAATCTCGAATCAAAAACATTAATGTCTATACACACAAAAATAAAAATTGTTTATTTTACAATAAAGAAAATTTACGAAAAAAAAATCACAACTCTAACAATTGAAGCCTCCCTTACTCTCCTGAACAATGCTTATCAAAAGTTATAGTAACCAAATGGTTACTTCCGGTCATGGTTATATCAAGGACCCACTTAAACAACATTCCCAGACCCTATACCAAGCAATATATTTAGTGAAGAACTTCACTAAATATAAAGAGTCACCACAAGCAATAATACAGAATTTTTAAAAACGAAAAACGGGTATATCAGGACATACAGATCATAATTTTATATCATGGTTGTATAACTACAAGACCAACTAATTCTAGATGGCTATCTAGACTGATTATAGATCTGGTGTCAATAAGGACATTTTCACAGGATGTTTTTACTCATAGAGGGTGAGATTTCTCAACCTCAGCACTGCTGATATTTTGGGTCAGTTAATTCTTAGTTATGTGTAGCTGTACTGCGTACTATAAAACGTTGAACCATATTTCTGGCCTCTATGTGCTAGATCCAAGTGGTGCTAAGCTCCCCCACAAAACTGTGACAACCAAAAATGTCTCCAGACATTAGCAAATGTCCCCTGGGTGGCAAAATTATCCCAGTTCAGAAAAAACTGATATAGGCCAAATAGGGTATATTTCACCCATAATCTGCTCAACTACTTAATAAAAATTGGCATGACTGTCTTATATTTCCTATTAAGTTTAGAATAACATCTATTAAGAGAAACATTACTCCCCTTAATCTAAGTGAAAGCATTAAGAATTAGCCTACATTCATTTATTCTATTTATCCTGTTAGCCTATTACTGGTAAGTATGCTGATGATGACATTACCAAAGGTTAGTTTCAATTGCACTTAATCTGTTGCTAGTGATGAGTCTGTTGTAATATCCTGGTGTCTCCAAAATTACAAACTGAGGTGGCTTCACAACTTCTCACAGGCAAATCTTTAAAATGTTAAAATAACTTTTTTACCTGAAATGGTTTCTGGTAGATTTCTTCCATCGCAAGTCTTCCATACTCTGTAAATAACTATTAAATCGAGTTAGTTAAAATAATGCCTCTAAAGAGATTCAAAGAAGACATGTGTAAACCTGTTCTACATCAAAGCTCCAGGTACTAGAACCTTTAAAATCATTTGAAAACCAAACATTTAATTTTCTAACACACTAGGTATATACAAAATTTCTTCCAGTTAAGAAGTCATACATCAGTTTAAACCCATATAACATTCAATCGTGTTACCAATATTACAGGCTTCCAAGTGTAAATTCACAATAAAGTGAGAATTAAATTTTCAATACTTGGCACATTTTCTTTAAGAAATATGTGCTTGCAGCTGGGCGCAGTGGCTCACGCCTGGTAATCCCAGCACTTTGGGAGGCCGAGGTGGGCGGATCACCTGAGGTTAGAAGTTCAACACCAGCCTGACCAACACAGTGAAACTTCATCTCCACTAAATATACAAAATCAGCCAGGCACGGTGGCGCACGCCTGTAATCCCAGCTACTTGGGAGGCTGCGGCAGGAGAGTCCCTTGAACTTGGGAGGGGGAGGTTGCAGTGAGCCGAGATTGTGCCATTGTACTCTAGTCTGGGCAACAAGAGCGAAACTCCAACTCAAAAAATTAAAATTAAAAAAAGAAACACGTACTTGCAAATGTTGAAGATCATCTTCTTGAATATTCTGAGACAGATTATATACCTGTTAAAACAAAATTTATTTTGTTTTTTATTAGTGTATTGTTTTGAATACCCGGCTTGTATATAACTTTACTTGTGGAAAAAAGGTTATTTTGTACCTCAGCGCAAAGGAATCACTTAACTACTATCTTGACGAGTGACATGTGAAAAGGATTTTCTCTTTTTTCCTAACAATAGTCAAGATAGAATACTAAGGAAGCAGCAGTGGTGGTAAAATATGTAAAACACATGAATATATGCATATTCATGGCCTAAAAGTGGCAGAAAAACAAGTGTGCTATCTAGTAGGTTTCTTTTACTCCTTCTCAAAGCTCTTTAATGTTATGATATGATCATCTTTTAAAGAGTGTAGGTTATTTCCACCACCATTTTTCTAAATTAGTGAATATAAGGGGCAATAGTTTACAAAGATAAATTCCTCCCTGGTACAATGAGTATACAGTGACTCAGTGGGTACCTCCACTACTACTGACTCTAGTGTGGTTCTCTTTTTACTCACACTCCTCAGTTTACTTACTCATTAGTTTTTACTTCCACTCAACATGACAATTTTACTGGCCTGTGGAAGCTAATAAAAATAACAGTAGGTGGCAC
Organism: Macaca thibetana thibetana; assembly: GCF_024542745.1. Classification (NCBI taxonomy): domain Eukaryota; kingdom Metazoa; phylum Chordata; class Mammalia; order Primates; family Cercopithecidae; genus Macaca; species Macaca thibetana. The sequence continues at coordinate 68,916,046 of NC_065590.1, read as the reverse complement.
TCTTGCCCTTTCCAGAATTTTTTGGAGGCAACTAGAGCTGATAAAGGAGGGTCTAAACATCCTCAGGAAAGGGGGATTTTCATCCATTAATTCTAAGACAGATCTTTAGAAAGTAATCTACACTGCCAGAGGAGAAAAGTGGCCATCAACAGATATCACCTCTGCTAAAATAACTTACATCTTAAGGAACCAGGGTGACTCCAAAGACCAAACAATCTGTTCTAAGAGCAAATAAGTGATACTCTGGCCAAACCACTTGGAGGTCAAGAATATAGTCGATTTAGGCCAGCAAACCTAAAATAATATTCTTAGCTACTAATTCCAAACAAGGATTTAAAAGTAATTGATGACTGAGGTGATGACTTTAGATTTTAATATTTTTAACATAAACTCTGACACAATGATTAACCTATGTGGGCCTCTGCTTTTAGAAAACAAGCCTGGATCCTTTCATTGTCAGGGCCAGGAAACAGAGAAAGGGATTTATTTAACTTAGATCACTAGTACTTAGCATACTGTCTTGTATATAACAGGTGCTCAGTATGTATTTGTTGAAGGAATAAATGACAAGAAGATCAAATTAACATTTATCTATCAGCCAGATATCTTACACAAGGAAAGAAAACTACCCCCTCAAAGGCAAGGAAGAAAATAATCATAATCTTAATCTTCTTGGTTATTTATACTTTACAAAGCACTTTCATATGCATTATCTCATTTAGCTCTCATTTCTGACTGCACACAACAACCACATGCAAGATAGGCAAGATGACTAAAACTCATTTTACAGACAACAAAGTGGCTGTACAGCTTTAAGTGGTTGTCTAAAACCAGGTCTCTTACTATCAAAAAGTTGAATAAACAAAGAAAAAAAGACCAAGGGATAAGTTATAAGACAGAGAACTCCCTCTAGAGCCAGCTAACCTGAGGGGCTTCTGCTTGCTTCAAGAGAATCACAGTTGTGCCATCTTGCAAGATCAGAGAAAAAAGAGACTTAGAGGGTCCCCACCAGCATCACTTAGTGGGTAATGACAAATATCCCAACCCTATAATAAACTGAAGCCAAGCTGAAGAGTATACTTCCTTTAGCTCATGTTAACAGCCAACCTTCTTTCCACTCTGATGGCCAGGTACTTCAAAGTGAGGAAGGAGGAAAATGGGAGCTTAGAGAGACGAGTCATATGTTCCAGACATTACTGGAAAGCATTAAAAAAATCCAAGACACTGTGACAGCATCACCTATGATCTACCATTGATAAGAACAATTTCTTATCTTGGGAGGATCACATACCCATTTTTAAAAAATATTTGCAAATATACTTCTTGATACACCATCACCAGCTGGGCCTAACCGCCATACTTCAATAATTCATTTTTCAGAGATGTATCAGCCACAGATGATCTCAGAAAAGAAAAAGTAAAGAAATACCAAATGACATGTGATAGTTTAATTCAGTCCAATCCATCTAAATTATACAGAAAAGAAATGGCCTAGCCTGAAGAAACTAGAACCTGATAGAACACCAAATACAATTTGAATATAAGTGAAAAAGAGAAGGGATTTTATCCCTTCCTAAATGAAGATGCTAAAAATCCTGTTTATTATTACATAAGCATTATTTGGGTTTCCTAAATTAAACATTAATTAATTATTCTGCTTTTATCTCCTTTAGTTCAAATAACTGAGTACCACTTGTCACAGATATAGAATAAAAAACTAGACTTCTAAGCTTAATTACTTGGGTTTTTTGTTTGTTTTAGCCAAAAAAAAAAAAACCAAAAATATACTCTCCATATTGCTGTGTCTGGTAGCCATCTAACTGATTTCAATTACAGATAATGTGATATCTTTTCCTTTTTAAAAAAAAAAAACAAAAAACAGTATATATTCTATAAAGAAAAAATAAGAGACTGGTTGTTGGTTTATTGCATCCTTTTTAACTATCCAAAGTACAAAATTTCACATCCTAAGCCAGAAAACCATGCATGGAAATGTAAATAACCAATAAGAAATGTAAATAGCTTTCAAGAAATGTAAATAGCTCTCTTTAATTTTAATTCCTTTTTTTCCCTTCAATCAAAAGGCATCTTGCCAGCACAAGGTGGCACATGCTGATAGTCCCAGCTACTTAAGAGGCTGAGGCAGGAGGATCACTTCAGCCCAGGAGGAAAAAGCTAGAGTATGTATGATCACACCCATGAATAGCCACTGCACTCCAACCTGGGCAACATAGTAAGAATCCATCTCAAAAAAAATTAAAACGGCATTTTCAAGAGGGGCCAAACACCAGGCGCGGTGGACCATGCCTGTAATCCCAGCACTTTGGGAGGCCAAGGTGGGCGGGTCACCTGAGGTCCGGAGTTCGAGACCAGCCTGGCCAACATGGTGAAACCTGTCTCTACTAAAAATACAAAAAATTAGCTGGGCATGGTGGCGGGAGCCTGTAGTCCCAGCTACTCGGATTAGGAGAATGAACTCGGGAGGCAGGGGTTGCAGTGAGCCGAGATCACGCCACTGTACTCCAGCCTGGGCAACAAGAGTGAAACTCTGTCTCAAAAAAGAAAAAAAAAAGGGGGGGGGGTCAAATGATTATGTGAACTGATTGCACCACTTACTCTTGTGTCTCACCTGGACAGAGCTAGTCATAGTGCTCAGAGCAAACACCGTTGCACAGTCTTTGATAGTTGACTGGCTATCAAAGGCACCCTGGGTATCCATAAGCAGCACGGCAACCTAGGAATTTGAGAATTTAAAATACTTAGTAAAACAGTGGCCAAAAATGACTATAAAAAAAATCAAATGATAAATTTGAAAATCAGTCATTAAATTAAGAAAAGTACTTATCTCTCATACATTTGACATAATAATCCATATGTTAAAGTTATCAAACATTACTAGTTCTGTGTTGTTTTGATTTTTGATACCGGAAAATAGCCCAAGAAAGAACACAGGGTAGAAAAGTATAAACAGATTTTTACTTTCGTTCCATTAGGTCTGTCAATCACAAATACTTCATTCCAAACTTGTATGCCTGTTGTTTCTCTTTCACAGCCACCTCGCCATGTAAAGCCTGTCAATGGTTCATTGTTTCCACCAATCCAACTTTGAGAATCCTGTCAAAGTTAAGGATAAATGTAAAATAAAACACAATTAAGAAATAAAAGAAACCCCAAAAATCACCTATTCTTTATTTTACAGATGGGGAAACTAAATCCAGAGAGAGAGAAAACACTGTGTAACAAACAAGTAGTTACAAAGCAGTCCTTAAATCCCATGTGGGGTTCTTTTTCTTGTAGAGATGTAGTCTCCTCCAAACTTGAATCTTCTCAAATCAGCTCACACTACTACTCTCTAGGCTTCTAAATAAGTGGGGTCATACTTACTTCCCTCCTTTTTAGAAAGATTTCCTGGCTGGGCATGACAGCTCATGTTCGTAATCCCAGCACTTTGGGAGGCTGAAGTGGGCAAATCACTTGAGGCCAGGAGTTTGAGACCAGCCTGGCCAATGTGGCGAAACCCCATCTTTACAAAAAGTACAAAACTTAGCTAGGCATGGTGGCACACTCCTGTAGTCCCAGCTACTCAGGAGGTTGAGGTACGATCACCTGAACCTGGGAGGTTGAGGCTACAGTGAGCTGAGACTGCACCACTGTACTCCAGCCTGGGTGACAGAGTAAGATCCTGCCTCAAAAAAAAAAAAAAAAAAAAAGAGAGAGAGAGAGAGAGAAAGATTTCCTAAAATGTTAAAAACCATAAAAAAAACAACTCGGCACCAATTATTTTAACATGATCTTACACAGATAAGCAAAACTAAGTTTCAGGTAGAAAGACTGTCAAAACAGCATTGCTCTCTTTAGAAACAGCTTATACTAAGAAGTTTTCACACTGCCTTCATTTCCTCTTTAAAAAATAATCAATTTTAGGCTGGGTGCAGTGGCTCATACCTATAACCCTAGCACTCTGGGAGGCCGAGGCAGGTGGATCACCTAAGTGGCTGAAGTGGGCAAATCACTTTTGAGGCCAGGAGTTTGAGACCAGCCTGGCCAACATGGTGAAACCCCATCTCTACTAGAAATACAAAAATTAGCCAGGTGTTGTGGCACACGTCTATAATCCCAGCTACTCAGGAGGCTGAGGCAAGAAAATCACTTGAACCTGTGGGCAGAGGTTGCAGTGAGCAGAGATCGCACCACTCCACTCCACCCTGGGAAAAAGAGTGAAACTGTCTCAAAAATTTTCAAAAAAAATCAATTTAAAAAGTAACCCCAAGACTTGTTTGGAACCTGATTTAAACAAACCAACTATTTAAAATGCCTTTTTTGAAACCAATAGGAAAATATGAACCCAAATTGGTTATCTCATTAGATGGTGTTAAATTAGGGTAAAGAAGATTGTTTGGTGTGCTAATGATACTGTGCTTAAGAAAAAAATATATAGTCTTTATCTATTAGATACTCAAGTATCTGTAGTGAAAGGATATGTCTGGCATTTGCTTTAAAATATTCCGGGAGGTGAGGAAAAAAGAGAACAGATAAAACAAGACCAGCAAAATGTTGACAGGTACACTGGAGTTCATTATATACAATTCTCTTTATTTTAGGGTATGTTTAAAATTTTCCACAATAAAAGTTTTTAACTAGAACCACAGGGCTAAATTTTTATTATGAAATAACATGAAAGTTAATATATAAGGTAATTTTTCTAGAAAATTAAATCTGGGACATAATAAACGAGTATCTTTGACAGACGTCAAGATCCCTATACTTCAGTATACTTAAAGTCCACATAACCTTTACTCAATGTACCCCACAGGAAAAATTCCTTTGTTTCAGAAATACTTCTAATAAGCCTGGATATCTAGTCTAAAACAAATTACAAAGCCTGAATTAGGAGTGGAGAGACGTTTAAGACAGGACCAATGAGGGATGAAGCAATTTATTAAAAGCAGACACACAGTGGCAAAAACAAAAACAAAATAGTGTCAGCCAGGCATGGTGGCTTACGCCTGTAATCCCAGCACTTTGAAAGGCTGAGGCGGGTGGATCACTTGAGGCTAGGAGTTCAAGACCAGCCTGGCCAACATGGTGAAACCCCATCTCTACTAAAAAGACATTAAAAAAAAAAAAATTAGCCAGGCGTGAAAGCACATGCCTGTAATCCCAGCTACTTGGGAAGCTGAGGGAGGAGAATCGCTCGAACCCAGGTTTCACATGGGTTGTGGGAAGTGGAGATTGCAGTGAGCTGAGATTGCACCGCTGAGCTCTAGCCTGGGCAACAGAGAGAGACTCTGTCTCAAACAAAACAAAACAGAACAAAAAGTATCATCCAGACCATCACCTAACATAGCTTTAAACTTCAAACCATCTTTAATTATTAATTATTATTATTATTCCACAAAACTCCCATCCCCAGTAGACCCACCAATTCTATCAATTACAAACTTCTCTTGGATTCATTTCTTTTTCTTCAGTTTTCAATACCTTCAACTTAAAGACCTCATCTATGTTGGTCAGAAGGCTGCCACCTGAGACAATTCCATTCACAGTATATATGATGGACTTGTGTTTCAGGAGGCACCCTTCACAGGACTCAGAAGATTATTTTGACACTCCCCAGACAAGCAAAATTGGTGATCCTGCCCCTTGACTGCATATTTGGATACTTCATATTGGTCCCTATGCAACTCCTGCTCTATCCTCTAATCCATTTTTCCATAGTCATTGAATGTTCACAAGAAATGTAATCGTGCCACTGTCCTGCTGAAAAGTCATCTGTGGCTCCCCACTACCAATAAGACCATCTGGAGATCTGCTGCATTAAGAATCCTTTTTTCTTTTTCTTTTTTTGAGACAGGGTCTCACTCTGTCACCCAGGCTAGAGTGCAGTGGCCCAATCAGCACTCACTGAAGCCTCATCCTCCTGGGCTCAAGTGATCTTCCCACCTCAGCCTCCCAAGTAGCTGGGACTGCAGGTGCACACCACCACACCTGGCTGATTTTTGTATTTTTTGTAGAGACGGGATTTCGCCATGTTGCCCAGGCTGATAACAATCCATCTCTAATTTACTCTTCTTGTCTGTGCTCCTGATATTCCCCACAGATCTCAACACACATCTTCCTGATTCTACCATACCAAAAGTTACCATTCCCCAAACGCATATGTTGTTTAGCTTAGGTATACCTCTGTTCCAGCTATTGTCTGCCTAGACTCAGCCAGCAGTCAAGAAACTTCAACTTTTCTGTACTGTTAAAGCATATTATTGATACTGCATGGTTGTTACCTTTATATAGTTTTGCAGTTCTTATGTGAGTCTCTTGAGAGCAAAGGCTGTAAAGAATCATCTTTGTTCACCAAACTGCTCCTATCAAAGTGCCTTGCACTGTTGTAAGTTCTCACACGGAGAATCTCATTCCCCCACAATGTCAAAAAAAAACCTGGTACTTAATGAATTTATGATTTGTAAAAGTTACAGCCTACACAAATAACTCCTCTAAGAGAACTCTGGTTTTACTCTACATTTTACTTATTTCTATCTCCTCTACAAGAAGGTAAGTTTCACTAAAGTTGTGTTTCATTCTCAGCACAAGTTTCATTCTCAGCACAAGTATTCCCAGCACAGAGAATAGTGTGCCTGGCTCACAGTAGGTATTCTAAGTATTTCTTAAATAAACAAAAAAGTTTACTTATAAGTTTCGATGTACTCCCTTTTGAGCATGGGTAATAAATCCAGAAGAAATATGATCTTTGTTATTATTCCTAGAAACAAAACAATTACATAAAGAAGACAGTAAAAATAAATTTTTAAAAGTATAGATGACTGAAATAATAGGCTTATATGTTTGCTAGCTGCCTCTTCCAAAGAAACTTTAAAAAGAATTGGTGTCTCATAAAAATCTACTATGTATCATCTCTTCCTAAGTTACCTTGGAATAGAAATGTTTAAAAAAAAAATACTAAACTGATTAGTCAGCAAAAGGATGAAAGAAGCTAAGTGTGGTGGCTACACTTGTAATCCCAGCACTTTGGGAGGCCAAGGCAGGAGGATCACTTGAGCCCAAAAGTTCAAAGCTGCAGTGAGCTATGATGACACCACCACACTCCAGCCTGGATGACAGAGTGAGACCTCGTCTCTATTTAACAACAACAACAACAAAGATGAAAAAATAAATCAGAGAACTAATCAGACTCTTCAAAACTTGTAAAAGTCTATAATTTCTCTAACATAGTGAATACTGACAGCTTTCATAAAATACAGTCATTCATTCATTCATTAAATATTTATGGAACATCTACCACGTGCCAGCCATTTTTCTAGGGATACAGCAGTGAACAAGAATAAACATTCCTGCCCTCAAAGAGAATTTTAGTGGGAGCTAGAGGCAGCTTTGCTGATAACAGACCCTATTTGCTGTGATAATTTACTAAAAGCAAACCTAAAAACTTGAAAACACTAATCTGATACTATTTACTACTATGGAGACAAAAGCCTCAAAACTCAGAAATACGAAAAACAAACAAACAAACGCGTAGTTACAGAATAAATCTCAACTGCCAAAGGCAATCTAAAATCACCAAAAGTTTTTTTTTTTTTTTGAGATGGGGTCTCACTTGCTATGTTGCCCAGGCTGGTCTTGAACTCTTGAGATCAAGCAATCCTCCCACCTCAGCCTCTCAAAGTGCTGGGATTACAAGCAAGAGCCACCATGCCCAGCCTAAAGTTTAAGTATAATCAAATAGTGAATAAATACAGCCCTTGCCAAAAAGACGTCCTACATAATATAATTATCAGCAATAAAGAAAACTTACCTATTCTAAACAGTAAGAAACAAATTCATATTTTGTCAAAGGAAAGGTACAGTCCCTAGCAACAAAGTGAAACAACTATGTAAACATTTATTTATTTAGTTAGAAAGAAAAAGAGACAGACAGACAGACAGGGTCTTGCTCTATCGCCCAAGCTGGAGAGCAGTGGCACAATCATAGCTCGCTGTCCTCAACCTCTTGGGCTCTAGTGATCAAACAAAGTGTTGGTTCTCCTGCCAGGCCTACATGTATCAGAGCACACCCGCTCCTGACTGCTGGCAAGCTGACTCCCTTTCACAATGGATAGGCTGGAAAAATAAAGGTTCATACAGAAGCCATAAATCATCACAACTAGGAGCAAAAGGAATAAAAACGATGAAATTAAGATCCAAGTAGCACTACAATAATAAGCGAGACCCTCCCTAGTTGCATGGCATTCCCCACACCACCACAAATGAAAATCTTCATCTGTATAAAACTAGTACCTATTCAGGAGACAGGGTATGAACACTCAGCCTCCAAACTGATGGACAGAATAAATACTGTACACATTCTAACCACCAACTGTATTTACTATTTTCATTTGAATATGTGAGAACACTCTGCAAGTCCTGGAACAAATTATAAAACACTTGACTTTAAAATAGTTAAAAACTGTCTAACATCTTATCCAATCCCATCCTCATCCCATACCCAACTCTTCCCATCTGAGGCTGGACAAATCAATGAAATTATGACTGAACCAAGTCATGAGCCCAGGAAAAGGACAACTCTAACAACTCAGGTACACGCTGAAGAGGAATTTAATATATTTTGATAGAAAGTTCTGTTTAAAAGGTTGTCTTTGACCTTGAAGACAGAATGCTAAATGAAATAGGCCACACACAAAAGGACAAATATTCTATGATTCCACTCATATGAGGTGCTTAGTCATATTCACAGGGACAGAAAGTAGAATGGTGGATGCCAGAGGATGGGGGAGAGAAATGGGGAGTGAGTTAGTGTTTAACGGGCACAGAGCTTCAGTTGGGGAATGAAGAAGTTCTGGAGATCGATGGTGGCAATGGCTGCACAACAATGTGAACAGACTTAGTACCACTGAAGTTGTACACTTACAAATGGTTAAAGAGGTAAATTTTACATTATGCCTATCTTACCACAATTAAAACAAAAAAGGTGCCCTTGAAGGCTAACAAAACGGAAGGAGCAGACACCTCTGGTAATTAAACTGAGATTTGACTTTAGAGTCTTCCGTTGGACTTCCAGTTTCAACTTTCTCTTGTAAAAATTTAGAAGTCATCAGACCCATCTTTACAACAAGAAAAAACCTTAGCGAACTGAAAAATCAATAACTCTCCTTTCTCAGATCAAAGAACTGAGATCACAAGTCAAACCACTCCTACAAAATCATGACAGACAAACTAACACAAAGGATCATGAGCTGAGGTCAGCTTACCAGCAACTGCTGCAGCCAACTGGTAGGAACACTTAAATGACAATTTGAATGAATTGTCAGAAGCTGAGAGTGAACTAGTTTAAGCATTAAAAACCCTAGAGTCTTAGCAAACCCCACACTTTCCTGAATATTATCTCAAAGAACTCCATAAAGTTCTCAAAGTAATAACGGAAGAAAGTTTCCCTCATGACTGACAAGGGAGGGGAAGTAACCCTGGGAAAGTAACCACTATCTGTCTGTCTGTCTGTCTGTCTGCCTATCTATCTATCTAATCTACACACACACACACACACACACACACACACACACACACAGCAGTCCCCACAACAAAAGCTTGCCCTCCTGAGAAAACTACCTTACCAGAGCTTTATCTGACCCTAGGGAGGAGCAATCAGCCAACTCCAGCCCCATCTAGGGTTCCTGTCTAGTTTTTTTTTTTTAAAAAGGGTCATAGACCAGGACTCAGGCCCACTAAAAAACTAAGGAGCCAGGTGCAGTGGTGTGTCTGTAGTCTCAGCTATTCAGGAGACTAAGCTCAGAAGTTCGAGACCAGCCTGGGCAACATAAGGAGACTCTGTCTCAAAAAGAATAAAAATAAAACTAAGATTTAACCATAAGGTGACATATGATGCTTCTGCTCTCCTACACTTTACCACCTCATCAACAATGCTCCAATATAATGACAGTGGATTACAAATAAAAAAGTTGCAAGACACAGAGTTCAGTAAATTCAATAAAATTTCTTGGGAAATCCCCAAGACAATGTGAGAGCAGGGAGAAACTGCTAGGATCTGCAGCTACAAAACACATTAAACACAGCCCATCTCCTAACTAGATTAACATATAATCTCATAATAAAAGGCTAAATCTTCAGTCTTTATTACCTGATACTTCATGTCTGGCTTTCAGCAAAAAATTACAAGCCATGTCAAAAGGCAAGAAAAAATAGACTGAAAAGACAAGGCAAACATCAGAACCAGACTTGGATATATTTCAGAATTATAAAATAGGAAACTGATCAGGAAGAAGATAGGTGTTTAAAAGGTGTCTTTGACCTTGAAGACACTATGCTAAATGAAATAGGCCACACACAAAAAGACAAATACTCTATGATTCCACTCATATGAGATGCTTAGTCAAATTCACAGGGACAGAAAGTAGAATGGTGGATGCCAAGGGATGGGGGAGCGAAATGGGGAGTTAGTGTTTAACGGGCACAGAGCTTCAGTTGGGGAATGAAGTTCTGGAGATGGATGGTGGCAATGGCTGCACAACAACGTGAACAGACTTAGTTAGACAGAAAGTTATTTATGTCGCCAATACCAAGCAGGATAAATACCAAAAAATCTCTACTATGTATGTCACGGGCCTAGCTGCAAAGTAACACAAAGAGAAAAATCTTGAAAGAAGTCAGGAACAAAACACTTTACCTATAGAGGAACAAACATAAGAATTACACTGAACTTCCCATTACAAATCATGCAAGCAGCTGGGTACGGTGGCTCCTGCCTATAATTCCAGCACTTTGGGAGGCCGAGGCAGGCAGATCACTTGAGGTCTGGAGTTCGAGACCACCCTGGTCAATATGACAAAACCCCCATCTCTACTAAAAATACAAAAATTAGCCGGGCGTGGTGGCCCGCACCTGTAGTCCCAGCTACTTGGGAGGCTGAGGCAGGAGAATTACTTGCGCCCGGAAGGCAGAGCTTGTAGTGAGCCAAGATCACGCCACTGCACTCCAGACTGGGTGACAGAGTGAGGTTCCATCTCAAAAAACAAAACAAAACAAAAATCATGCAAGCAGGAAGGAAATAGGGTAAAATGTTTATAGAGCTGGGTGAAAAAAAAAATTCCTCCAAACTAAAATTCTGTATCCAGTAAAGTTATCCTACAAAAGAAGTAAAGACTTTCTTAGCCAAAAACTGAGGAAGGTTGTCGCCAATACATCAGCAAAAAGGAAAATGATATAGGTGAGAAACTCAAATCTACATAAAGAGAGAAAGAATGTCAGAGAAGGACAAAAAGGTAAAACAAAATCTTTTAGATGGTTATAGTATATAGATCAGGAAAACAAATGACAGCAATGTATAAAAGACAGGAGGGAGGAACTGGGACTACGCTAAGGTAACTGCACTATCCATGAAGCAGTATAATATGTGAAAGTGCACTTAGCTTAGTTGTAAATGTATATTGCAAACTCCAGGCAGCCACCAAAAAAACACATTTAACAGATACATTAAGAGAGTACAGAAAATGCAATCAAGTTAAATGTTCAACTAAAATTAGAGAAGGCAGAAAAAAGGGGAAGATAAGAAAAAAAAAGTACACACACACAAAAAAAACACCAGAAACAATTATACGCATGGCAGCTATGAATCCAATTATATCAACAATCACTTTACATGTGAATGACTTAAATATACCAAGTAAAAGAAATTGTCAGCTGGGCACAGTGGCTCATGTCTCTAATCCCAGCACTTTGGAAGACTGAGGCAGGTGGATCACCTGAGGTCAGGAGTTCGAGATCAGTCTAGTCAACATGGGGAAACCTTGTCTCTACTAAAAATACAAAACTTAGCCGGGCATGGTGGCAGGTGCCTGTAATCCCAGCTATTCAGGAGGCTACGGCAAAATCATTTGAACCAGGGAGGCGGAGGTTGCAGTGAGCCGAGATTGCACCACTGCACTCCAGCCTGGGTGACAGAGTAAGAGCCTGTCTCAAAAAAAGAAATTGTCACAAAAATAGAGCCAACTACATGCTATCTATTTGAAAAACCCCACTTTACAAAGACACGGGTTAAAAGTAAAGGTATGGGAAAGACATACCATGCCAACACTAATCAAAAGAAAGCTAGAATAGCTCTGTTAATTACAGACAAAGCAGTTTTCAAACTAAGAGAAAAACGACTTCTGAACAAAGGTTAGAGTTGCATTACACCAAAATACGTAAAGCAAAAATTGAACTCCAAAGAGTAATAGACAAATCCACTATTAAACTGGGAGACCTCACACCTCTTTATAGGTAGCTGACATACCCAGCAAGTAGAAAAACAGTAACACAGTTGAGCTGAACAGAATCAGCAATCAAATGGATCTAACTGACATTACAGAACACTTCATTCAACAACAGCACAATACATACTCTTCTCAAACTCACAAAGAACATTCACCAAGGTAGACGATATCCTGAGCCTTAAAATACACCTTTAAAAATTTAAAGGGATAGATAATACAAAGTATGCTCTCATACCACAATAGAATTGAACTATTAATAGAAATCAATAGCAGAAACACAGCTGGAAAACTCCCCAAATAGTTGGAGTTTAAAACAACTCACCTCAAAATAACACAGGAATCAAGGAAATCTCAATAGAAATTTTAAAATACATTGAACTAAATGAAAATGAAAATAAAACCTATTAAAATTTCCGTGATTAGAGGAGATTTGTAGCATTAGATGCATACAGTAGGAAAGAAAAAACAGTGATTAGAGGAGAATTTATAGCATTAGAGGCATAGAGGAGGAAAGGAAAAAAGTTCTAAAACCAATACTCTTAAGCTGCCACCTCACGTAACTGGAAAAGAAGACCAATATAAACCTAAAGTAAGATGAATAAAATCAGAGCAAGAACCAATGAAACTGAAACAAGAAAACAGAAAATCACAACAGAAAAAACAAATCAATGAAACAAAAAACTGGTCCTTCAAAAAGATCAATATAATTGATTGAAGAGAGAGAGGGGCAGAAAAAAAGAGAAGACAAACTAATATCAGAAATCAAAGAATCATCATCATCACTAATTCCATTAACATTAAAAAAAAAAAGAATACTAAGAACTCTATGCCCACAGATTTAGTAACTTAGTTGAAATGGAGCAATTCTTGGAAAGAAACAAACTACCAAACTCACACAAGGAGAACTAGATCATCTATTTAAAAAAAAAAAAAAAAAAAAAAGGCCAGGTGCAGTGGCTCACACCTGTAATCCCAGCACTTTGGGAGGCTGAGGGGGCAGATCACCTGAGGTCAGGAGTTCAAGACCAGCCTGGCCAACATGGTGAAACCCCCATCTCAACTAAAACTACAAAAATTAGCCAGGCATGGTGGTGGCAGCCTGTAATCCCAGCTATTCAGGAGGCTGAAGCAAGAGAATCGCTGGAACTCAAGAGGCAGAAGCTACAGTGAGCTGAGATTGCACCACTGCACTCCAGCCTGGGTGATAGGCAAGACTCCATCTCAAATAAAATAAAATAAAATAAAATAAAATAAAATAAAATAAGAAGACCAATAAATAACCTTTCAAAAGAAGGATTTACAAAGCCCAAGTGACTTCACTGGAAAACTCTACCAAGCATTTAAGGAAGAAATGGTACCAGTTCTCTACAAATTCTTTCAGAAAATAAGCAGAGGGAATACTTCCTAATTAATTCAAAGTATTACCCTAATACCAAAACCAGACAAAGATACTACAAATAAGGGAAAACTGCAGACCAGTACATACCATGAACATAGATGTGAAAATCCCTGACAAAATATTAGCAAATCAAATCTACAATGTATAAAAAGAATTACACACCATGATCAAGTGGGATTTATTCCAGGAATGCAAGGCTGGCTCAACAACTCAAAGTCAATAAATGTAATCCACCATAACAATAGTCTAAAAAAAAAAATCAGCTGGGAATGGTGGCTCACGCCTGTAATCTCAACACTTTGGGAGGCCAAGGCGGCCAGAATATCTGAGGTCAGGAGTTCGAGACCCGGCTGGCCAACATGGCAACACCCCATCTCTACCACAAATACAAAAATTAGCCAGCCATGGTGGCGCACACCTGTAATCCCAGCTACTGTGGAGGCTGAGGCAGGAGAATTGCTTAAACCCGGGAGGCAGAGGCTGCAGTGAGCCGAGATCGTGTCACTGCACTCTAGCTTAAGCGACAGAACAAGACTGTCTCAAAAAAGAAAAGAAAGAAAAGAAAAACACATAATATCAATAAACACAGGAAAACTATTTGACAAAATCTAACACTCATTCAGGACTTAAAAAAAAAAAAAAAAAAAAAAAAACAAACTCCCAGCACACTAGGAATAAAGAGAAACTTCAATTAAAAAAAAAAAAAAAATCTACAAAAAATCCTACAGCTAACATAGTAGTAAGAAACTAGATGCTTTCCAGAAACTAGGTTAGAAAACAGACAAGGATATTCACTATTTATCACTTGTACTCAATACTACCGGAGGTTCTAGCTGGGACCATTAGCCAAGACACAGAAATAAAAGTTTCCCAGATTAGAAAGAAAGAAGTAAAACAAGCACCATTTGCAGATGACATGATCTTGTATATAGAAAACTCTAAGGAATTCGCTAAAAAAGTTATTGAAACTAATAAACAAATTCAGGATTTGTTTCAAGGATACAAGATCAATATGCAAGTCAAGTAAATATGAACTATGAACTTGCATGAACAATTCAAAAGTGAAATTAAGAAAGCAATTCCATTCATAGTAACATCCACAAAAGGAATAAATTGAAGTGCAAAACTTATACTCAAAAACTCTAAAAAACATTTTTGAAATTAAAAGATAACATCCCATATTTATGGACTGTTAGACTTAATATTGTTAACACAGTAATATTTCCCAAATTGATCTTTCAGATTCAACCAATTGCCAATAGAATCCCAGCTAACTTCCTGTAGAAACTGAGAAGCTAACTCTAAAATTCATATGGGATTGCAAAGAACCCCAAATAGCCAAACAATCTTGAAAAAGAACAAAATGGGACTCACTTCCTCATTTCAAAATTTACTACAAAGCAACAGTAAAGAAGATAGTGTGGTACCGGTATAAGAACAAGACATGGCCTGGCGTGGTGGCTCACACCTGTAATCCTAGCACTTTGGGAGGCCGAGGCAGGCAGACTGCCTGAGCGCATGAGTTCAAGACAAGCCTGGGCAACACGGTGAAACCACGTCTCTACTAACATACAAAAAAACTGGCCAGGTGCGGTAGCTCACACCTGTAATCCCAGCACTTTGGGAGGCCAAGGCAGGCCTATCACGAGGTCAAGAGATAGAGACCATCATGGCCAACATGATGAAACTCCATCTCTACTAAAAATACAAAAAGTAGTTGGGCATGGTAGTGCGTGCCTGCAGTCCCAGCTACTCAGAAGGCTGAGGCAGGAGAATCGCTTGAACCCGGGAGGCGGAGGTTGCAGTGAGCTGAGCTGGAGCCACTGCACTCCAACCTGGCAACAGAGAGAGACTCTGTCTCAAAAAAAAATTAGCTGGGTGTGGCGGCGCATGCCTATAGTCCCAGCTACTTGGAAGGCTGAGGCAGGAGAACCGTTTGAACCCAGGAGACGGAGGTTGTTGCAGTGAGCCAAGATCGCACCACTGCACTTCAGCCTGGGCAACACAGCAAGACTCCATAAAAAAGAACACATATATAGATCATGGAATAGAACTGAGAGTCAAGAAATAAATTCATGTCTATAATCAACTGGTTTTCAACAAGGTACCAAGAGCATTCAATAAAGTGTTAAACAGTCTTTCCAAAAATGGTGCTGGGACAAATAACCAAAAAATGAAGGAAGAACCATCTTTCATATTATTATAACATATACACATATATTTTACATAATTAACATACTATATATTAATATGATTTATAGCATTACTTATATAGTCATAAAGTTGCAAACAAACCAAATGTCCAATAACTGACGAATGGATAAATAAAATGTAGTATATCCATACGAGAGAATATTATTCAGCCATAAAAAGAAGTACTGATACATAATATAATATGGATGAACCCTGAAAATATTATGTTAAGTGAAGCCAGTCACAAAAGACCACATTTTTTAAGATTCCACTTACATGTATGTCCAGGATAGACAAATCCATAGAGATACAAAATAGATTAGTGGTTCCTTCAGGTTGAGGGTTTGGAGAAAGGATCTGGGGTAACAGCTAAAGGGCTGTTACCGGGATTCATTTTGAGATAATGGAAACTTTGTTTCTTTTTGAGGCTGCATCTTGCTCTCTCTCCCAGGCTGGAGTACAGTAGCACAATCAGGGCTCACTATAACCTCAACCTCCTGGGCTCAAGCCATCCTCCTGCCTTAGCCTCCTGAGTGGCTGGAACTACAGATATACACCACCACACTCGGCTAATTTTTTAATTTTTTGTAGAGATGGAGTCTCCCTATGTTGCTCAGACTGGTCTCAAACTCTGGGCTCAAGCAATCCTCCCACCTCAGCCTCCCAGAGTGCTGGGATTACAGACATGAGCCACCATGCTCCGCCAATGGAAACATTTTAAAATTGTGGTAATAGTTGCACAACTCTGTGAACATACTAAAAACCACTGAACTGCACACTTTAAGTGAATGACTTATACGGTAAGTGAATTATATCTCAATAACACTGTTAAAAGGAAAAACAAAAAAATCAAATACCCTTAGTGTACAAGTTCAACAAAGACTCCTAGTCACATGAAACCCACTTGTATAACACTACCAGAGTCTAGGGGAGAACAAATGGCCCACTGAAGTTTCTGTTAACCGTCCATGTATTAGTGCAATGTGACATAAATCTTACGGCTTGAACTTGCTTCTTGATGAAAGAATTATGGTATACATTCTCCAATCCATAAAAAATGTATCCTATTAAAGGAAAGAAATTCTGAAGCCAGGCTCAATGGTGCATGTCTTATAGTCCCAGCTACTTGCGAGGCTGAGGCAGGAGGACTGCTTCAGACCAGGAGTTCAAGGACAGCCTGGGCAATAGAGTGAGACCCAGTCTCACAAGAAAAAGAAAAAGAAATTCTGAACTAAAATTTATAAGCTGGGCCATGCACAGTGCCTCACACCTACAATTCGAGCACTTTGGGGAAGCCAAAATAGGAGGACTGCTTGAGCCCAGGAGTTCAAGACCAAGCTGGGCTAAAGAGTAAGGTCCTTCAGGGTTGACCACCTGAGCCCAGGAGTTCAAGGCTCAAGTGAGCTGTGATTATGCCACTGCACTCCAGCCTGGGCAACAGACTGAGACCATATCTTTAAACAAATAATAATTTTTTTAAAAATTTACAAGCTGAAAAGCAAAACTGTCCTGGCAGAGTGAGGGAAGGAGGTAGGGAGTTAATTACCTTTAAAAAAAAGTCTCAGCCAGGCATGGTGGCTCACACCTGTAATCCCAGCACTTTGGGAGGCAGAGGTGGGCGGATTATGAGGTCAGGAGATTGAGACCATCCTGGCTAACACAGTGAAACCCCGTCTCTATTAAAAATACAAAAAATTAGCCGGGCGTGGTGGCAGATGCCTGTAGTCCCAGCTACTTGGGAGGCTGAGGCAGGAGAATGGCGTGAACCTGGGAGGCGGAGCTTGCAGTGAGCCAAGACTGCACCACTGCACTCCAACCTGGGTGACACAGCGAGACTCCAACTCAAAAAAAAAAAAAAAAAAAAAAAAAAAGTCTCCTCCAAAAACAGTTAATATTAACATAAAAGGAACTTACATTATACAAGATGGCTTAACTCCCTAAATGTTCTAAAGCTGGTGTTTGAGTAGTCAGTGTTTATGTGTAACGGGTTGTTGCTTGAAGTATTTTTCAATAAACAGCCTAAATAAAACAAATTACTTTAGAAACAGTTAATGTAACCTACTGGAACAAAGACTTTGGAATGAAAAAAGATCTATAATTTATGTTCTCTCAAATCCAAAATGGAAATATGTGATGACAGGAGGGCCATAATATTTATGATACTGCAAAAGAGGCAGTACATACATTTGGGGCTAAAAGCTGCAAAGGACAGAGTATTTTCAGGCAACAGGTTCAGGAATGTAACCAAGAAAGTCTCTCCTAAAACACTGCAATAAAGACTTCAAACAATATTGTAAACATTTTCTTCCATCTCGTTTATTTCTGATTCCTCTACCTGTGGCAACATTTGATGAAGTTTTTCTAACTGAAATCTAATCCAATTTAAAACCTGCATATGGAAGAATTAAAAATTAGTTTTGATTCCAAAATCCAAGTCTTAGCACCAGGGACCCCAATATGCTAAGGGGAAAATAGTCCACATAACCTCTGTATCCAATCCCCTTATCTTTTTTTTTTTCTTTTTTTTCTTTTGAGAAAGAGTCTCACTCTGTCACCCAGGCTGGAATGTAGTGGCACGGTCTCAGCTCACTGCAACCTCTGCCTTTGAGGTTCAAGAGATTCTCCTGCCTCAGCCTCCTGAATAGCTGAGATTACAGGTGCCCACCACCACTCCCAGCTAATTTTTTTGTTTTTGGTAGAGATGGTGTTTCACCATGTTGGCCAGGCTGGTCTTGAACTCCTGGCCTCAAGCAGTTGACTTGCTTCAGCCTCCCAAAGTGCTGAGATTGCAGGCATGAGCCACCAAGCCCAGCCCAATCCCCTTATCTTATTTTCAGGTAATAATAATAATAATAATAATAATAATAATAATAAGCCCACAATTTTTATTTCCTTATTGACTCTTAAAATTCTGGTCAAAGTTTGCCTGCTTCTCACATTGGCAAAAATAATACAAAATTCAAATTTTCAACATTTTGTTACATAAGTTCTATAGTTTCACTTATAATAAATATTCAAAAGTGAATTCAGTTAAAGTAATAATTAAATGAATAAGCTAAACTACATTAAATCTGGCAGTTTTATGAGCAAATGAACTTGTATACAGATGTATATAGGTAATTTTAAATCAACAAAATACACATCAGAATAGTGAACATTAAAAAGATTGACAATACTGTTTACAAGATATACAGCAACTGTAAGTCTCTCACAATGCTGGTGGAAGTGTAAAATTAGTGAAACCACTTTGGAAAAAACTTTGGCAATCCCTACTAAAATTAAATGGGTATTTTCCCATGACCCAGCAATTCTACTCCTGGGTATAAACCCAACAGAATTTACTGCTTACATCACCAAGACTTGTACAAGAATGTTCATTAGCAGTTTTATTCATAACAGACAAAAACTAAAAACCCGTAGTTCTCTAAGTAGAAAGGGTAAATTACGATATATTCATCCAATGAAATATCACTCAGCAATAAAAATAACATACAACATATTTTTGACACACGTAACAAGGTGCATACACCAGTCTTAATGCTTAGTGAAAGAAACCAGACACAGGAGTACATACTCTATAATCACATTTATGTGAAGTAGGCAAAACTAATCTACATTAATACAAGTCAGAACAAAAGTGGCCCTTGAGAGCTGGAAATAGCAGTAACTGGGAAGGGGAATTAGAGAGCCTCCTAGAATACAGGAAATGCTCTCTCCTGATCTGAGAGACAGTGGTTACAATAGCATATGTATATGAAAATTAACTGGCTATATTAAAGTTTATACACTTTATGTATATAAGTTACACCCAATAAAAAATAAATAATAGGCCGGGCACAGTGGCTCATGCCTGTAATCCGTAATCCCAGCACTTTGGGAGGCCGAGGCGGACGGATCACGAGGTCAGGAGATCGAGACCATCCTGGCTAACACGGTGAAACCCTGTCTCTACTAAAAACACAAAAAAACTAGCAGGGCGTGGTGGCGGGTGCCTGCAGTCCCAGCTACCTGGGAGGCTGAAGCAGGAGAATGGCGTGAACCTGGGAGGCGGAGCTTGCAGTGAGCGGAGATCGCGCCACTGCACTCCAGCCTGGGCGACAGAGCAAGACTCCGTCTCTAAATAAATAAATAAATAAATAAATAAATAACCCAAGGAAGAAGCATTTTAAAATATTGTTCCTTCTCCAAATACATTTCATTCTTGAGAAAGAACATAAAACAAAGCTTTTCTTCACGTTTTGCACATGTCTCATGAAATCTCAGACACTGTTATCCTTAAAGAAGAAAGTAAAATCAAGTTCAACATCTCATAGGGCTCATTCTGAGCTACTTGTGCTTGTGGCCAGTTATATGTAGCAGTGCATATTGATTCTTAAAGATATTTTTCTACTCCTGGTCTCTGGCAACAGTTTGGGGAGCAGCTCTTTAAATAGCAAAGAATAAAAACATAAAAGACAGTTTTTTTAAAGTGCCATTAGCAAATATGCTGTGGATGGAGTTAAAACTCTTGTGTAGCAAATAGAGCAAGGACCCTTTATTTACTAAGCTTAGATACCAGTGGATAGCAAGAAATTTACATTTGCACTCACACATATCCTCCCATCAGTCTAGTTCAACTCTGAAGTAAATAAAAGTAAATATTTACAAAAGAATAATTTAGTGTAGGTATATCCTATAAAGTAACCTGTACTTGACATATTGTAGATATATGAGAAAATGACCAAACATAATTTTACATAATAGTTTTTAGAATAATGGCTTTGGGATCAAATTGCCTAGTCTGGAATTTAAGCCTTGCCACTTACTTTGAGTCTCATTTCTTCAACTACCAAGTTGAAATACAATTATCACTGCACAGGGTTATTTCTGAATACTAAGTAAGATAATGCCTGTTAAATGCTTAGTAATGAAAATATCTAGAATTCAGATTCAAAAATCGTTACATCATAAAATAGTATGTGCATCTTAATGGAAGAACACATCATCATTTATGAAGTACTCTTGCCAAAAGAGTGTCAAACCTGAGTCTGATGAAGTCTCTAGATTCAACTAACAACTTACAGAAGATTCACAGAACACAGAACATGTAAAACTACAACAATGGGATGCAATCAGCAAATCCAGAGTGGGAAACCCTATAACCAACATCAGTATCTTCAACAATAAACTGCCAAGAAAGAGAGAGGGAGGAAGGGAAACCTAAAATGCATTAAAACACATTAAAGACAACCAATCACAATGTGGACCTCAGCTGGCTGGATTCAAACTATTAAAAAAAAAAAACAAAAACAAAAAGCAGTTGAGATGGCCAGGCACGGTGGCTCACACCTGTAATCCCAGTACTTTGGGAGGCTGAGGCGGGAGGATCACTATAAGTCAGGAGTTCGATACCAGCCTGGCCAACATGGTGAAACCCCTATGTCTACTAAAAATACAAAAATTAGCCAGGCGTTGTGGTGCACACCTGTAATCCCAGCTACTTGGGAGGCTGAGGTAGGAGAATCGCTTGAACCCACAAGACAGAGGTTGCAATAAGCTGAGATCACGCCACTGCACTCCAACCTGGGAGACAGAGAAAGACTGTCTCAAAAAAAACAAAAAAATAACAAAATACAAAAGCAGTTAAGGCAAATTGAAAATTGAACACTTACAAGACATTTTATAATGTTAAGAAATTATTTTTATGATAATTGTTGTAATGTTCAAAAAAGTCCTTATTTTTAAGAAACACATACTGAAATATTTATAAATTAAATGATTTCTGGGATTTACTTTGAAATAATACATCAGGTGTAGAGTGAGTTGTAGCTGAAATGAGATTGGAATTGATAAGTGCTAAAAATTGTTTAGTAGCTGGGCATTTATTATTGTCTACTTTTACATGTGTTTATTAATAAAATTCTTCGTAATAAAGTTTTAAAAAGAAAAAACAGGAAATGGTATAAAAGTAGAAGCAACTCTATAGAGAATTAAGAATCCTTATCTAAGAGAATTCAGTAATAATAGCTATCACCATTACTTAGCATCAATATCACAAGCACTGTGTTTAGTTTCATGTATGTAATTCTACTAAATTAAGTTTTGACCGTTGTAAACTGATTCCTAGAATTCAAACTATTTTTACAACAGCCAGATGTGACAATCTAATCAGCATTTTTCTGTTTTTTCAGTTCCTACTGACACTGGAACAATCTATTTCACTTTGAAAGGGTTTAACTAAAATTATGCAGCCATGAAAAAGAATGAAATCATGTTCTTTGCAGCAACATGGATGCAGCTGGAGACCATTATCCTAAACAAATTAATGCAGGAACAGAAAACCAAATACCACATGATTTTACTTAAAAGTAGAAGCCAAATAAGGGTACTCATGGACACAAAGATGGCAACAACAGACAATGGGGAGTACTAGAGGAGAGAGGGAGGGAGGGGGCAACGGTTGAAAAACCATTGGGTACTATGCTCAATACCTGGGTGACAAGATCAATCGTACCCCAAACATCAGCATTAGGAAACATACCCTAGTAACAAACCTGCACATATAGCCCCTGATTCTAAAATAAAAGTTAATTTTTATTTTTAAAGTAAATAGTTTGAATTATAACTCAAGTATAAATGAGCCCACACTGATATAAAGGATTGAATAAATAAATAAACCAGGAGAAGATATAACTCTTCCCAACAGAAGAATCCTAAATAATATATTTAGATGCCTTCCTTTTATCAGAAGGTAGAGCTTAATCCTCCTCCTTCCCTATTCTTTGAGGTTGGGGTGGAATTAATGACTAAAAAATAGCAAGTCTGCAGTGGTGAAACCTGGCAAACACAAGCTTAACCAAGAGATGAAGAGTAACATTCCTAGCAGTATCACATGACTATACGCACCCCCAGATACAATGTGATAGGAAGGGTATTTGACCTCAGTAGTATTCTTGCCAAAATCCCATCACCCCAGTCTAACCATGACAGAAATGTAAGACAAACTTAAATTGAGGAACATTCTTCAAAATACCTTACCAGTACTCCTCAAAATAGTCAAGATCGCCAGGCTCCCGCCTGTAATCCCAGTACTTTGAGAGGCCAAGGTGGGCGGATCACCTGAGGTCAGGAGTTTGAGACCAGCCTGGCCAACATGGTGAAACCCAATCTCTACTAAAAATACAAAAATTAGCTGGGTGTGGTGGCAGCCACCTGTAATCCCAGCTACCTGGGAGGCTGAGGCGAGATAATTGCTTGAACCCAGGAGGCGGAGGTTGCCGTGAGCCGAGATTGCGCCATTGCGCTCCAGCCTGGGCAACAAGAGCAAAACTACGTCTCAATTAAAAAAAAAAATTAAAAAAAAAAAAAAAAAAAAAAACAGAAAAAAAAGTCAAAGTCAAGATCATGAAAAAAAGGAAAGGCTGATAAACTCTCACAGACCAGAAGACACTAAGGAGACATGACAGCTAAATCTAGGAATCATATTCTGTATCAGATCCTGTAATAGAAAGAAGGGCACCAATGGAAAAACTGCTGAAGCCTGAATGAAGTCTGGGGTTTAGTTAACAGTACTGTACCAATATTGGTTTCTTAGTTTTGCAAACGTATCACACTAATGATAACATCAGAAGAAACTAGGTAAAGGGAACAGGTATACATGCTCTCTTTGTTATATTTCAATACAAAAAATGTGTTTGAAAACTTAAAAAACATATGACCTCTAATATTGTGTTAAAAATGGAAAGAAAGAAAAAACAACTTTAAAAAAAATCAGTCTGGGCATGGTGGCTCACGCCCGTAATCCCAGCACTTTGGGAGGCCGAGGTGGGTGGATCACCTGAGGTTGGAAGTGAGACCAGCCTGGCCAACATGGAAAAACCCCATCTCTACTAAAAATACAAAATTAGCTGGGCATGGTGGCACATGTCTGTAATCCCAGCTACCTGGGAGGCTGAAGCAGGAGAATCGCTTGAACCCAGGAGGTGGAGGTTGCAGTGAGCCAAGATTGTGCCATCGCACTCCAGCCTGGGCAACAAGAGCGAAACTCCATCTCAAAAACAAAAAAAAAAAATCAGTTGACTAAAAATTGTAATATCAACGCAAAACCCCATCAACAGTTAAATGGATAAGTAAAATGTGGCATAATCATACAGTAGAATATTTAATTTTATTTTTATTTATTTTTGAGACAGAGTTTCGCGCTTGTTGCCCAGGCTAGAATGTGATGGCGCAATCTCGGCTCACTGCAACCTCCGCCTCCCAGGTTCAAGTGATTCCCCTGCCTCAGCCTCCCAAGTAACTGGGATTACAGGTGCCCATCACCACACCCAGCTAATTTTTGTATTTTTAGTAGAGACGGGGTTTCATCATGTTGGCCCAGTTGGTCTCGGACTCCTGACCTCAGGTGATCCACCCACCTCGGCCTCCCAAAGTGCTGGGATTACAGGCGTGAGCCACTGCGCCCTGCCCTCATACAGTAGATTAAGGAAACAAAAATAATGCAAAAACATGGGTACATCTCAAAGTTAGAATGTCAACAAAATAAGCCAAACACAGAATACCTATGGTATGATTTCATTCATGTAAAGTTCAAAAACAGCTAAATGAACCTGTGGTGAGAAGTTCAGAACAGCAGTTACTTTTGCGGGGGTAGATATTAACTGAGAAGGAACACAAAATGGGGGTTGTTCTATATTTTCATCTGGGTGGTGGTAGTAAGGGTGTATACCTATGTAAAATTTCATCAAGCTGTACACTTAAGATTTGTACACCTTTTCTGCATGTAAATTATACTTCAAGGGGAAAAACTTTTTAAGGAAAAGATACATTTATCTAAAGCACACCCCTAAATAAGTAAATAAGAATTAGAAGTGGGGGGGCGGGGCATAGAATACTTGAGTGTAACATTTATTTAGGAGGGGAAAGTCAACATCCCTCCGTGTTGGGAGATCCACTGCTCTCTTCAAAGCTGTCAGACCGAGTCGTTTGCGTCTGCAGAGGTTTCGGCTGGGAGTTATACCTGATGTAAATGATGAGTTGATGGGTGCAGCACACCAACATGGCACAAGTATACATATGTAACAAACCTGCACGTTATGCACATGTACCCTACAACTTAAAGTATAATAATAATAAATAAATTAAAAAAAAAAAAAAAAAAAACATCCCTCACACCAGAACCATACCCACCAATTCTGTCTTTGATTAGATTTTAATCTCCTCTTGTAAAACTACTCACTACTTTCGTCAACTGCATACTTACACACATTGACTCAGGTCAACATTGAAAACTTACACTGTCAGTATGTCACTAGTTTTCTTTCAGCTAGCATACCACCTGTGCAGGCATATAGGTTAATAAAATAAATCCAACTATCCCATTATTTCTCCTTCTTAACTTTTATCTCATAGGAAAAGCATGACCCACCACATCATCAGTGTAGTGGAGGCACATTATCCAAAAATCAGATTATCATTTAAATGCAATTTTTGATTGACAGAATAAGGTGATTTATATCAGGAATTCTATAGGGCAATACTATAAATGAAAGCTAATAAAGATATTTCAGCTTAAAAGCCATTAACTAGATGTACAACCTCGCTCAAGCCACCTTAACTTTTGCAAGGCTTCTGCAACTCCCCCAGGAAAGAGAGTTCCGTTTGCACAGATATGGCAAATATATGACAACGGGGCTGCTACTCCACTCTGAACAGCCACTACTAATGGATCAGAGATGGAAACAGAAATGGCACCTGAGGTGAAACTTATCTGCCATTCCTAGATAAGTGATCTAAGCTTCCCTCCCCTTCTAACTTTCTACTGTCTGTGACCTACTTGCAACAAAATACATTTGCACTGAACAGCTTAGACACAGATAAATACAATATACACAAGCTAACTTAAGGACTTACGGGGACCTCAAAATATAGAAATCTTTTATCATCTTTAAATGTACAGTTTTTAAAAAAATATGTCACTACTTAAACATTTCTGTATTTCAGATGTCAAATTCTAGATCAAGTCTAAATGGGAAACCCTTAGCTGAGCGTGGTGGCTCATACCTGTAATCTCAACACGTTGGGAGGCTGAGGTGGGAGAATCACTTGAGGCCAGAAGTTCAAGACCAGCCTGGACAACATAGTGAGAACCCCATCTTCACAAAAAAATTTAAAGATCAGCCAAGCATTGTGGCGCATGCCTGTACTGCCAGCTACTTGGGAGGCTGAGGTGGGAGGATCACTTGAGCAGAGGAGGTTGAGGCTGCAGTAAGCCATGTTCACACCACTGCACTCCAGCCTGTGTGACAGAGTGAGATCGCGTCTCAATCAATGAGAAAAACTTCAAAATGATTTATCTTTCTCAATGTCCCAAACATGTAAAATATTGTTCTCTAATATAAACTATGTTACTGATACTCGGGTATATTTGAGAATGCCTGAAATGATCCCCATGAAAAAACTTTACTGAAAAGCTTCCTGGAAAAACAAACAAAATGAGAATGTTTACCTTATTTCTTACTCGAAGAGAATGCACACCCAATTACAAATGTACACAGAACTCATAAAGGTGATCATCCTGACAGGTGTTTAGACAATTACATAATTCTGTCAAAGTGTTATTTCTAATAATTCATGTGGCTTCTGAATGTCACAAGTTCCCTATATAGCAATTCCACTAAGTGTTCCACTCCAAAATTTCCAATTCCTTCTCCTGTTCCCTTTCAAACTCCCATTCCCTCAGTCAAACTTGCAATTATCAGAAAAACATTCCAATTCAAGTGAAAAATTTTTTTTCCCCTTTTTTTTTTTCAGGAGAGAAAGAGTCAGGTAGAGATAGGTAAGTAACAATTGTCTGGTACCATCTCAAAGTGAAAACCCATAGAAGGGAAAGAGATTCATCAATTAAAATGTAAGTATCTCCTAAGACCCAATTCTTGTGCCAGGTGCTTGATAATCAACAGAGGGCCCACACCCATGACAGAGATTAAAGTAGCCAGAAAAAAATAAGCAACTAAAGTAATATCAATAAAACATACAACCATGAGTTAGGAAGAGGATGTAATATAGTCCTAAATGTCATGGAAGGCCCCCATGAAAAGATGAGACAAGAATACCATAATATTTGAGAAGAAACATGGCATACTCAAGGAACAGCAAAAACTATAGTTTATTTGACATATGAAGGGCAAGAGATGAGATTCAAAGATCATGGATGCCTGCAGAAGCCACTCTAAGGAGCTGGACTTTATCTCCAAAGGTAATAGTCACTAAAACTAACTTGTCTGAGGAACACAGACACACTTTTTCAAAGGTCTCTACTTTACTCACTGTAAAGGTGGCCAAAAGGAAAGTGTGAAGAAATAACAAAAAGGGAAAGAAGATAAATAGTACTTCAGAGACTTCTAGGATATACTCAGACAACTTAGGTTAGAGCTACAATGCCTGGAACACAGAAGCTCAATCATATGCTTCCTTATGCAGTATATGCAGAAGGGAATTATGGCAATGAAGAATCAAGAGCTCAAACTTACATTACTGTATTGACCAGGAAGTCCTATAAAGAATTATATTTCTATAGAATTAAAAATGCAGTTCTGTCAGCCTGGACAACAAAGTGAGACCCCCATTGCAACAACAACAAAAAAAAAAGTTTTTTTAAGAGTTGGGCAGGGTGGCACACGCCTGTAGTCCTAGCTTCTCGGGAGGCTGAGGTGGGAGGATTGCTTGAGATTGGGAGGTTGAGGTTGCAGTGAGCCATGACCACACCACTGCACTCCATCCTGGGTGACAGAGTGAGACCACTTAAATTTAAAAAAAAAAAAAAAAGATACAGTTCTGGTTTTTGTCTATTTTTTTAACAGGCTTGGTTGGTACTTTTTTCTTTTGAACTGGGTTCAATTTAAAAGACTATTCACCTTGTTATACATGTATCTAAGCATGAAGTCCAGTAGAAATGACTTCCCTTTACGAAAAGCTCCTGCTACAGATACCACTACTATGTTAAGATCTCGTATGTGCTCCTGTAGCAGTATCTGCTCCAAAGCTTCTTCATCAAGTTCAAAGTTATGGTCATCTTCATGAGCAAGAACAATCTGTACTGGACATGGTTTCTTCATAACCTCATCAGAATTTACTAAGTCATCATCTTCATAATTCTCACCTAGAATTTAAAAAGAAAGAAAGTGGTTACTTTAATCCCTACATTACGAACTTTCATTAAGGACCACAACTAAAGCAAAATTTCAAATAAAAAATTGCCCCTTCCCTCATTATATATTATTACAATGTTCCTTTGGATTTCTCACTCCTTCTGTAACAGGACAAAGAATGCTGATAAGATTTCCCACTTGATATGGTTGGCTGTGTCCCCACCCAAATCTCATCTTGAATTGTAGCTCCCACAATTCCCACATGTTGTGGTAGGGACCCAGTGGGAGGTAACTGAATCAGGGGGAGGTTCTCTCCTGTGCTGTTCTCATAATAGTGAGTAAGTCCCATGAAATCTGATGATTTTATGAGAGGTTTCCCTGCACGAGCTCTCTTCTCCTCTGCCACTATGTGAGTGAGATTTGCCTTTCACCTTCCACCATGATTGTGAGACCTCCCCAGCCACATGGAACTGTGAGTCCATTAAACCTCTTTCTTTTGCAAACTGCCCAGTCTCAAGTATGTCTTTACTACCAGCATGAAAATGGACTCATACACCATTATACATACAGATAATAATACTAAATATGGCCTCTATCTCAATGAAGTCCTAACAGCTAAATGTGAACAGCAGCTGTTTTTGAGCCCTGTATTATTCTGTAAATAACTTTTACAACTGTATGCACACAAAAACTAAAGAGGGGAAAAATCAATTTCACCTAATGCTTCAGATCCCAATTTTCCTGTAGGCATCACCTAGAAAATTTACAAACATTACTCTCCTTTATAAACGTTAAAAACGTATATTAAAATTGTTCATGTGGCTGGGTGCAGTGGGTATAATCCCAGCACTTTGGGAGGCCAAGGCAGGTGGATCACCTGAGGTCAGGAGTTCAAGACCAGCCTGGCCAACACGGGGAAACCTCTTTTCTACTAAAAATACAAAAATTAGCTGGGCATGGTAGCGGATGCCTGTAGTCCCAGCTACTTGGGAGGCTGAGACAGGAGAATCACTTGAACCTGGGAGGCAGAGGTTGCAATGAGCTGAGATCACGCCACTGCACTCCAGCCTGGGCAACAGAGTGAGACTAAGTCTCAAAAAACAAAACAAAAAAAAATTATTCATGTTATTTTTCATTCTGAAACCTAAAGAGGAAAATTAGGATTCTAACAAGTTTCCAAAAATGATACTTACAATGAGTCCCTAATTTAATAACAGTAACCTAGTACTACAGCCTCCTCATTAAAGCAAAGCATAGGATTAATGTTCAGTAAAGAACAGTCAGTGACATGCACTTATATCTCAGAATTTCATCTCCCACTGGAGCTCTTTCTTACCAAACACTACAGCCACCACTTTAAGACTACATAGTTCCCCAAAACAGCCATATAAACCCTTCCTTTGTTCACCACAACACACTAAAATTAAGGTAACCTTTGCAGACATAACTTTACTGAATAGTGATGAAGAAGTACAGAAATGTAAACAGCAGAGATAAACTTCCAAAGTCTAGGTTTCTGTTCTTCTTTAAAAAAACACCTAGCTTCAGAGGACACATACCTTGTCTGACTTTCTTCTCTACCAACTGCTTGATCCCATGTAGCAACTAGTTACTCCAGGGGACCTTATCTTCTCCCACATCAAAATTTCTAAGAGACTCCCTCCTTGAGCCTGTCTACTAAGTGTCAGTTTCCACTCTAAGGACACATACGGTATCCACTGTTTTCAATGCAATCAATGACTGTCCTACTCTGAGGAGAAAGCCAGTCCACTGAGGCGTGGTACATTATTAGTCAACAGTTCAATAATACCTTATCCACATAACCAATATTCATAGAGCAAAGATTATATAACTACATTAGTGGATTTTTAATCTTATTACCAAAAGAAGCATCTCATTTCTCTGATTTGCAAGGACTATTAGAGCCTTTACCTCCACATCACAAGGCACCTTTAACTGTATATAGCGAAGTCAACAGCACTATTTCAACATGTGCTGCAAACAATGACAATGCATTATAAAGAGCAAGCCGCTTCAAAGGAGAATCTCTGAAAGTAAAAGCAATCATTATTTAATTAAAGAGGACATTATCACTGCCTGTATCAATGGTATATAGCAACAGTCAGGTATGCTATTTGAATGCATGCAAAAAAGTGAACTTTCCAGGAAAAGTTCCAATACAGATAAATTCTAAGCTAATGCCTCATTAGGTAGGTCCAGATAAATAACAAAACAGGATGCAAATGGTGTAAGTTTCTAAGCTTAATTAGTGGTTTAAGACCATGAACTAGGCAGCAAAACTGCCTCGATGTATGTCACTTAACTTCTCTGCACCTGTTTTCTCATCTGGAAAATGGGGGTGTGTAAAACAAGCATAGCAGTACCTAACTCACAGGGTTGTCATCAGGATTCAATGAGTTAAAATATGTATGCTACACAGTAAGCACCATAGGTGTAAGTTAACAGTAACTTCAAAATAACCAATCCAATAGAAGCTTTTATTTTCCCCTTGAAATGTCAAAATGCTATGGTGATTTTCATTTGACCAGTGTAGCTGTGTACTGACACTGTCATCCACCCATTTGCTCTGGCACAGACCTGCTGGCTGTCCTTGACATACAGAGATACATCTATGCGTCTTTTACTTACCCCTAAATCTAATCAATAACCATCTTCTTAATTTCTTCATTTCTGAATCTCTATTGATAACATTCCTGCACTTGTCACTGCCATCTTATCTCACATTGTAGCACCTAACTGGTCTCCCCCTTCATTAATAATACTCTTGTCCTCTTACCCAATGCAATGTAATCTCCACAGAGTAGCAACTAAATAATATAGTTAAATGTAAAGTTAACCAAGTTACCCTCCTTAAAATCATTGTTACAGAGGACTAATGACTAAAATCCTACACATGCTCTATAAGGTCCCGTACTCACCTCCAATCTCTGTTACCTCATTTGGTGCTATTCTTCTCTTTAAACCAGTGGTCCCCAACCTTTTTGGTACCAGGGACTGGTGTGATGAAAGACAACTTTTCCACAGAACGTGGAGCAGTGGTTTCGGGATAAAACTGTTCCATCTCAGATCATCAGGCATTAGTTAGATTCTTGTAAGGAGCACACAACCCAGATCCCTCACACATGCAGTTCACAATAGGGTTCACGCTCCTATGATCTCACCGCTGATCTGACAGGAGGCAAAGCTCAGGCACTAATTCTCGCTTGCCTGCTACTCACCTCTTGCTGTGCGACCCACTTCCTATCAGGCCACAGACAAGTACCAGTCCAAAGCCCTAGGGTTGGGAACCCCTGGTTTAAACTAGGTAGCCAAGCTAGCCTTTCATCAGATCCTCAGGCTGCTGTTAAGCTCTTTCTAGATTCTGCTATAATATTCCTCTGCCTAGAGTACTCTTCCCTGTGTTGTTTCCTAATCAATTCAGACTTATTCCTTACATCTCAGCTCAAAAGTCACTTTCCAGGAACAAGAATCTTCCCTGAGGATTCCAACCAAGTTTAGTCATCCTATACTCCCCAAATTTTAATCACTTGAATATTTATGTAAGTACATACTTACTAAATGTCTCCCCACTTGGATTGCCAATTTACCACTTAGTTTCCCATCATAAGCAGAAAATAGACAAACAAAAGAAGAAAGCCCTTAAATACCTTACCATGGCTTCCACAGTCGTATGCGATCTGGGCCCAGCCTCCTCTCTCTAGAAGTGAGCAGGGGACCTTATAAAGCATGTTTCATTTTACAACACACTCCTATTCATTCCCGAAGCCTGGACGATCTGGCCTTCTTGTTGTTCCCTGAGGAAGCTAACCCTGTTTCTCACCTTAGAATTTTTGTCGTGTGTTGTCCCCTATCTGGAATGCTCTGTCCTTACAAATTCACATGGTTTATGTTTCCATCATCCAGCTCTTCAGCTCAAAGGTTATCTCCTCAGCGTGGCCCTCCCTGACCACTCAATCTAAATCACAGATCCCCTTCCTTAACACTTTAATGAAACAGCTTTATTCATAGTTCTTTTCAATTCCTAAAACAATCTTTTTTCATTTGTTTAAATAATGTGTACCTTATATCTCCCGCTCCACAGAATGTGTGTGCCACTAAAGTAAGGATCCCAATCACCCCATTAACCATTCTCTACCAGCACCGAGAACAGTGCCTGACACCTAGCCTAGCAGGTGTCTAGTTTAAGCATTTTACTCAGGAGTCTTACATCTGCCCTTCCTTTTTTTTTTTTTTTTTTTTTTTTTTTTGGAGGCAGAGTGCTCTGTCACCCAGGCTGGAGTGCAGTGGTGCGATCTCAGCTCACTGCAACCTCTGCCTCCTGGGTTCAAGCCATTCTCCTGTCTTGGCCTCCAGAGTAGGTGGAACAACAGGCGCCCAACACCTCTCCAGGCTAATTTTTGTATTTTTAGTAGAGACAAGGTTTCCCCATGTTGGCCAGGCTAGTCTCAAACTCCTGACCTCAGGTGATCCACCCACCTCAGGCTCCCAAAGTACTAGGATTACAGGCATGAGCCACTACGTCTGGCCCTGTCCTTACCTAGTTTATAAGCAAATGTGATAATCAAATAGTTTAGGGAAATACCTCTGGCAACTCAAGAGTATTAAGTATATATAACACAAAAATTCCATAAAAATTATGAAGTTTGGCCAGGCACAGTGGCTCATGCCTGTAATCCCAACAATTTGGGAGGCTAAGGAGGGCGGATCACCTAAGGTGAGGAGTTCGAGACCAGCCTAACCAACATGGAGAAACTCCATCTCTAATAAAAATACGAAATTAGCCACGAGTGGTGGTGCATGCCTGTAATCCCAGCTACTCAGGAGACTGAGGGAGGAGAATCGCTTGAACCCGGGAGACGGAGGTTGCGGTGAGCCAAGATTGCGCCATTGCACTCCAGCCTGGGCAACAAGAGCGAAACTCCGTCTCAAAAACCAAAAAAAAAACAATTATGAACCAAGTAAAACACTTTTAAAAAGAACTCAAAAGTAATAACTGCTAAAATATCACAATGACCAAATGTGGAGGTTGGTGATTTTGCTAAAACCAACAAACAGTTTAGTTCTTATTGTAAAGAAAGCATTAGTTGGTTTTTTAGAAGTTTAAGGAAAAAAAAAACCCCACTGGGCAGAAAACCTTTGTTAACTTGAAAATTCACCTACATTAGTTGGCCACAGTTACTATGCGACCAAATTTATTAGCATAGACAAAGACAGGCCTTTCAAATAGACAGAATATGTCTACATATTTGTCACCATTATCTATTCTACAGCCTTTTAAAGAGAAGGGCTAGCAAATAGATTTCAAAGGTATAATGGAGCATAACAATGATGTGATTCACCTGCATCTGTCTACTTACTCCCCATGGTGATTTCTTTACCAAATATGGACTAAATACAGTACTCCATCAAATACTGATATAAGCAATTGAATAAAAGAGACTTGTATGTAAAGTTCATTAGGATACCTGCAAATACTGTATTAGCATTTAGTGATTACCTACAATTAAAAGTCTTTAATTTCGGCACTACACTAAAATTTTAAACTGAAGTTACATCCTGTGTATAAAATAGTGATTTTATTTCCATTTTTCAATGTCAAAAATTTACTGGGAGAAGTAGATTTCAGTCCTCCAGCACATTTTTGTGATTCACAGTTTCAAGTCAGTTCTCCCTACTCTAGCCCCCAAATGGGTCTTTCAAGGTCAAAGCTAAAAGACACCTACAGATGATCACCTGCTTCTCAAATATCTCTCCATACATTAACACTAAGGTACCTACCTAATATCTATTTGCCACAAGGCCTAACAAAAGGAAGGTGTCTTAGTAAAAAGACCTGTGATTGCCAGGGGTTGGGGGACAGGGAGGGATGAACAGGTATAACACAAAAGATTTCTTAGGGCAGTGAAACTATTCTCTATAATACGAAATTGGTTGATACCTGTCACTATACATCTGTGAAAAACCCATTGAATGTACAACCCCAAGAGTGAACCCTAATGTAAAACTATAGACTTTGGATGATGATAATGTGTTAGTGAAGGTTCATCGATTTTAACAAAAGCACCACTGTGGGTGAAATGCTGATGGCGGGGTAGAGTGTGTATATGGAGGGGCAGACAGTATGTGTGAACTACACTTTCGCTTCACTTTGCGGTGAAGCTAAAATTGCTCTAAAAAAAAACAAAAAGTCTATTTAAATAAGACACCTGTCTTTTTGTTGTCTAATCACACTTTATCTTAAATCTGCCAAATTCATACACTCAGCATGTATTCCAACAGCAAAATTTACACTTCAGGGGTGACCTAGATCCATCAGCAAAATTCAAGCTTAATTATAACTAAGATAATAAAAAAGTGCTACATATCTACATTATAATAAAATGTAGCATTAATGTTAGATTACATGAATCCAAAACTAAACTTATAAAAAGAGAACAAAGAATAATTCACCTTTCAAAAGGAATGAAAGGTATATTTTATTATTCACATTCCAAACAAAAACTTGAAACAAATTTTTATGGGAAGTAACCTTGATTCAGTCTATTCAGTCTACTTATAAAAATTAGTTATCCCACAAAAGCTAAGTAATGTGTTAGTGCCTAGTACTTGAACCTCAACATTTATGTTTCATAACCAAGTGAAAACAGTACCTAGGTATTCAAGTTTATTCTAGCACATATTTTTTAGGAGCCTTAAAGAGGTTATACCATGGTTAAATATATTTCTAGGGATTTATTATAAGGAAATAAAGACGCTAATGAAGATGTTCAAGTTTACCAATTTTATTTCTGGGGGCAAAAATTAATGTTGCATACCTCAAAACTGGCAAGTGGCCCAACAGTTATTTTAGCCATATACTAACATATTATGCAGCCTAAAAAACACATTTACACTCTTAAAAAATTATACATACATTATATATATATATATATATATATATATATATATATATATATATATATATATATTTAACTTCTTTTTTTTTTTTTTTTTGAGATGGAGTTTTGCTCTGTCGCCCAGGCTGGAGTGCAGTGGCGTGATCTCGGCTCACTGCAACCTCCACATCCCGGGTTCAAGCAATTCTTCTCTCTCAGCCTCCCAAGTAGCT
This sequence comes from Macaca thibetana thibetana, assembly GCF_024542745.1. Lineage (NCBI taxonomy): Eukaryota > Metazoa > Chordata > Mammalia > Primates > Cercopithecidae > Macaca > Macaca thibetana. The sequence continues at coordinate 68,880,922 of NC_065590.1, read as the reverse complement.
GGGACTACAGGCACCTGCCACCATGCCTGGCTAACTGTTTTTGTATTTTTACTAGAGACGGGGTTTCACCTTGTTGATCAGGCTGGTCTCAACTCCTGACCTCAGGTGATCCACTCACCTCGGCCTCCCAAAGTGCTGGGATTATAGGCGTGAGCCACTGCACCCAGCCAAAAAATATATGTATTGTTTTAAACAGCATAAAATTGGCCAGGTGCAGCTTTTCAAGCACTGTTTTTCAAGCAATGGACAACAAGCAGCACAAGGAAACTTTCAAGGTGAGTGCCATGATCATTCCCAGCTCTTCGCCTGGGAACAATTTCCTAACTATAGCATGAGGAACTAGAGCACAAAAATCTGAGTTCAAGATTACTAGAGCAGTAGGAATCTGTGAGGCAGGATATCAGAGAAAAAGGATCTATGCAGACATGGAGCCCAGAAGTCCTTGGACAAGGACAACAAGCATCACAGGTGCAGGGGAACACAATACTATGCAACGCTTACCAGAAGGAAGCTACTACAGGGTTGAGAGAGAAACATAAGTCAAACATTACTGAGACGCTTTGGAGTTCTGGCCCAGCCAGAGTGGAAAGAAACATCTATACCTCAGGCATCAAGCTGAGACACTAGAATGGACATATCTTAGAATTGAGGGTCAAGTTCTAGAGTAAGGCCTACTGACAATCCATCCAATCAAAGTCTAAAAAAAACCAAGACTTGAAAAGATCTGCAAGCAAGGTACACAGTTTGGAAATTTAGTACCACTAAGTCAGGGAGATTTCCTCTAAGCTTTCCACAGAACCACACTAACGAAGTATGAAGCAAAGCCAAGGTCAAGATCCATCAGTAATTAAACTACTTGCCAAACCAAAAACAAGGTAAGAGAATTCAAAATCTCTACAATGCATAACATTTAACATACAGTATATAAATCAGAAATTACTAGACATACAAACAAAGAAGGAAATGGAGCCCATAGTCAAGAAAGAAAAGCAGTTAACAGTACCAATTCTGCCATGACCCAGATGTTGAATTTAGCAGACAAACGCTTTTAACCAGATACTGTAAATATGTTCAAGGACTTACAGGAAAATAAAGTCTTAATAAATAAATAGATGAGGAGTCTCAGCCAAAAAACTACAGAAACTATTAAAAAAACAAATGAAAATTCTAGAACTGACAAGTACAGTAATTAAAATGAAATACTCACTGGACGGACAGCAGCAGACTATAGGTAACAGAAGAAAGTTTGTAAACTTAAAAAGAGATCAAAAGAGATTTTCTAATCTTAAGTACAGAGAGAAAAAAGAATAAAGAAAAACTAAGAGAGTCTCAGGACCCTATGGAACACTAACCAACGTGCATTTAGAATCCCAGAGGAACAAAGTGAGGCTGGAGCTGAAAACATATTTGAAGAAGTAATAGTCATAATGTTACCAAAATTTGATGACAGAGATTTACAGGTCCAAAAAGCTCAGCAAACCTCCAGTATACAAAGAAAACCACATCAGCCAGACTGCTAAAAACCAAAAACCAAAGATAACAGGACACAGAGCAGAATAATTCAAATAATTATTATATAGTCATTTAACAAGTATACACTTATTATACAGAGCAGAATAATTCAAATAACCACTTCTTATCACATCATCACTGAAGCACTGAAGGCCAGAGGACAAGGGATTGATAGCTTTATAGCGTTTCAAAAAAAGTGTCAACCTAGACTTTTATATTCAGTGAAAATGATCATTCAAAAATGAAAGTAAATAAAGACAGCAAAAGCAAAGAGTATGGCCGGGTGCAGTGGCTCACACCTGTAATCCTGGCACTTTGGGAGGCCGAAGTGGGCAGATCGCAAGGTCAGGAGATTAATACCATCCTGGCCAACATGGTGAAACCCTGTCTCTACTAAAATACAAAAAATCAGCCAGGCGTGGTGGTGCACACCTGTAATCCCAGCTACTTGGGAGGCTGAGGCAGGGGAATCGCTTGAACCCGGGAGGCTGCAGTGAGCCAAGATCGTGCCACTACACTCCAGCCTAGCGACAGAACAAGGACTCCGTCTCAAAAAAAAAAAAAAAAAAAAAAAAGCAAAGAGTATCTGTCATCAGCAGATGTGCATTACATGAGAGCTATATAATGTTCTTCAGGCTGAAATGAAACATTATCAAATGGAAAGTCTCTTTATTCTTTCCTATTGCTCTGAATCCAAAATAGTAAATAGATACAAACATAAAAGACTAGTTCTTTCCTCCAACTAATTTCCTTAAAAGATAATTGATCAATATGGGGTTTATAAAGAATGTAGAAGTAGAAAATTTTAAAAGACATGTTACGAGGCAAAGTAAATGAAATTACACCCTAAGGTTATGATTTTAAAGTGGAAAGTGGTAAAACTTTGATTCTAAATAGACAGATATATTAAAGATGAGTATCATTAGCCCTACCTAGAGCAATGGCTTTAAAACAAACAAAAAAAAAAAGTATAGCTTAAAAAGCCAATAAGGGGCCAGGTGTGGTGGCTCATGTCTATAATCCCAGCACTTTGGGAGGCCAACGCAGGAGAATCACCTGAGGTTGGCAGTTCAAGACCAGCCTGACCAACACGGAGAAACCCCGTCTCTACTAAAAATACAAAAATTAGCTGGGTATGGTGGCACATCCCTGTAATCCCAGTTACTTGGGAAGCTGAGGCAGGAGAATCCCTTGAACCCAGGAGGCGGAGGTTGCAGTGGGCCAAGATTGCGCCACTGCACTCCAGCCTGGGTAAGAAGAGTGAAACTCTTTCTCAAAAACAAAAACAAAGCCAATAAGGAACCAAAATAAAATACTAAAAAATATTCAATGAACCCAAAGTAAAAAAATAAGAACAAAAGACAAAAGAGATGAATGAAAAACACGCAAGATGGCAACCTTAAACCCAACTAAATTCAATAAATACATCAAATATAAATACACTAAACACTCCAATAAAAAGGCAGAGATTGTCAGATTGGGTAATAAAAGCAACACTACATACTGTATTTTTTTGTTGTTGCTGTTGTTGTTGTTGTTGAGATGGAGTTTCGCTCTTGTTGCCCAGGTTGGAGTGCAACGGCACAATCTCAGCTTACCGCAACCTCTGCCTCTGGGTTCAAGCAATTCTCCTGTCTCAGCCTCCAGAGTAGCTGGGATTACAGTTGCCCTCCACCACGCCCAGCTAATTTCTGTGTTTTTAGTAGAGACAGGGTTTCATCATATTGGTCAGGCTGGTCTTGAACTTCTGACCTCAGATGATCCACCCACATCGGCCTCCCAAAGTGCTGGGATTACAGGCGTGAGCCACCACGCCTGGTCATACTATATTTTAGAGGTGCCCTTTTAATAGAAAGACAGAGCTTGGTTCAAGCAAAAGTTTCAAAGTAAAAGGGGAAAAGGTATACTATACAGACATTAATCATTAAGAAAGCTAAAGTAGCTACATAAACATCAAAGCTGGCTTCAAGACTAAAAGCATTACCAGATATAAAATGTGTACTCATCAGAAAGCTATAATAATGCCAAGTAAGAAACTCGAAATACATGAAGCAAAAATTCCGAGAACTAAAAAGAAAAATAGATAAATGCATAGTCGCATTTAGATGTTTTCTTTTTTTTTTTTTTTTTTTTTTTTTTTTTTTTTTGAGAGTCTCCCTCTGTCAGCCAGGCTGGAGTGCAGTGGCGTGATCTCGGCTCACTGCAACCTCCACCTTCCGGGTTCAAGCAATTCTGCCTCAGCCTCCTGAGTAGCTGGGATTACAGACGTGCACCACCACGTCTAGCTAATTTTTGTATTTTTAGTAAAGACCAGTTTCACTATGTTGACCAGGCTGGTCTTGAACTCCTGACCTCAATGACCCACCCACCTCGGCCTCCCAAAGTGCTGGGATTACAGGCATGAGCCACCATGCCTGGACACATTTGGAGAATTTAACAACTCTAAGCAATCAATATAACAAGAAAACAAAAAATTACCATTAAGAATATAGAATAGTGCCAGGCGTGGTGGCTCACAACTGTAATCCCAGCACTTTGGGAGGCCGAGGTGCGTGGATCACGAGGTCAGGAGATCAAGACCACGGTGAAACGCCATCTCTACTAAAAATACAAAAAATTAGCCGGGTGTGGTGGCAGGCACCTGTAGTCCCAGCTACTCGGGAGACTGCGGCAGGAGAATGGTGTGAACCCAGAGGGCGGAGCTTGCAGTGAGCCAAAATTGCACCACTGCACTCCAGCCTGGGCGACAGAGCAAGACTCTGCCAGGCCGGGCGCGGTGGCTCAAGCCTGTAATCCCAGCACTTTGGGAGGCCGAGGCGGGTGGATCACGAGGTCAGGAGATCGAGACTATCCTGGCTAACATGGTGAAACCCCGTCTCTACTAAAAATACAAAAAACTAGCCGGGCGTGGTAGCGGGCGCCTGTAGTCCCAGCTACTTGGGAGGCTGAGGCGGGAGAATGGCGTGAACCCGGGAGGTGGAGCTTGCAGTGAGCTGAGATCCCGCCACTGCACTCCAGCCTGGGCGACAGAGCAAGACTCCGCCTCAAAAAAAAAAAAAAAAAAGACTCTGTCTCAAAAAAAATACATATATATACACACACACACACACACATATATATGTGCGTGTATATCTATATAGCATAGACAGCCCTATCCACAAGAAAAATTAGCCACATATGTAATTTTAAGTTTTCTAAGTCACATTTTTTAAAAAATCATTTAAATAATATTTTTATTTACTAACCCAAAATATTATCATTTCAACCTACTCAGTATTTTTTACTTTTTCTTTTTTTTGAGACAGGATTTCACTCCCGTCAACCAGGCTGGCGTGCAATGGTGCACGCCACTGCAACCTCTTCCTCCTGGGTTCAAGCAATTCTCCTCCCTCAACCTCCCAAGTAGTTGGAACTACAAGCGTGAGGCAGCTAATTTTTTTTTTATATTTTTTGTAGAGATAAGGTTTCACCATGTTGCCCAGGCTTGTCTCAAACTCCTGGGCTCAAGTGATCCACCCACCTCGCTCAGCCTCCCAAAGTGGTGGGATTACAGGCATGAGCCACCATGCCTGGCTGATTTTTACTTTACATACAGTCTTCTAAATCTGCTGTGTATTTTACACCTACAGCACATTTCAACTTAAGACACTAAATGCTTATCAGAAACACATAATCATTTAATTTCATAAAACTTACAACTGAAAAAGTAGACTTATGTATAAAAGTTGTTCCAACAAAGTTTTCCAGCATAATAACTGAATCAAATATTAATCATTTTCCATTCATATGTGTATCCATACTAACAAAACTGTTTTTAATGTAAATTAGTAAAATTAAATAAAACTGAAAAGTTCTTCAGTCACACCATTCAAACTGCTTTAATACTCATTTCTTTCACTAACAACCATTTCTCTATGTGTTTCCTCTTATATGAACTGTCTATTCACCATCTAGATAGCTTTAAAGAAATATTTAAATTACCACCCTAAAGTCCCTTTAATTCTATACTAAATCAGATGCTTAAACAGTATTTTACAGACAGGTTTTTTAATTCAAAAAACTTTGTGTTGCCTGTAAACTGGAGTACCTTGTATACAGTACATAATTTAATGCTGGAACTCTAATTTAAAAGGTTTAGCCGGCTGGGCACGCTGGCTCACGTCTGTAATACCAGCACTCTGGGAGGCTGAGGCAGGTGGATCATGAGGTCAGGAGATCGAGACCATCCTGGCCAACATGGTGAAACCCTGTCTCTACTAAAAATATAAAAATTAGCTGAGCATGGTGGTGGGTGCCTGTAACCCCAGCTACTCGAGAGGCTGAGGCAGGAGAATCACTTGAACCCGGGAGGCAGAGACTGCAGTGAGCCAAGATCGTGCCACTGCACTCCAGCCTGGCAACAGAGCAAGACTCCATCTCAAAAATAAATAATAAATAAAATAAAAAGTTTATAGTTACTATACATATGTTTGTTTAATATATTTATGATTAACTTCCTACAGAACCCTCAGTCACAAATGTTTCCTATCACATTTGGGATTAAGGAAAAAAAAGTAGTAGACATGGTGAAACCTCGTCTCTACTAAAAATACAAAAATTAGCCAGGCGTGGTGGCGTGCCTGTATTCCCAGCTATTCGGGAGGCTGAGGCAGAAGAATCGCCTGAACCCGGGACGCGAAGGTTGCAGTGAGCCAAGATTGCACCACTGCACTCCAGCCTGGGCGACGACAGAGCAAGACTCCGTCTCAAAAAAAAAAAAAAAAAAAAAAAAAAACCTCTAGAGATACTTTTTTATATTGGGGAGGAAAAGCATTTTCTAAGAACTACAAGGTTTTAGGCATTAATAGAATATACATATATACCCTAGAATATATATCAAGATACATGAGAACATTCAAGTTCTAGTACATAGGCTTAAAAATTATCCTCAACACTTAAAATTAAAATGATTATATCACTCCCACAGGCTTTAGAGATTATGCAGCCCAATTTGCTCATTTACATACAATTAAACCACTGTTTGGGGGGAAATCAAGGCCAGGTCTTATTTAATGTTATTTTGTCTACAGCAGTGCTTGTCAAGTTTAACATGAATATACATCATCTGAGTATCTTGTTCAAATACATATTCTGATTCAATAAATCTGGGCTTGAGCTTGAAACCACATTATTAAATCCAAGAAGATGCCAACATTGTTGGTCCTCAGGATATAAGGACTAACAAGGTTCACTCTGTTTCACAAGTGTTTAGGTAAGTGCCATTCATTTAATTTTATTTCATGTAGTTTCTAACAATATTAAAATAAAATTTTCAAGGAAGGAAAAAAGTTTTCAAGCTAAAACTGTAATGCTCTGTTTTTCCTGGGAGACTGCTAATACTCTGACACAACTAGCCACTCCAGGGTTGCTATCAAGGGTTTGATATACCAAAGTTCAAAACAGTCAAGGTACAAAAAACAATCTCTACTTTAAAAAGGAAAAAGCTATAGAAATTATTTTAAAATGTTAACATGATATACAGCTAGGATTGAAAACTATTAGCTAGTTGAGCTTTATTAAACTATTAGTCTAGCTCATCCAATCACCTGGGTGAGCTTTTATGACAGTGCTGGGTCTCCCCCACAAGACCGATGCGCCCTGGGATACGAGAATTACAAGTACTGACAAAGACACAAACTTGGACTTCAATAAATTTTTTTGAAAGAAAAAAACAGCTATTAGTCAAACAGATACTACAAGAAAATATTTTAACTTATAATCTGGTCCTATAAAACATTAAGAACTTATAAAGTCAAATTTATCTCATATAAAATTAGAACTACAATGCAAATTACAAAAGCAAAAATTTTAAAGACTCCAGGAAAGGACCTATTAACAATTTCAGTTACCAAGTAGTTTCTGCATTAGCCTTGTCCCTTTCTAGCCAACAACAAAAGACCACCCTAAAATAGACTCTGAAAAATGCTTTAAAGAGGGCAGATGCAGTGGCTCATGCCTGTAATCCTAGCAGTTTGGGAGGCTGAGGTGGGTGGATCACCTGAGGTCAGGAGTTCCAGACCAGCCTGGCCAACATGGTGAAACCCTGTGTCCACTAAAAATACAAAAATTAGCTGGGCGTGGTGTCACATGCCTGCAATCCCAGCTACTTGGGAGGCTGAGGCAGAAGAATCGCTTGAACCCCAGAGCCCGGTATACGGAGGTTGCGGTGAGCCGAGATCCCGCCACTGCACTGCAGCCTAAGCGACAGAATCAGACTCTATCACGAAAAGAAAAAAAACAAAAGCTTTAAAGAGTATATAATATCATTCATCTTCCTTCATTACTATTAAATCAGGAAACAAAGAGTTGTTTTTCCTATAGGATTCACACACTATTTTCCACTTGAAATGTACCCCGTTTCCATAGTAACTACCACTGATGTCACAGAATTTTTGCTGTTCCCACTCAAAGAACACTAAAGCATAAAAATGCCTTTATGCATTTATTAAAATAGATGAAGAAAAATGTAAAATGGTTTATAAATGTATAAATTCAAACTATTTTTCCCAAAGTTTGTCATCAAATATTAACCAGTTCTTAAAGCATACACCTGAATATAAGTGTACTTAAAAAAAAAAAACTAAAGTTAGCTGGGCGTGGTAGCTCACGCCTGTAGTTCTAGCCCTTTGGGAGACCGAGGCAGGTGGATCACTTGAGGTCAGGAGTTCAAAACAAGCCTGGCCAATATGGTGAAACCCCATCTCTACTAAAAACACAAAAAAATAGCTGGGTATGGTGGCATATGCCTGTAATCCCGACTACTCAGGAGGCTGAGACAGGAGAATCGCCTGAACCCGGGAGCAGAGGTTGCAGTGAGATGAGATCGCCGTGCCACTGCACTCTAGCCTAGGCAGAGCAAGGCTCCATCTCAAAAAAAAAAAAAAAAAGAATACTTAAGTAAATTTAAATTTGGTATTTTAAATGAGGTTGAAATTTATGAAGTCAACTTTGTTAGCTAGTCAGGAGATTCTAGAATGAACGATGGCTCAGGGGAATTTTTTTTTAAGATTTTGGGTGTTTTGCTTGTTTGTTTCGAGATGAGGTCTTGCTCTGATGCCCAGGCTAGAGTACAGTGGCACAATCACAGCTTACTGTGGCCTTGACCCCCAGGGCTTAAGTGATCCTCCCAACTCAACTTCCTGAGTAGCTGGGACTACAGGCATGCACTACCACAGTCAACTAATTTTATTTTTTATAGAGACCAGGTCTATGTTGCCCAGGCTGGTCTCAAACTCCTGGACTAAAGGGGTCCTCCTGCCTCGGCCTCCCCAAAGTGCTGGGATTCCAGGTGTGGGCCACCACACCCAGCCTCGAGCCTCGGGGAACTCTATAATCAACAAGACAGAAATTCAGACATTCTATTCAGGTTCTGCAAGTCCTCGCATTAAGGCTCTTCATTTCCTTCTACAGAGAAGTCTTGAAGAAAATCTCACCTCAAGTCAAGACCAAAAAAAAGGGTCTTGGGCTGGCTCTTTTCTGGGGGGAGATGAGGGAGAACATACTTTTGTTATGTGGACCAGATTTTTAAAGAATGAGAGCACACAATATTGAAACTTTCTTACTTTAATATTTTTTAGGTAAGTTGTTTACATCCTAGAGAAATTCCTGCATACATATACAAAAAGAACGAAACATGGTTCCTTGTTCACCAAAGTATTGTTTGTAATTACAAAAAAAAAATTTTGGAACAACCTAAATACGCATGGATAAATAAAAGTCAGAGAATTGAAATTAATGCATAAGATCTAAATATTTACATATGGATAAGCTTCCACACCAATGTGGAATGAAAAAAATTAAATCAAGCTACAAAAGAATACAGTCTGAACCACTCATCATGTTTTAAACACAACAAAATACTGTATATTATTTATGAAATAGGCAAATGTTATAAACTATTTAAAAACCAGAAAGCATACACCACTTTCAGGACAGGTGTATATCTATGAAAAAAGGGGAAAAGAGAAAGGTTATTAGGAGAACCATTCAACTGCATAGTAACATTTTATTTCTCTTTTAAAAAGGATTTGAAATCAATATGGCAAATATTATATATTAGATTAATGCAATGGCTACTTGGGTATCTATTTTATCTTTCTCTGTCATTTTTGTAAGTTTGAAATACATTACAATTGCTTTGAATGAAACATTTTAATTTGCCTAAAAATTTACTTCCACAGGCAAGAAAACTTACATTTACTGAAATGACTCAATGAAATAATCCTCTCAACAACCCAGTAACTTAGCTATTAGTCCCATTTCAGAGAGAGGAAATGTGGATATTCAAATATTTTTTAAAAAATTATTTAAGATTCTACAGCTAAAAGGTAATGCATGCATCAAGATTTCTTTTAAACCCATGCTGTTTCCACTATACCAAACTGCTTTTCGATGTTATAGGATTAATTCTTAAACAGATCAATCATTGTTCCCCAGTGATACAGCCATAGAAAGGAGATTCAAATCAGTCCACATAATGGTGCTTATCATTTAAAATAAATCCCTAATATTAGCTAATAAATTCTTATGAGTACAAAACTACAAGTGCAGAATAAGAATGGGTTTAAAGAGCTTGTTTTTGCTTGGGAAAGGTGGATTCACTAACATCTGGTATTTGAGATTTCTAGCTCCCTAAAGTTCCACATTAAACTAGATGTTTGGGAAAAAAACTAGAGTAACCAAAATAATCACAATTACAAATACACATAACCCTTCCTCACCATACATATCACAGGGTAAAAAAACTGCTCACTAAAGAAAGGTCAACACATTTGTAATTCAATTATTTATCATGGACCTATGACTGAGTTAATACTGTCAATATTGAATGAGCCATAGCCACACCGTAGAACAGTGAGTCTCACACCCACTAGAGTTTAAGAACCATCTGGGTAACCGGCTCAGAATACAGATTCTTAGACCCCACCTCCAGAGTCTAATTCAGCTGATCCATGGAGTCCAGAAATCTACATTTTTAACAAGCACCCCATTAATCAGCACCATGGCAATTCTGACACAAGGGGTGAAAGGTCTAGAACTGGAGATGCATAAATCTTTATTCTTTCAATAGTCACTGAACACCTACAACACAGTTCTGAGAACTATAGATTCAGTAGTAAAACAAAATTAAGAACAACAACAAAAATTCTGCCCATAGGAGCTTACATCCTAAAGATAGAGCAAGAGAAAACATGTATGACATCAGCGAGTGTTAAGTGCTACAGAGAAAAAAGCAAAGCAAGCCAAGGGAAATGGAGGCAGGAGTTGTCATTTAAGACAATAGTCAGAGATAGCTTCTCCTACAAGATGACATTTGAGCAAAGAACTGAAAGACATGGACATCTGGAGGAAAAGAGGAAATATTATTAGTAACTTTCTCATCCCTCAAAATAATTTACTGTATGAAATAATTTTAGGTGTTGTAGCTTTTACTACAAAGAGTGAAAAACACAGAGTGCCTACTATGTGCCTATTATCTCTTTAAACCTCAAAATCATTTTGTGGAGTAGCTATGAGTTTCCTCGTTTCCATAAAGGAGGACACTGAAGCTCAGATTAAGCAATCTGCAAGGACACACATTTTGTAAGTAGTCAGCTCAGGATGCACAACCAGGTCTTTGTAATTGTCAAAATGCATCATCTTCCAACTAAGCCAAACTGTTAGTGTCTTCATTATCAAATGAGCATGTTTGTTGAATAAACTCAGAACTGAATTCTTATATGCTTAGTATTTCTAGAAACCTGAAAAAAGTTACCAAAAATACAAGTTGTTTATTTAAAAGGTGGGGGGGGGGGTTATTTATCATCTTTGTAACAAATCTTGGCATACAGCTATTTTTCCAAAAATTTCCTAGTTAATATTTATTTATACAGTCAGCAAATCATTTACATAGTCTCCCAATATTTGGGGAACAATTTTTTCTTCATAAACTTTCTAGAAGGGCAAGTGTTAAATTGCATACCTTTAAAATATAGGATGCAATAAAAGTCTATTTGCCCATCTTTGGCAAGATATGCACATATATTTAAATATAAGTAAATGTGCAACTCCCTGTTTCCTATTCACTGACTCCAACAATTCTCAGGACACCTACTATCCAATGTGTCATGAATTACGAGGAAGACCTCCCACCATACCTACTTCACACTGGTAACTAGAGAGCAAGGCACTATGCTAGACAGAAGTACAATTCAATAACAACAGTCCTTACTCTTAATAGTTCTAACACAAACAAGTATAAAAGGATACTATAATATAAAGGAAATGCTATTTGAGTAAAAAAAGCAGTCCTTTTTGGATTATCTAAACTAGGGTTATCAATAAAGACATTCTGAAGACGGCTGCATCTCTTAAGCCCTGAGGATCAGATTCAGGCTAACTTTAAAAATGTAGTCTGGGCCGGGCACAGTAGCTCAAGCCTGTAATCCCAGCACTTTGGGAGGCCAAGGCAGGCAGATCATAAGGTCAGGAGTTGGAGACCAGCCTGACCAACACGGTGAAACCCTGTCTCTAGTAAAAATACAAAAATTACTCGGGCGTGGTGCCGGATGCCTGTAATACCAACTACTCAGGAGGCTGAGGCAGAAGAATCACTTGAACCTAGGAAGCAGAGGTTGCAGTGAGCCAAGATTGCGCCACTGCACTCCAGCATGGGCCACAGAGCAAGACTCCATCTCAAAAAAAAAATAAAATAAAACAAAAATAAAAGTATGGTCTAAGAATGCTGGACATCATCCCTGAGGAGTACCACTGACAATTTCAGAGCAGAGGAGAGAGAGATTCAAAAATGTGTTGCAGAGATAAACTCAAAGTGATGAGTAAGAAGTGTAATGAGCAAATCAGATATAAGGCAATTTCAAGAGCCTGGATATAAAGTGAGAAGTCCAAAGTCAAGAGGTGACAGTAAAAATGGAAGAGCCAGTTCTTGAACATCATTCTTTGGCCTAAGGCCACAGATAACACTAAATTATTCCATATTTGTTATAAGAGACACTCACTTTTTTACATGCCTTATAAAAAAACAATTTACTACATTTCTATTTCCGGAAGTATTTTTAGTACAATGACTCTAAGAGCTTCAAGATTTTGTAGCACAGGGATCAAGAATTACTCAAAAACAGAGAAGGTTTCCTTGACTCGGGCATATAGTTTAAGCATTCTCTTTTAGGCTCAAAAACTAACTTTGTAAGAGTTGTAAAGTATCAAGCCCATAAAAGAACTATGAAATTTGGGATAGCCAGTTAGCAAGGGAATCATACACACACACACACACACACACACACACACATACATACATATATACACACACACACACTTAAAGTTAGAATATTTAAATTTAGAATAGACATTTAGATTGAATAGGGCTACTATGACAAATTTCAAAAAGCTTTATGCCAATACTCTGGAAATTTAGACACTAAGTTCCATTCTGCCACATCTCTCTACCTCTGATGACTGTTACAGCAGCAGTTTAAAAAAAGAGAAGGCCAGGCACGGTGGCTCACGCCTGTAATCCCAGCACTTTGGGAGGCCAAGGCAGGCGCAACACCTGAGGTCAGGAGTTCAAGACCAGCCCTGCCAACATGGTGAAACCTTTCTCTACTAAAAATACAAAAAATTGACCAGGTGCAGTGGCTCACACCTGTAATCTCAGCACTTTGGGAGGCCAAGGTGGGTGGATTACAAGGTCAAGAGTCCGAGACCAGCCTGTCCAACATAGTGAAATCCCATCACTACTAAAAATACAAAAAAAAATTAGCTGGGCGTGGGGGCAGGCGCCTGTAGTTCAAGCTACTTGGGAAGCTGAAGTAGGAGAATCGCTTGAACCCTGGAAGCAGAGGTTGCAGTGAGCAGAGATCACTCCTGGGTGACAGAATGAGACTCCATCTCGAAAAGAAAAAAATTAGCCGGTTGTGGTGGTATGTACCTAAAATCCCAGTTACTCGGTAAGCTGAGGTAAGAGAATGGTTTGAACCTGGGAGGCGGAGGTTGCAGTGAGACGAGACAGCGCCACTGCACTCCAGCTTGGGCAACGACAGCAAAACTCTGTCTCAATAAAACAAAAGGTAAGTATTCACTCAAATTCCAGACTTGGCTCAATACAGACAAAATTCCTACTACAAGAGCAGCTGTGAAAAGAAGGGAATGGTGCCAAAAGAAGACAAATAAACATCCTTCCAACTAGATAAAATGTGACTAATTTGAAAAAAACAAAAAAACAAAAATAAAGTCAGAGCTTCGCACTATATTCTCCTTTTGTCCCCTCTCTAGTTTGGCAATTTGAGGGTACATGTCAGGATTCCTTGTAGTAAATAAACACACACACTCAAAAACAGGAGGAAGGAAGGAGACATTAGCACAGTTTTTAAGTTGCATTTTGAGCCCCTCAGACAGTTTTTCCAGGAATTGTCCAGTTATTTAAACCAATTCTTTGCTCTATTTGGCTACGGAAAAACAGCCCCATTTCTTTTTTTTTTATTAGGCATACTCTAATACCATTTGGTCTTTCAGTTGCCTCTAATTGCTTTTAAGTATTTTTTTAAGCATCTCTCTTAGATTGAAAAATTCTCAGAAATCAGGGTCAAATGTTTAAATTATGTCATAAAAAAGTTACCAAAATACTGCCTATCTTTTTATCTTCAAACCAGTGGCAAAGCCTACACTTTGCTCTCTAAAATCTAACCATTCTTCAAAGTGTGACAAAGCCTCCCTCTTCCATGAAATGTTCCTCTACAACTCTTAACACGTGGCAATTTCTACTTCAGAACATATAAGCTTAATAATAAACTTAACTCACAAATATGCATAAAGTCTCTATGATCTACACGAAAGCTTAGAGGAAGCACCTGTCCCACATTATTTTTTGTAGGTATTAGCTACAAGCAGCTCAAAAGCCCTTTTATAAGGTAGCTACACAATATGTCAACTAAAACCATCAAGGGAAAAAAGCTAATTCTTTGTCTAAGTATGGTCCTCTATTTGTCTGTCCCATTCCGGCCTCTAGTCCCAAAAGAAAACTAACCCCAGTCCCTTCATGTCCTACCCTCAAGAGAAGAGATGATAACTTTGTGCACTCAGTACATGCCAAACACTTTAAGACATTATCTTTATTACTATTACTATTATTTTTTAGCAACAGAGTCTCACTATGTCACCCAGGCTCAGCTCCATCCTGCAGCCTCAGCCTCCCAAAGTGCTAGGATTAGAGGCACGAGCCACCACACATAGCCAAGACATTATCTTTCAATCTTAAAACTTTTCAGGTAGGTTGTTTTTACTTCAGGAAACTAAAACTTGTTTGTAGAGATCTGAACCCAGCTCCTAAGCTTGCTTCTCTTCTACCACACTACTAGGCACTAAAAAGAGATGCCCACTCTCTGACAATAAAAAGAGATAGGAATAAACAATCAATATATCATTAACAATTTAAGGCCAGGTGCGGTGGCTCATGCCTGTAATCTCAGCACTTTGGGAGGCCAAGGCAGGCAGATCACAAGGCCAGGAGATCGAGACCATCCTGACTAACATGGTGAAACCCCGTCTCTACTAAAAATACAAAAAAAAATTAGCCGGGCATGGTGGCTGGCGTCTGTAGTCCCAGCTACAAGGGAGGCTGAGGCAGGAGAATGGCGTGAACCCAGGAGGCGGACCTTGCGGTGAGCCGAGTTCATGCCACTGCACTCCAGCCTGAACAGAGCGAGATTCCGTCTCAAAAAAAAAAATTTGAAACAATTTTTTTTTTTTTTTTTTTTTTTGAGATGGAGTTTCACTCTTGTCACCCAGGCTAGAGTGCAACAGTGCGATCTCGGCTCACTGCCACCTCCACCTCCAGGGTTTAAATGATTCTCCAGCCTCAGCCTCTGTAGTAGCTGGGATTATAGGCGCTAGCCACCAGGCCCACCTAATTTTTGTATTTTTAGTAGAAATGGGGTTTCACCATGTTGTCCAGGCTGGTCTCAAACTTCTGACCTCAGGTGATCTGCCCACCTTGGCCTCCCAAAAGTGCTGGTATTACAAACGTAAGCCACCACACCTGGCCTAAAACAACTTTTTAAAAGTACTCCAATAGCACGCCTAAAGACTAACAGACTACCACTAATACGTTCAAAAAAATTGCCAATTTATTCAAGAAAAACACAAAAGAAACCAACACACACAATTCTCACCAAAAAATACAAAATTAAAAAGCAAATATGAAAAATAATTTCCTGCATGCAAACAGGCTTTTATAAAACAATAAAGGAAATACTGAGAAATGCTCAAAAAATATTAAAAAGCAATTAATAAAAAGAATTCAGGGCTGGGCACAGTAGCTAACACCTGTAATCCCAGCACTTTGAGAGGTGAAGGTAGGAGGATCACTTAACCCCAGGAGTTCGAGACTAGCCTGGGCTACATACTGATACTTCATCTCTAAAAAAGTAAATTAAGTAATTCACATTTTCAATTACCATATTACTATTCCAACATTAACTACAATCAAAAATTTGCAAATTAAACTAGTACTATGCCCATTTTTACCTATACGTTGGCATTTATTTTTAATTAACAACACTCACCGTGAACAAAGGTACTTGCAAACAAGCACAAACCTAACCCTCATGAAGAACAAATGGGTAAAACCTTTCTGAATGGATCTAGCCATGTGTGGCATTACTCTTGAAAATGTACATGCCAGACCGGGTGCGGTGCCTCACGTCTGTAATCCCAGCACTTTGGGAGGCCAAGGTCGGTGGATTACCTGACGTCAGGAGTTCGAGACCAGCCCATTTTTAGTAGAGATGAAACCCCATCTCTACTAAAAATACAAAATTAGCTGGGCATGGTGGCACATGCCTGTAATCCCACCTACTTGGGAGGCAGAGGCACGACAATCGCTTGAACTCAGAAGGTAGAGTGAGCCGAGATTGCTCTACTGCACTCCAGCCTAGGTGACAGAGTAAGACTCTGTCTCAAAGAAAAAACAATTTTTTTTTTTAGTAGACACGGGGTTTTACTATGTTGCTCAGGCTGGTCTCGAACTCCTGACTTCGTGATCCACCTGCCTCAGCCTCCCAAAGTGCTGGGATTACAGGTGTGAGCCACCACACCAACCAATTTTTTTTTTTTAATTAGCCAGGCACGGTGGCACACACCTGTAAGTCCCAGCTACTCAGGCGACTAAGGCAGGAGGTTCACTTGAGCCCAGAAGGTGAAGGCTGCATATTTGAGACCCTGTCTCAAAAATAAGTACATAAATAAAAAATAAAAAGTGCTGCTAAAAAGAAAAGAGCAATTTGTGAAGATGTTATTAATAGCCATCTTGAAAAAAATCTAAGAACAGGGGTGTTTTCCCGTCAAAACTTCTCTCAGATTTGTCATTTAAAAAAATCAAGACCAGAGGGTGGCTCACACCTGTAATCCCAGCACTTTGGGGGCCGAGGTGGGCGGATCACCTGAGATCAGGAGTTTGAAACCAGCCTGGCCAACATGGAGAAACCCTGTCTCTACTAAAAATACAAAAATGAGCCAGGTGCGGTGGTGGGCGCCCGTAATCCCAGCTGCTCGGGAGGCTGAGGCAGGAGAAGCACTTGAACCCGGGAGGTGGAGATTACAGTAAGCCGAGATCACGCCATTGCACTCCAGCCTGGGAGACAGAGTGAGACTCTGTCTCAAAAAAAAAAAAAATCAGGCCGGGCGCGGTGGCTCAAGCCTGTAATCCCAGCACTTTGGGAGGCCGAGGCGGGCGGATCACAAGGTCAGGAGATCGAGACCACAGTGAAACCCCGTCTCTACTAAAAATACAAAAAATTAGCCGGGCGCGGTGGCGGGCGCCTGTAGTCCTAGCTACTCAGGAGGCTGAGGCAGGAGAATGGCGTGAACCCAGGAGGCGGAGCTTGCAGTGAGCCGAGATCGCGCCACTGCACTCCAGCCTGGGCAACAGCGTGAGACTCCGTCTCAAAAAAAAAAAAAAAAAAAATCAACCCAGCCGGCACAGTGGCTCATGCCTGTAATCCCAGCACCTTGGGAGCCCAAGGCAGGCGGATCACTTGTGGTCAGGAGTTTGAGACCAGCCTGACCAATGTAGTAAGACCTGTCTCTACTAAAAAATACAAAAATTAGCCAGGCATGGTAGTGGGTGCCTGTAGTCCCAGCTACTTTGGAAGCTGGGGCAGAAGAATCGCTTGAACCCAGAAGTAGAGGCTGCAGTGAGCCAAGTCGGTGCCACTGCATTCCAACCTGAGCAACAGAGCGAGACTCGATCTCAAAACAAAACAAATCAATCAATCCCTGGCCCAGCAGGGTAGTGCAAGCCTGTAGACCTAGCCACATAGAAAGCTGAAGTGGTGGGGGCAGAGGGCACACCCCAGAAGTTCAAGGTTGCAGCAAGCTGTGACAGAGCCACTGCACTCCAGCCTGGGCAACAAGACTAGCCCCTATCTCGGGGGGGTGGGGGGGGTGGAATTAAAGAAAAAAATATAAAAAGATAAAAAAAGATTAGGAAATGGCAAAAATCAACTCCCCAATTCTGATAAAGGTAAAATTAAACCAACTTTTGGCATCCCACAAATTCATTCATTGAAATGTTTAAAAAGCTCCCCATTTACTGCGCCAACTTTCCTCCTTTAATGAGTTTCTTTATAGAAGGCTTTCAAATTTCTAAAGTGCATTTATAGGTTTTACCTCTTTAATAAAAAAAAAAAAGAAAGAAAGAAAGAAATGGCTGGGTATGGTGGCTGATGCCTGTAATCCCAACACTTGGGAAGCCGAGATGGAAGGATCACTTAAGTCCAGGAGTTTGACACTAACCTGGACAAGACAGGGAGACCCCATCTCCACAAAAAAATTTTAAAACTTAGTCAGGCATGGTAGTACACTCCCGTAGTCTTAGTTACTCAAGAGGCTGATTCAGGAAGACTACTTGAGCCAGGGAGGTCAAAACTGCAGTGAGTGGTAATCACGCCACTGCACTCCAGCCTGGGCAACAGGGCAAGACCTCATTTCAAAAAATAGAAACAAAACAAAATTGAAAAAAAAAAATCACTATAAGTTTGCTAGGGTAGATATTAACCACTGGGAAGGGGAAAAAAATGTTACAGAAAAACATTACAGACCCAGGCAGGGTGCAGTGGCTCATGCCTGTAATCCCAGCACTTTGCGAGGCCAAGGCGGGTAGATCACCTGAGGTCAGGAGTTCGAGACCAGCCTGCCCCACATGGTGAAACCCCGTCTCTACTAAAAATACAAAAATTAGCTGGACGTGGTGGCAGACGCCTATAGTCCCAGATACTTGGGGGGCTGAGGCACGAGAATCGCTTGAACCCATGAGGTGGAGATTGCAGTGAGCCAAGATCACGCCACTGTACTCCAGCCTGGGTGACAAAGGGAGACTCTGTCTCAGAATGAATAAATAAATAAATAAATAAATAAAAATAAAACATTACAGACCTAGTATTAAAACCCAAGTCTCCATTCTAAATCCATTTCAAAAGTCATAGGAAGTTTACAGAACTAAAGTTAAAATGTTAAAGATGGATGTAGCTCTAATCACTGTCCATGACTCTATTCTAAAGGATTAAATGAAGGGAAAAATAAGGTTTTATGAGATTCACTGTTAGTACGGTTTCAAGTTAATAGGGTTTTGTTTTTTTTTTTTTTTTTTTTTTTTTTTTTGGCAATCCTGTGCATAACAGATCCAAGTTAGATTTTGCAGATTTACTGTTTGAAAAGCCAATGCACTATACAGTCAAGTCAGCCCTCCATATCTATGGGTTCTACATCCATGAATTCAACCAACCAGGAATAGAAAAATTCTTTAATTGCATCTGTACTGAACATGCACAATTTTTTCTTGTCATTATTCCCTAAGCATACAGTATAACAATGATTTACATTGTATTAGGTATTACAGTCTAGAGATTAAAGTATATAGGAGGATGTACATAGGTTCTATGCAAATACTATACCATGTTATACCAGGGACTGGAGCATCCTTGAATTCTGTCATCAGAGGAAGGTCCTGGAACTAATCTCCCATGGATACCAAGGGACAAGCATACTTGGAAACTGCTGTAACTACTCACATGAAATCCTATACTTGAAATAAACAATTCCAGAAGAACTACTTTGCCCCCAGGATTAAACTGTCTAAAATGCACGTTTATTAAAATGAAGATAGCTAAGAAGCATGAATATATAATCATATCTTATGTTAAAAACTGAACAAACACCTTCCAAGTTGCCTATTTTGAAAATTACTTTTTAGTTCAAAGGTTCATCTTAAATAACCACCCGTTATAGTAACCACCACCTCCAACAGACTATTTGGCACTGGGTTAAGCACTTTTAACACATTTGATACTTACAATAACTCTATCATGAACATATTATCAACATTTTACAGCTAAAATTTAAAATTTGCCTACCACCCTTGCCCAAACTAAATCTCTGTCCACATTACAGGAAAAATGATAACTTTTTATTGCAAATATACACATTATATATAATAGCATAATAACACAAGTAGCCACACTGGTACATTGTTACATATATGTTACTATGCCTTAAGACACTTTTACAAACTGTAAAGCACTACAAAACACTTGTACCCTATCATCTGTTTCCCACGACAGCCTTGTTACAGATTATCACTACTGTATGAGGGCTCAAGGCTCAGAGAGCTTAAGTGAAATCACTCATTTGACTCCTCGTTCTTTTCCCACTACATTATATCCTCCTTATGATTAAAGACGCATTGCCACCACAATCAGAGCATCTTTGCAATGCTGCCACAATCAGAGCATCTTTGCAATAAAAGATAAAATGTACTAGAGATCCTAGATAAGTATCTTTCACCAGTTACATACTTCTCCAACAAGTTATTACAGTTACCTGCCAGCAGGATATCCAGCTAGCCTCTAAGTGGTTGTTTGGGTGCCAATTATAAAGTTGTATGAACAAGAGTTGTATGAATATTACTTTTTATTAAGCTAGTAGCTTAAGCAAGGGAATCCCCTAGATTCTACTTGTACTGATCAGAAGACCAAATCCAAGATCAATCAAAAGTACATACTATCTTCTCGGGAAAACAGAGGATGTTAGTCTTTTATGACTTGAAAGTTGTTTCTAGTAACTATCATCAGACCATACACCACACAGCCATTTGTCTCAGAATAGGTAGTGAAGGTGGCTACTTAAATACACATATTTTTACAAAACTGTATCCAAGTTTAGCAATATGTGTGTACACCCAAGCACATAGAGACATGTTCCATAACTTAGAAAATCATTTGTAAAAGTTATTTTGGCCTTGCACTTCTGAATACTTCATGCTTCTCCATGTCCGTAACAGAATTGTTCTACTTCCTTTACTAATTGTTCTACTTCTTTCTATAATATCTACCAAGTGTTATCCTAATGCCATCATATTTTCAGGTTGGTATTTTCTTCCTGCTATCCTTTTTTTGGGGGGGAAAGAATTTTGCTCTTGTTGCCCAGGCTGGAGTGCACTGGCATGATCTCAGCTCACTACAACCTCTACCTCCCAGGTTCAAGCAATTCTCCTGCCTCAGCCTCCCGAGTAGCTGGGATTACAGGCATGTGCCACTGCAACCTCCACCTCCCAGGTTCAAATGATTCTCCTGCCTCAGTCTCCCAAGTAGCTGGGATTACAGGCATGTGCCACTGCAACCTCCACCTCCCAGGTTCAAGTGATTCTCCTACCTCAGCCTCCCAAGTAGCTGGGATTACAGGCATGCGCCACCACACCCGGCTAATTTTGTATTTTTAGTGGAGACAGGTTTTCTCCATGTTGGTCAGGCTGGTCTCAAACTCCTGACCTCAGGTGATCCACCTGCCTCGGCCTCCGAAAGTGTTGGGATTACAGGTGTGAGCCATCACACTCAGACTGCTATCCATTTTTAAAGCCGTAGAGAAAGCCCTCAAGTGTTCTGTATCACGCGTGGTGTGGAGGACTAACGGATAGGAAGAAACCAACTAGAGTAATGAATTAACCGTGGAATCAAGTTCAGTTATTCTATGTTCACATCTACATTCCTTAAAGTAAATAACTGGCAAATTTTCGAGCAAGTAAATAATACACCTGGACTTTGAAAACCCAAAATGTCTAGAAAATCAGAATACCATTACACTTTAAAAAGAAGAAAGAAAATAAAAAAACTGCTTCACTGCACCTATCTGGAGAAAATCCTTGCTCTGTAAAGCTCTAAACCACCATTACCAAAAAAATGTTTAACTTCTACTCCTATGCCTTACATTTCTGGCTGTTAACTTTAAGAGCCTGCCAAACAGCTTTGCTGACAATTGTGTGTGTCAAACAGGTCTTCCAAATGACCGTTAACAATTTTTTAATACATCTTGCTATGAAGTTCTCAAATTTAAAAAACATATGTTGAACTTCAGCATCATCAAACTAGTTAACCAGTCTCCCCGTATTCTTAGCAGCTGCCTAATACCAACTGTGGAAAAAGCATAATTTTGGAAAAGGTCTAACAATTTCAAGAAAGTTACTTATACTTGTGAATATTCCAAAACTTTAAAGTTACAATACAGTCACAGAAAAACGAATCCTGAAATACACCTATGTGTACTTGACTTAAGGCCATAATCTTATTTTCACTCAGGGTTTCTTTTCCCTTTAATATCTTTACTGTAAGGCAGCTCCTTCTCCCTAAATAATTTTGAAGTATTCCAAAACACTTTACTAAATAGATTTAATCATATCTACAGAATCCTATCAACTTTAAAAGCAAATAAAATGAGGGCTTATTGGCTTTCTAAAGATCCTACATTCCTAAAAGAATAAACACAAATCATCTTCCTAACACTAAACTACTAAAGTGACACTTGAGTCACCCCAACTTGGTGTTTGAAGCTTATTTCTCCAGGAAGCAGAGGGAGACAAACAGTTTCTACACAGTCAAAAATAGATGATTCCCTGTTCATTCACAGCCTGTTTCTTCTTACTTTAAACACAAATCCTACCAACTTCATTTAGTTTTTAACTCATTAATGAGTGACTCGGAGCAAATAAGCAGATATAGGAGCTGTTTTAGGCAATCATTTGCTAGGAATGGCTATCAAGTGAAGGTCTTCCTGCCCCGTCCTAAAAAATAAAGGACAAAAACCTATGAGTAGCAGACAAAAGCATTTATTAAATAATAAATGGTGGGCCCTATTTCAACAATAATCTGAAGAGTATCACCTCTTCTCAAGGTACCACAGCACAAAAACTTTGATAACCATAACTGAAGTATAAATGTATGTTTCTTTTCATAAGGTAAACACACAGAATATTTTGAAACTGCATCTAAAACTCTTACCTCAAAAAAAAGGAAAAGAAGAAAGAAAAGAATACACACATCTTCCCCTAGAGTCCAACCAAAAGAGCGAAATTAATCCATCCGCATTCCAAAACAACTAATTACTTAAGAAATCCAACCAGCACAGATCTAAGGCGAAGCTTCTTCTTTGGTAGTATTTTATTCTACAGAGTGCTACCATTGTACAAACAGTTCTGTCAAGTGTTTTGGTTGGCAGACAATAATAAAATAAGCTTTATTTCCTTTTCTTTCTCCCTTAGCAAAACTCCGGTCTGTCATCACCTCTGACATGCGCCAAGGACTACCGGGAATGATGAAGTATATTTCAAATAAACTTTCCTATTAAAGCGAGTCCTTGTGGTTAATATCATACCAAAATGTTTTACATTGTATCCAGCAAAACATTTACAGACTGTAAAAAAAGGAATCTTAAGACCCGAGCTCGTATTTAGTGTATTTAATAATAAACTCTTATCTTGGCCGTACTTACCAAACCGTAGGCTTTTACTATTTATAAGCCTTTGAAAAAACTTTACGCCTTTCTTAAGTACCATCAAAATTTTCAATCAGGATTTCATGCGATCAATTCGCACCACAGTGCGAGATCAAATGCTAAACTCCTATAAATAGGGGTGTTATGAGTGAGAGGGATACACAACACTGCGCTGCCAACGCAACTGCGTCTTCAAGGGGGCAGGGGCGCTCCTGGTCCACGTACAGTAGGAGCTCACATTCAGCAAAAGCAGGGAGTCAAGGATCAGGTGACTTCACACCACAGACACTTTCAGAGTGATCAGGCCTTACTATCGTCCAAATGACTCGTAAACGGCTCATAACCCCAGTTAGACCGAAAATCTGGACTTGCACCCTAGCCACGCACAACCCGCGCGAATGGGTTCGGGAGCCGAGGAGCCCCGAAACGCGAGCCCGGGGACAGAGCCCTGGCCTGCGGACTGCGGTTCCCTCCAGGAAGGGTGTCTAAGGAGCTTTCGGACCCGGCAGCAAGGTGTCTGCTCCCCGCGCGACCTCCTCCTCCGCGGGGCCCATCGTGCCCCGGCCACCCCTTCCTCCCGGTCCGCGCGAGGGACAGCGAGCGCCCGCCAGCTAACGGGTCGCCCCGCCACGTCCGGAGCTCGCCGGGCAGAGCGGAGCCGCAGCCGACCTCCCCGCGCCCTGGGCATGCGGCCACGGCTCAAGGCCGCCCCCTAAGGTCGGGGCGGACACGGCTGCAGCCACGCGGCGGTCTGGCGGGCAGGGGGCCGGGCCGGGCGCAGACGCGCGCGCCACTGGTTCTCGCAGCAGCTACTGGAGCCGCGGCCCACGAGCAGCCCTTTCAGGCCGCGCGCTGCGGGAGCGCGGGGCGCGGCTGAGGCTAGGCCCGGCGGGCAGGCGGGGCGGCGGGAGGAGACCTCAGCCAGCCGCGGACTCCGACCCCGCCGCCTGCGGCCGGTGCCCGCGAGCCCGAGCAGCGAGCGTCCTCTCCCCACCAGGGACCCGCGGCCTCTGCCCCGCTGGCCCGTACCTAGGGAGGTCGTGGACGAGACGTGGTTAACCGCGGCGCTTGGGTCGCTGGTCCGCCGCCGGCGCCGCAGCCCCTGGTGCGGTTGCTGCCCTCGCGCTGCCTCGTCCCCCTCCGCCATCTTGTACCGATTTAAAATTAACTCCCCACTGACGTCAAACGCCGCCGCCGCTTTATCAACCTCCCGGGAGCCGGCGGGGCGGCTGGCGGGTCCTAGCGCCTCCCTCGGCCAGTATCTCCTCGCCCAGTATCTCCTCGCCCTCCCTCCGCCCCCGCCCCGCCCATCGCTCTCTCGCTCCGCCCCCGCCCTGCCCGCCTGCAGATCCGTCTCCCCGGCTCCAAGCTTCTGGTCGGACTGGAGCGGGGATGTCCCTGTCGCCGCCGTCTCACACCCCCACCTCCCTGAGCTGAGCACCACACCCCCTTAGCGCTGGGCCAGGCTGTGCAAACGCAGAAGGGATCTCCACAGAACTAAGTCCCTCCCTCCCAATTCGCTTTACATCTCTAATTGATTCGTGCGTCCTGCACGTGAGGTGGCTTTCGCACCCCTTCTCTCCTTTTCATCGCCCCCTCCTCATCACAGCCATTCCCCTCCTCTCTCCCCACCCACCCCCCAAGATGTTGCCAGCGCCGTGCTTTTCCGCTTGATCTTTTCTCTCCTCACCCAAGTCCCTACTGCTGCTTCCCCTCCTCGCCACCATCCTAAGGTTTGTTTGCATTCGTTCCCCATCTACTTATGAGACCCTCCCCCATCTTCTCAACTGTGTATACGCTGGCCCTGTGCTCCTAGCACCTAGCAGAAGCAAGCCACAAAGCACTCTAATCGTAAAATGAATCGTGGCAGGTTCTTTCCTAATTGTGATGAACCTTCTTCTGGGGATCCAGTAACATCCAGTAGAAAGTTCAGGTCACTTTTTAAAATACAAGTCAGCCTGTGGAGGCGTCTGTGAAACATGATCCCTTTGGATTTTTACCATGCTTCCAGCTGCATTAGAAATTCCTCTTCTCCAGTAAAAACAGATGTCCGGGTGTACAAACAGCTGTTTTGTCCAGGTCTTCTCATAAGTCTAACATTCACACCCTGCACGATCTCTAGAAAAGCATTGGTGTTATTGAAGCTTTCAAAATCCCATTTTAGGCAGGGCGTGGTGGCTCACGCCTCCTGGGTTCAAGCAATTCTCTGCCTCAGCCTCCCCAGTAGCTGGGATTACAGTCCCCCGCCACCACACCCTGCTAATTTTTGTATTTTTAGTAGAGACGGGATTTCACCATCTTGGCCAGGCTGGTCTTGAACTCCTGACCTCGTGATCCACCCGCCTCAGCCTCCCAAAGTGCTGGGATTACAGGCGTGAGCCACCGCGCCCGGCCCATCCAAATATATTTCAACAGAATATGGAGTTTGTTCTCATTGTCATATAAATCTAGGTGAATAACTATATACATGTTCTTGGCAATATTCTTTGAGTTACTACGGTTCTAGTTCTGGGACTTGAACCACCTCCACAATCCAAAGAACAGTTACCCTTCCCCCTCCTTCATATTGGTGACAGGCTCTTTATCAACTTGTTAAGTGATATTCCTCTTATGTCCTTGTGATATATGATTTGGAGAGCTCACTTTGTCAAGACATCTTCTGTTTTATCATTGGCCTGAAAAACATAGTATTGAAAAGGAAGAAGAAGAAGGAGAAGGAGGAGGAGGAGAAGAAGGGCAAACAATCTTCACAAGGATTGTTCTACAAAGATTTATTTGCTGTCATTTACTCACTAAACAACATTTGCTTAGGCACATGGAAAAAAGAAACCATTTACAAACAGCACAGCATAGGCTGTTTACTAAATTAAGGTTGATACAGTCAATGACAACAAAAATCTACCTGAATCCTTACCAAACTGCAGTATTTACCTAAGCCAGATCACTCTCTATGCTTAGCATAGGCACTCCTTTGGAAGATATTGAACATCTTACATGTAATAAAAGACCTTATGGTTTCTTTCACTGTGCCTTCGATTTTAAGGACTTCAATTCTATCTACTAATCTAGGCTGCCACCCTGTGTGTTTCGTGTTTTGCTTTGCTTTGCTCTTTTTTTTTTTTCCCCTTGCCTATGTTCTTCTCTTTTTGGTGTTTTGCCTATCTTGTCTCCCAAACCCACTCTCTCCCCAATCTGTGGTTACTATACCTGAATCAAGAGAAGTCAAACCCTTACTGAAAAAAAAAAAAAAAAAAAAAAAAAAACACAGCTTGGTGGTTCATGCCTGTAATCCCAGCACTTTGGGGACCAAGGTGGGAGGATCACCTGAAATCAGGAGTTCAAAACTAGCCTGGCCAACATGGTGAAACCCCATCTCCACAAAAATACCAAAATTAGCCAGGCATGATGGCGGGTGCCTGTAATTCCAGCTACTTGGGAGGCTGAGGTGGGAGAATCACTTGAACCTGGGAGGCGGAGGTTGCAGTGAGCTGAGAT
The DNA here is from genome assembly GCF_024542745.1 of Macaca thibetana thibetana. NCBI lineage: Eukaryota > Metazoa > Chordata > Mammalia > Primates > Cercopithecidae > Macaca > Macaca thibetana. The sequence continues at coordinate 68,854,063 of NC_065590.1, read as the reverse complement.
CATGCCATTGCACTCCAGCCTGGATGGCAGAGTGAGACTCCATCTCAAAAAAAAAAAAAAGGCTGACCCTGGGTACATTGCCTGTGAGTTAGCCCTGCTCCGCAAGAAGCGATACCGTTCGAAAAAGATTGCTGCCTGACACCACCAGCTCAAAAAACAGAATTAATTAATTAATTTTTTGCTGTCCAGAAAAAAGTCAGTGATTCCTAAGGAAATTTTTTCCCTGCCACCTCTCAGGGAGACATTCCTTCTTATAAGTCTCCTATGGGAAAGCACAGGGTACTGAGAATATGAGAACTGACAAGAACTTGCCCTAGATCATTTTAACCTTCATGGAGATGGTGTAAGATAGAAGGAATGGGCCAGGCGGCGCGGTGGCTCATGCCTGTCATCCCAGCACTTTGGGAGAACAAGGTGGGTGGATCCCTTGAGCTAAGGAGTTTGAGACCAACCTGGGCAACATAATGAAACCCTGTCTCTACAAAAAATACAAAAATTAGCCAGGCACGCACCTGTAGTCCCAGGTGCTGAGGAGGCCAAGGTGGGAGGATTGCTTGAGCCCATGAAGTCAAGGCTGTAGTGAACCAAGATCATACCACTGCACTCTAGCCTGGGTGACCAAAAAAAAAAAAAAAAGATAGAAGGAAAGGTCCCCCCTGTGAGAGGTAGCAATTTAGATATCCATTTGTGGCAACCACTCTCTTGCCTGGGGTGGTATCAGATGGATAGGGCAAGGTTAGAGTAGGGAAAAGCCAAAGACAAATATAAAGCAGTGTTGTCAATAGAAAAGGTGTTGGATATTGCTGAGGCTGAAATGAGATAAACTACACTCTCTGAGAATGAAAAAGGCTGTTTATGTTGCGGGCAAATCGCATCTCTGCAGACCTTGTTATCTTTTCAGTGATGTGTTTCCTGGAAGTTTTGTTTAAGCTACACCCTGCTTGCAAACTGTTGCTCCTGAAGATATGTATTTTCTTGTGCAAGAATGGTTTACAGAAATGAAGAAGTTGTTTCTCTGAGACTATGTGGAGTTCTGGACACAGGCAGAGCTGCTTCAGGGCCCAGGTTACAAAAAGCAGAACAGGGCTGGTAAATTGGCCTCAGAGACCTGAAGCACTGGAGGTACTACCAAGCAATGTGCTTGACCCGGTCGCCGATATTCTCATGATGGACTCTGTAGGCTCCGTTCATTGACCTGAGGGGTAGAGACCACTGATTTGTCCCAGAACTTGTACAGTGACTGTGGCTAATGAACTGATTTGCCACAGGCGAGGCTTCCTGTGGGGGAGGGGCCCGGGAGGAAATATTTTGTAGGGAAAGAGGGAAATCGGAGTTTCTGCTGGGGTAGATGTGAACAAGAAAACGGACTCTGGTCTTGACTTTCTCTTTGTACTTGAAAAGTAAGTAAATAGAAGAGAATAGCATAGGGACTCTGGGTTATTGACTGGCAGAAAAATTTTATTTGTATCCAAAGCTAGTGATTCAGGGTCTAAGAAGACCTTCTAAGAGAGATCAAATTAAGAACATCAAGAATTGCTGGGTACGGTAGCTCACGCTACTTTGGTACCCCAAAGTGTTGGGAGGCCAAGGGGGGGTGGATCACAAGGTCAAGAGTTTGAGAGCTGGCCTGGCCAACATGGTGAAACCCAGTCTCTACTAAGAGTACAACAAGTAGCCAGGCATGGTGGCACGTGCCTGTAGTTCCCGTTACACAGGAGGCTGAGGCAGCAGAATTACTTGAACCAGGGAGGCGGAGGTTGCAGTGAGCCGAGATCCCACCGCTGCACTCCAGCCTGTCTAGAAAAAAAAAAAAAAAAAAAAAAAAACAAGAAAGGAAAAGAACATCAAGGGTTTCTGGGGCTAATATTTGTTGTAGGAGCCTGGACATGGGCGCATACCTCTCTTCAAAGGCATGTATTAGCCCCATATGAAACACTGTGGGTAGATGGGTTTCTGCCTGGGTTTACTGCTTAATATTAGGTGTTCTTTTTTTTCTTTTCCTTTTTTTTTTACTTTCTTTCTTTTTTTTTTTTTTTTTTTTTTTGAGACAGAGTCTTGCTCTGTCGCCCAGACTGGAATGCAGTGGCACGATCTCGGCTCACTGCAAGCTCAGCCTCCCAGGTTCATGCCATTCTCCTGCCTCAGCCTCCCAAGTAGCTGGGACTACAGGCACCCGCCACCATGCCTGGCTAAGTTTTTTTTATATTTTTAGTAGAAACAGGGTTTCACCATGTTAGCTAGGGATGGTCTCGATCTCTTAACCTCGTGATCCACCCGCCTCAGCCTCCCAAAGTGCTGGGATTACAGGCATGAACCACCGCGCCCAGCCAAAGTTCTTTTTTTTCTAGAGCAAGGGATAGACAGCTGTCCCTTGTTAATGCAAGAGGGAAATAATGATCCTTCCTAGCCGTATTCCTCTGCAGGGGCAATGACTTAAACTGGGATACATGAGTATCAGAAGGGCTTAGTGGAAAGAACAGCAGCTTTGAGTTCACACCCCAGCTCTATCTACCTCGTGGTTTTATGACCAAGATCATTAACCTCTCTGACCTTCAGTTTCCTCTGCTGTAAAAAGTAAAGGTCTCTTCCTTGCCTTTTTCATTATGATTATAGATCACATAGATAAAGTAGCCCAGTGCTGGCACATGGCAATAAATGATAGCCATCGTGAGCTCCAATAAAACAGCTCTTTTAAGTCTAAGAAGGGATTAAAGAGCAAGAACACAATTAGTAATAATACCTGTTCATAATTTCCTTTAATCTACGAAATACTTTCATGAGGCAAGGATTGTTGACATCATCCTCACCATCAGCATTCTACAGAAACAGGGACTTTAAAATGTTACATAATTGCTTCAAGGCCGTATGACTAGTAAATTGAAGAGCTGAAATTTGAACCACTGAATTCTGTCTGTTCTGAGAGCCCATGTTCTTTTTATCTTTTTCTTTTTTTTTTTTTTTTTTTTTGAGACAGAGTCTCGCTCTGTTAGCCAGGCTGGAGTGCAGTGGTGCGATCTCAGCTCACTGCAACCTCCACCTCCCAGATTCAAGCAATTCTCCTGCCTCCGCCTCCCGAGGAGCTGGGACTACAGGCACATGCCACCATGCCCGGATAATTTTTTGTATTTTTAGTAGAGGTGGGGTTTTACTGTTAGCCAGGGTGGCCTCGATCTCCTGACCTCATGATCCACCCACCTCCGCCTCCCAAAGTGCTGGGATTACAGGCGAGAGCCACTACGCCTGGCGAGAGCCCATGTTCTTTTTTTTTAAGACAGGGTCTTGGTCCCGGCGCGGAGTGAGACTCCGTTTCAAAAAAAAAAAAAAAAAAAAGACAGGGTCTCACTCTGTCCACTAGGCTGGAATGCAATGGTGCGATCTCGGCTCACTGCAACCTCCACCTCCCGGCTTCCAGTGATTGTCCTGCCTCAGCCTCCCGAGTAGCTGGGATTACAGGTACATGCCACCATGCCTGGCTACTTTTTGTATTTTTAATAGAGATGGGGTTTCACCACATTGGTCAGGCTGGAGCCTATGTTCTTAACCATGTATCTTCAGATAACAGACTAGCATTGTGGCTAGGTACTGAAAACTCTATAATCACCTTCTACAGACAACTAAATAGCTAGAAGCATGGCTTCTGGGTGTCCAGGAGACTGTTTTGAATAGCTGGAGAGGACAAGGTTCAGATTTAGGTCACCCATGATCAAGATAACCAGCACTGTCTTAGATGCAATTGGTAGCTCCTACTTGAACGACTGACTTCTATAGAGTTCATAGGTGTCTTATAGTTACTGAAATGATTTAGTAGCAGGAGGAACAAAAGTTCAAATCCAGAAACTGGACTTGTTTATGTTCTGAAAAGTAGATAGATACTGGTTTTTTAATTACAATTCTCATACAAAAGAACACTGGCAGGAACTCTAGGCACAGTATAATATCCTATAGTACATTTTAAAAAATAAAAATGAAGGAGTAGCCAGGCACAGTGGCTCACGCCTGTAATCCCAGCACTTTAGGAGGCCGAGGTAGGCAGATCACCTGAGGTTGGGAGTTTGAGATGGGCCTGACCAACATGGAGAAACCCGATGTCTACTAAAAATACAAAATTAGCTGGGTGTGGTGGCGCACGCCTGTAATTCCAGCTACTCAGGAGGCTGAGGCAGAAGAATCGCTTGAACCTGGGAAATGGAGATTGCCATGAGCCAAGATCGTGCCATGGCACTCCAGCCTGGGCAACAAGAGCGAAACTCAGTCTCAAAAATTAAATAAATAAAAACAAAAAAATAAAGGAGTGAAAGTAAACACCAGGACACAGAAAATGTGCTTGTAGCTTGAAGCAAACATTGCCATGTGCTTTAGGTTCCTCTGAAAACGGGGTAATGAATGGTATCCTCCTTGGACAACCTATCTGGACCACGCCTCATGTGTTTCTCATAACTTGCCTGCCCCCAGGAATGCCTTTGAAATCAGTGGGAAATCCAGACTTCATAGAAGCAACTGCATATCTTGGCCTCTTTTAAGATTAAGACAATATATACATTGGCCTTATTACAGCCAACATAACCTCTCTGTAAGAGAGCAGCCAAATCTTTGTTTCCAACTCACACTCAAGCTTAATTCCTAACTTCTAAAAACTGGCTGGCTGATTGGGAGGAAGAAACACTATACCTTGACAATGTCTTAGAGTCACTGTCCATGTCATAACCTATTTAATTATTGGATTCACTGCCACTAGAGTCGTTTCATTATACTTTGATAGTGAAATCTGTACTCACCTCAAACACTGCCTCCCAGCCTCACACCATTTCTCCCCTTCCCAAATATTTTTGGGGTTTGTCTTCAATTATAAATGCTCAGAATATGAGTTCCATCTTTTCATTTTCCCAATAGTTCTTTGTTCAGACTCAAATATTGCATGTAATGCCACTGCCACTTGGTCGGCCTGGCAAATATTTATCTTTCAAGCTTATCCTGATCACCCTCCAAGAAGGCTAGCTATAATAAGATGTAATAGCCGGGCGTGGTGGCTCAAGCCTGTAATCCCAGCACTTTGGGAGGCCGAGGTGGGTGGATCACGAGGTCAGGAGATCGAGACCATCCTGACTAACATGGTGAAACCCCGTCTCTACTAAAAATACAAAAAACTAGCCGGGCGTGGTGGCGGGCGCCTGTAGTCCCAGCTACTCGGAGGCTGAGGCAGGAGAATGGCGTAAACCCGGGAGGCGGAGTTTGCAGTGAGCCGAGATCGCGCCACTGCACTCCAGCCTGGGCAACACAGTGAGACTCCGTCTCAAAAAAAAAAAAAGAAAAAAGAAAAGAAAAAAAAGATGTAATAAAATGATTGTTGCTTTAAGACATTTTGTTTTGTAACTGGAGAGCAGCCAAATATTTCCTTTCATCTCTGTAATTTGTTATAGAACAATAGGTAACCAGAACACATATCCAGGGTGTCATACCAATATATAAACATATATATGTGGTAAATGCATAAGCAAATACATAGCAATAATAAGCTCTGAATTCAGATAGTGCTAATCACTCTCTGATAAAATTACTTGTTTGCTTCTGCTGTCTAAAGCAGTGGTTCTTAATTTTTTCATATTGTTTTATTTTACAGTGATACAAATGACAAATAGCACTCACCAACAGGACATGTTCCATAGGTGTGACCCAATATCCATTGGTGACCACTGTAAATGAGCCTATGTGCCATGTAGCTCCTATCAGGAACAGATTTAGTATTTTGGGGGGCCTGAAGCTTCTACAAGTTTGAGGAATTTCTTTAAGAAAACAAATTGTGAGGCAAGGTGTGATGGCTTATGTACGTAATCCCAGCACTTTGGGAGGCCGAGGCAGGTGGATCACTTGAGTTCCAGACCAACCCAAGCAACATGGCAAAACCCCATCGATACAGAAAATACAAAAAGCCATGTGTGGTGGTGCACACCTGTATTCCCAGTTACTTGGGAGGCTGAGGTGAGAGGATCACTTGAGCCCAGGAAGTTGAGGCTGCAGTGAGCCGACATTGTGCCACTGCACCCCGGCCAGGGCAATGGGAGTGAGACCCTGTCTTGAGAAAAAAAAAAAAAAAAAAAAAAAAACCCACAAAAAACAAACTGTGAAAGTAAATGCTGGCCGGGCGCGGTGGCTCGATCCTGTAATCTCAGCACTTTGGGAGGCCAAGACGGGTGGATCACCAGGTCAGGAGATCGAGACCATCCTGGCTAACACGGTGAAATACCGTCTCTACTAAAAATACAAAAAATTAGCCAGACGTGGTAGCAGGTGACTGTAGTCCCAGCTACTCGGGAGGCTGAGGCAGGACAATGGCGTGAACCCGGGAGGCGGAGCTTGCAGTGAGCTGAGATCTGGCCACTGCACTCCAGCCTGGGCGACAGAGCGAGACTCCGTCTCAAAAAAAAAAAAAAAAAAAAAAAAAGAAAGTAAATGCTTATTGCATAAGAAAAGAAATCCCCTCAAAATCTCAAATTTTATCTAACACATACCACAAACATTACAAACATACAGAAAAATAATTTTTTTATTTATTAACTTCATGGCATACCTTTCTAAAACCACATTTTCTGGCCAGGTGAGGTGGCTCACGCCTGTAATCCCAGCACTTTGGGAGGCCAAGGCAGGTGGATCACGAGGTTAGGAGATCGAGACCAGCCTGGCTATCATGGTAAAACACTGTCTCTACTGAAAAAAATACAAAAAAAATTAGCTGGGCGTGGTGGCGGGCACCTGTAGTCCCATGTAGTCCCAGCTACTCAGGAGGCTGAGGCAGGAGAATGGCATGAACCTAGGAGGCAGCAGAGTTTGCAGTGAGCCGAGGTCACACCACTGCACTCCAGCCTGGGCAACAGAGCAAGACTCTGCCTCAAAAAAATAAAATAAAATAAAATAAAATAAAACCACATTTTCTTTTTTCTTTTTCTTTTTTTTTTTTAAACAGAGTCTTCTCAGCTCTTTTGCCCAGGCTGGAGTATAGTGGTACAATCTCAGCTTACTGCAACCTCCACCTCCCAGGTTCAAGGGATTCTCCTGCCTCAGCCTCCTGCATAGCTGAGATTACAGGTTCACCACCACACCCAGCTCATTTTTGTATTTTTAGTAGAGACAGGGTTTTGCCGTGTGGGCCAGGCTGGTCTTGAACTCCTGACCTCAAGTGATCCACCTGCCTCGGCCTCCCAAAGTGCTGGGATTACAGGCATGAGCCAACTCGCCCAGCCTACACCATTTTTTCTGACTTTTTTGCTGTATAGCCTTTGACTCTTCATATTATGCCAATTTGGGGATATCATTTTCTAAACAGAGAATAGAAAGGCAATTCAGTTTTTCCTGTAGTGTAGTGAATAAAGTTTTTATTTATCTGTGACTTAGAAAATTCTCTTTCAGTCTGGGTGTGGTGGCTCACGCTTGTAATCCCAGCATTTCAAGAGGCCAAGGTGGGCTAATGCTTGAGCCCAGGAGTTCAAGACCAGCCTGGGCAACATAGAGAAACCCCATCTCTCAAAAAAATATAAAAATTAGCCAGGTGTGATGGTGTGCACCTGTAGTCCCCGCTACTCGGGAGGCTGAGGTGGAAGAATTACTTGAGCCAGGGAGGTTGAAGTTGCTGTGAGCCATGATCGTGCCACTGCACTCCAGCATGGGTGACACAATGAGACCCTATCTCAAAAAAGAAGAAAGAAAGAAAGAGAGAAAGAGAGAAAGGAAGGAAAGAAGGAAGGAAGAAACGGAAGGGAAGGGAAGGGAGAGAAAGAGAGAGAGAGGGAGGGAGGGAGAGAGGGAGGCAAAAGAAAAGGACTCAGCAAATTAAAAATGATGGTTCATGGTGGTTAGGTGGAAATGGGCCTTAGTCATCCCTTCTTAGCTTCCCTTGGCTGGGACCCAGAGGTCACCACACTCACTATAGAGGATTAGGGAGGTAGCTGAGTTAAGAACCAGAGGTCATCATAGTGGTACAGAGGTGTTCAGTCTATGCCAGGAATCAGATGGATGCTGTAGGTAAGATTAAGACAGGTACACCAAGGAGACCTGAATCACAAAAAGGAGCACCAGGTCCTGGGTAAAAACCAAAGAACAAAGCATAGGGTCAGCTCCAATTCCAGGGATATGAGCACAAGGGACCCAGGAACCAGACTAGCCAACCCACCTCACAGTAGAGCCCACCAAAGCCCCACACAAGAGCACTAGGATCCAGGCACACATCCCAGGCATCCTCCCTACTGCTAGGTGGTCACACGAGAAAGCTTCCCACCCTGTCTGCAATCTTGTTCCTTTAACTGTTGTTCTAGGAAGGAGTAGAAACAACGGAGCCTAAGATACCCAGAATCAGATTCTCAAGTCACAGAGGAAGCTCGCTAGAATCGTCTGCTAATACTTAATATAACATCTAACATTTATTAGGTACTTATATGTGCCAGGAATTCATATGAAGTAATAATTTATTACTTTTTTTTCTTTTTTTTTCTTTTTTTTTTTGAGAGGGAGTTTCACTCTTGTCGCCCAGGCTAGAGTGCAATGGCATGATCTCGGCTCACTGCAACCTCTGCCTCCTGGGTTCAAGCAATCCTCCTGCCTCAGCCTCCTGGGTAGCTGGGATTACAGATGTGTACCACCACTTCCGCCCATTTTTTAATTTTTAATAGAAACAGGATTTCACCATGTTGGCCAGGCTGGTCTTGAACTCCTGACCTCAGGTGATCCACCTGCCTTGGCCTCCCAAAGTGCTGGGATTATAGGCTTGAGCCACCACGCCTGGCCTACTTTTTTTTTTTTCCAGTTAAACTTCACAATAATTCTAAAACAGAGACACTCTTACATTTAATATTTTATGCTGAGAAACCTGAAGCCAAGAGAAATTAAATAATTTGCCCCAGACTACCCAGTGTAAAAAATAGTGGAGTTGGGCTTTGACCCCACAGATAGAACTCTGGGGTTCACACTCGGACTACTAAACTCTGTTGCCTGTCGTAGCTTGAAGAACTCCAGATGTATGATACAAATAACTCCTTGGAGTTGGCCTAACCATTCGCCACCACAGCTCCCTTCTTTGAATTAGGATTTAGGTGATGAACAAACCATCCAAGGGTTCAGAGTTGTCAACTCTCCACTGTTGAGTCAAAGATCTTGTTGAATACCTATAGTATTTCCATTGGGCTTTTTTTTTTTTTTTTTGCCACCACCATCACCATGTGACATCAATGGCAGATCTCAGAAGATAAAATGAGTGCTGCTCCAATGTATTCAGTCTGCTTCTCAAATTCAGAGCGCAAGTTGCTTAGTTGCTGGAAAAGCATTGTATGCCTGCCGTCACTACTCTGTGGATACCACACTGGGGCTGTTACCCATTGCATTGAGTTACAAAGGCATTGCAGGGCCTATGTGACTTAGGTGGACCTCTACCCTGCTTTTGTTGCCCAATGCAATGCCTATGTGACTTAGCAAAATTCCTACTCTGCTTTGACTCTGCATATTTTCAGAAAACAAGGACCAGGTGCAGTGGCTCATGCCTGTAATCCCAGCACTTTGGGAGGCCGAGGTGGGCGGATCACTAGGTCAGGAGTTCAAGAGCAGCCTGACCAACATAGTGAAACCCCATCTCTACTAAAAATACAAAAATTAGCCAGGCATGGTGGCACGCGCCTGTAATCCCAGCTACTCAGGAGGCTGAGGCAGGAGAATCGCTTGAACCCGGGAGGCAGAGGTTGCAGTGAGCCAAGATCGTGCCACTGTACTCCAGCCTGGGCGACAGAGCAAGACTCCGTCTCAAAAAAAAAAAAAAGAAAACAGGATGTCTGTGATCAAAGGTTTCTTCTTAGGCAGCTTACTCCACCTCTGAAGAACCTCTAACTTCATTATAATCCAATTTCCATACTAAATGACACTCCCATGGGCGCCATGACAGTTGACAATTACCATGATAACAACAGGAGGAAACCAAAAAAGGACAAAAGGGAGGCAGTTCCTTGATTCCAAGTAAATCTCTGTCCCTTCCCAAGAAAAAGCAGAAATATACCTCTCCTCGATGTTAATGCCCAACCCCTTCATCAAGAATACCCTATATGCGTAACTTCCCAGTTCCCAGGAGCCGAGAAGTTGATTTGTGAGCTATGCTCCCACTTCTCCCATTCCATGGCCATGAAATAAAGCCTGCACTGCTTGACACTCACTCTCACTTTTGTGTGTGCCGAACAGGAAAGAGCCCTTCTTGGGGTAACCAGGAGACCTGGTAGCAGGGTTGTGCTGGCAGCAGCAATCCACCCCTCCAACTTGTACCCATTTTCTGCTCCATTCGAGAAGCCTCTGCAGCATCTCCAGAGCACACTCTCTCCCAGCACAACCATGTGTTGCATATTTTTAGAAATAACCACACTTGCTGTGGGTAACCCAGAGACTGGAGCAACCGGGCTCCAGATTCCAATTCTGAATTTGTGATAAGATCCCTTGAAAATGTGCTTAACCTGGCCGGGCGCGGTGGCTCAAGCCTGTAATCCCAGCACTTTGGGAGGCCGAGACGGGCGGATCACGAGGTCAGGAGATCGAGACCATCCTGGCTAACACGGTGAAACCCTGTCTCTACTGAAAAAAAAAAAAATACAAAAAACTAGCCGGGCGAGATGGCGGGCGCCTGTAGTCCTGGCTACTCGGGAGGCTGAGGCAGGAGAATGGCGTAAACCCGGGAGGCGGAGCTTGCACTGAGCTGAGATCCGGCCACTGCACTCCAGCCTGGGCGACAGAGCGAGACTCCGTCTCAAAAAAAAAAAAAAAAAAATGTGTTTAACCTTTATGCACCTTCATTACCACAAAACTGAAGGGAGTGCAACATACCAGTATCATTTATAGGCTTGTTGGTTGGTTATTTCTTGAGCAAGTGTTGATGTTCATGCGATTCTGCGCCCAGCCTTGCCATCCCCTCCAACACCCCCTCCATCAGCATCTGCTTCCCTCAGCGCTCTCAAGACAGAGCCATATCCTTGCTGCTGCTGACAATGCCCGTAAAGAAAGCCAGGGTCTGTGCCAAGCCTGCAGACTGCTGATGCTCCTAGAGTCTCTGGTCCACTGGGTACCACAGCTGAGAAGAATTCTGTACACAGCCATGCTTTGTTCCTAAGCAATTCTGCTTGTGCCTGAAGATTCCCAAAATCTCTTGTGAATAGTTTTGCAGTTTCTTGCTCTCACCTCTTGCTGGGAATGCCTCAAAGTCTCATGAAGCCAATTCCTCTGTTTCTGGCCTCACCGTTCTAACCATGGGTCTCTGACACCTTCCAAGAGGGCAGGCAGGGAACAGAGACTGTGCCTGTTCCCCACCATTCACCTCTCAGGCCTTGCTTGCAATGAATCCTATCTGTCTTCCCCACAAGGGCCTGGATGTTTGACCAATCCAGCACAAAACAAGGAGACAACAGTAGGTGAAAACCGACACTGGGAGGGGGGAGGCAAGAGCTGAAAGGGACTTGAAAAAGAAATATTGTCCTCACCAGCTATATTTTGGCCCCAGCTTGGTAGGTCAAAGTTGCCCCATAACAGATGTTTATAATAATCATAGTTAGTAATTTCAGCATAGATTAAGTATTTTCCTCGTGTTCTTATTTTAAATAGGGAGAACCAAGAACGTGCAGGTCCATATGGGAAAACAGCATTTTTAGATTCTAGTTCATGGGCATATTTAAATCTGAAGATCAAGACTTATACCACCCTTGTATCCCAAATTAGGGCTCTCTCCTCACGTACGTTCATGTTTTCCTTTATTTCATCCTTAATTGATGGTGACTGAGAGGATTTTATCACATACAGATCAATGACAAAAAAGCTAGAAGGAATTCACCATGTCTGTAGGTTGGGTACTTGTTCTCTACAAGATTGGCAGGTTATTTCTCTCATAAAAATTGCAATTGTGTAAAAGAACACAGAATCTTTCAGTCTAATTCTTTGACAAGGAGAACTACTATTGAGTGGTTTTAATATCATAATGCTTATATGAAAACTGGAGAGCTGGTAGCCATTCTTCAGGGGCTGAAAGTGGTGGAGATTAAGCACTATAGTCATAAGACTGCTATGTGGCTATTTCCCCCAAGTAAATCAGGAGAATTCCAGGAGGCCACTGCGGTTCCAGGTACACACCCAGACGCTCTCAGAAGGGTGGAAGAAAAAATAACAGGCCTCTGATGAAAAGTCAGGAAAATGAATATTATGGGATAAAGGAGTTCTTTGTGAGCAGTTGAGAATGGGAAAGAGGGACTAAGAGGAAGTCAGATTTATAAAGGTGTAACTGAAGCAAAGGAGTGTCCATTGTGTGTCCAGTGGAAGGAAAGAGAAATTAGGCACCAAAAATTCTGGAACGAAAAAAAGAGAAATAATGGAATGTACTCGAGTCCAATATGATTCTGGAGAATCCGAACCCAATCACTAAATAATGGAGGTCCCAAGCCCCACAAGCAAAGAATGAAGAATAACATCTTAGTTTCTGGTTTATCCTCTCCAACATTCACTAAAGCAATTCCCCAAAGCAGTAATTTGGCCAGCTATTCATTTCCCCTTGTGGGGCAGGGAGAAGAAGGACGCAGACAAAGAAGGTGGGAGGGAAATAGAAAGGACAACAGCAGCAAATACTTTAATAGAGGAGAGACTTAGGAGGTGCTGCTGGGGAAACAGAAAGAAATGTAGGATCTACAGGGGGCGGGAATCTGGTAGACCCAGCCTGGAGGAGCAGTGTCTGCACTGGGCTTGCAAATAGTGATAATAGCCAAAAGGTACTTTTGTAGGATTGAGATCTTTTGATAATCTGGACCCTTTACACAGTTCAATAAGCATGCTGATTTAAGTCTGAGACTGCAAGGTCAGTCTCAGTGGCTCATCCTGTAATCCCAGAAACTTGGAAGCCGAGGCAGGAGGATCACTTATGGTAGGAGAATTGCTTGAGGCCAGGAGTTGAAGACCAGCTGGGCAACATAGAGAGACTCTGTCTCCATAAAAAAATTTAAAAATTAGCCCAGCATGATGGTGTGCACCTGTAGTCTCAGCAACTAGAGAGGCTGAGGCAAGAGGATCGCTTGAGCCCAGGAGTTCGAGGCTGCAGTGAGCTATGACCATACCACTGCATTCCAGCCCAAGTGGCAGAGACCCTGTCTCGAAAAAAAAAAAAAAAGAAAAGAAAAAAACCCTCCAAGATGGCACTTGATTCCCCACATAGTGCACCTAGGGATATGGCATGGGGCACAAGCTCCCAATCCACCACAGATACCCAAAATAGCTCTCTTCTCCCACCAGTGAGACCTCTGATCACACCCACACCTTCAGCAGGTTCCTCCACACACGGACAGTTGTAACCTGTGGAGGCCTTTTCTTTGAGCATAAAGGCCAACATTAGCATTTATATCCCACCTCTAGTAAGTTCTTTGTGGACACAATCTAGTCTTGAGGAGAAAGCTGGTTTTTTTCAATATTCTAAGTGGAAAATCATTGATAATATATTTTTCAGTTAGGATGCTTTAGGAGAAAGTAACAGAAAACCCAACCAGAAATGGCATCAATAAAAAGGAGACAGTAGGCCGGGCGCTGTGGCTCACACCTATAATCCCAGCAATTTGGGAGGCCGAGGTGGGTGGATCACGAGGTCAGAAGTTCAAGACCGGCCTGGGCAATATGGTTAAACCTTGTCTCTACTAAAAATACAAAAATTAGCCGGGCGTGGTGGCACATGCTGTAGTCCTAGCTACTCGGGAGGCTGAGGGAGAAGAACCACTTGAACCTGGGAGGTGGAGGTTGCAGTGAGCTGAGATCGCACCACTGCACTCTAGCCTGGGTGACAGAGCAAGACTCTGTCTCAAAAAAAATAAAATAAAATAAAAGGAGATGGTAATATCTCATATCACAGTAAGTTCAAAGGTAGGATGGTTTCAGGGTTGGGTTAACTCACTGCTCAATTACAGCATTAAGGCACCTGTTTTGTTTTCCAATTTTCTGCTTTTTCCTTCCTCTATAGGTTGACTTTTGTTCGCATATTTATCCTGCATAGCTCAAACTGTTTGCCAAAGTTGTAAGTGCCCCATAAAGATACAACAGGGGAACAAAAGAGTGTCTATTTTCTGCCTTGAATCTCTTCTTATTAGAAGAAAAATTTCCCAGAAGCCCCCTTAGACTTTCCCTCAGTCTCTTGTGTACTCAGAAGTGATATATATGTCCACTCCTAAACTAATTTCTGGCAAGGAAAATGGACTCACCATGATTAGTTTGATGTAATCAAGGTCCACACTGCTTTGGGCTGGAAACAGTTTTCCCTGAAACATATAAGTGGCCTGATGTCTTAACAAAATTGGGATATTGTTAGCAGGAAGAAGGGTAGAATGGCTGATGGAAGGGCAGCCCGTAATGTCTGTGGCATTGATAAGAACACTGGGCATGACTTCTAAGCACACTCTGACCTACCATCTCCTCTTTTTCTCCTATAATCCACTTGTCACGAGGTAAATGCCCCATTTACTTGGGTATAACTAAAGTAATGAAGGCCTTTATACAACAGGAACCCCTGAGAACCAGTCAAGAATTCTACAGTTCCCAGAGAAATTAATGTGAGTTACATGTGGTTTATACTGAAACATGCCACCAATTGAGAAGCTTAAGTTACACCACTGATGGTGAGAAAGGACCTTCCAGTTACCATTAAGCATCAGCCATGTGCTGTCCTTGTTCTTCCCTTGACCTGGGTTGTGTATAGAGTTCCTGGGTTTTAATGAGGCCTTGCTGCATGGTTGAAAATCCTGTTTATCTTATTGTCACATGTATCCTTATAACCCCCCATAAATTGAAGTGACTTGAATAAATGTTGGGTTTTTCCCTTCAGAAAATCAATTTAGGCAAGGGACTTAGGATTGGGAGACTGAGTGAAACCTGAAGGTTTGTTTTGTTTGATACTCACATAGTTGACTTACAAAGTGTTTTTTAAATTTTTAAATTAATTACAAACAAAATCAGAAAAGTACACATATTTTTTAAAGTATGCCCCTTCTCTACAAAAAAATTAAAAATTACCTGGATGTAGGGACGCACGGCTGTAGTCCTAGCTACGTGGGAGGCTGAGATGGGTGGATTGCTAAGCCCAGGAAGTTAATGCTGCAGTGAGCCATCATCGTGCCACTGCACTTTAGCCTAGGCAACAAACCAAGACCCTGCCTCAAAAAAAATAGTAACTTTCTGGTTTTAAAAGCTATCTGAAGATCTGACCACCTGAGCCAGTCTACTTATATAGTGACCACTGTCTGAAGCTGACTACAGGGTCCCCCTTTGATCAGAAATAGATTCTCCAACATGCCACAGACTCCATTTCACACTTGTGCTACCTGCCTGGCCCATCTCAAGCATTTGAACTCATAGCCCCTGGCTACCTAATCAAAAATGCCCATGGAGTTACCTAATGGACCTAACTCAAGAGTTATAGCCAGTACAGTAACCAAAATAGCACGGTAGTAGTACCAAAACAGACACATAGACCAATGGAACAGAATAGAAAGCCAATAAATAATACCGCACACTTAGAACCATCTGCTCTTTGACAGAGTTGACAAAAACAAGCAATGGGGAAAGAACTCCCTGTTCAATAAATGGTTCCAGGATAACTGGCTAGCCATATGTGGAAGATCAAAACTGGACCCCTTCCTTACACCATATATAAAAATCAACTCAAGACCAATTAAAGACTTAAATGTAAAACCTAAAAACATAAAAACCTTGGAAGATAACCTAGGAAATACCATTCTGGACATAGAACCGGGCAAATATTTCATGACAAAAATGCCAAAAACAATTGCAACAAAAACAAAGATTCACAAATGGAATCTAATTAAACTAAAGTTTCTGTACAGCAAAAGAAACTACCAACAGAGTAAACAGACAACCTACAGAATGGGAGAAACTATTTGCAAACTATACCTATGACAAAGGTCTAATATCCAGAATCTATAAGGAACTTAAATTTACAAGCAAAAAACAAACAACCCCATTAAACAGTGAGCAAAGGACAAGAACAGACACTTTTCAAAAGAAGACATACATGTGGCCAACAAGCCACAAAATGTTCAACATTACTAATCATTAGAGAAATGCAAATCAAAACCACAATGAGATACCATCATCTCACACCAGTCACGATGGCTATCATTAAAAAGTCAAAAAATGCAGCCGTAAAAAGAATGAGATCATGTCCTTTGCAGGGACATGAATAGAGCCGGAGGCCATTATCCTTGAAACAGAAAACCAAGTCCTGCATGTTCTCACTTATAAATGGGAGCTAAACATCAAGTACACATGGACGCAAAGAAGGGAACAACAGTCACTGGGGCTGACTTGAGGATGGATGGTGGGAAGAGGATGAGGGTTGAAAAACTACTTATCTGGTACTATGCTTATTAGCTGTATGATGAAATAATCTGTAGACCAAACCCCAGTGACATGCAATTACCTATATAACCTGCTCATGTAGCCCTGACCCTAAAATAAGAGTTTAAAAAAAAAAAAAAACAAGTTGGCCAGGCTCGGTGGCTCATGCTTGCAATCCCAGCACTTTGGAAAGCTGAGGAGGGTGGATCAGTTGAGGTGAGGAGTTAGAGGCTAGCCTAGGCAACATGGTGAAAATCCCATCTCTACTAACAATACAAATATTAGCTGGCTTGGTGTGGTGGCTCACGTCTGTAATCCCAGCACTCTGGGAGGCCAAGGCAGGTGGATCAGCTAAGGTCAAGAGTTTGATACCAGCCTGACCAGTATAGTAAAACCCTGTCTCTATTAAAAGTACAAAAATTAGCCAGGTGTGGTGGTAGGCACCTGTAGTCCCAGTTACTTGGGAGGCTGAGACAAGAGAATTGCTTGAACCCGGGAAGTGGAGGTTGCAGTGAGCCACGATCATGCCACTGCACTCCAGCCTGGGCAACAGAGCGGGACTCCATCTCAAAAAAAAAAAAAAAAAATTGCCATATGTGGTGACACACACCTGTAATCCCAGCTACTTGAGAGGCTGAGGCAGGAGAATTACTTGAACCCAGGAGGCAGAAGTTGCAGTGAGCCAAGATCACACCACTGCACTCCAGCCCAGGCAACAGAGTGAGACTCCGTCTCAAAAAAAAAAAAAAAAAGTTATAGACAGTTCAGAGAATGAAAAGCAAATACATTGATGAAGGAATTTCAGGAGATCTGAGACATGAGTCCCATCCCCAAAGAAAAAAACACTGTGAACCTCACAGCCCTCCTCCCTCTCCTCACAAATCTTGGGAAGCTGGCCAACACTGATAGTAGAAGAATAGCGAATAAAACATCACATTGTTTCTGGTGTACAACAATCACTGAGTCATGGGAAGCCCCAGAGCGCTAGATCTGATTACCTGCTGATCATGATTTCAGCTTGCAGAACAAGCCTGCTCCCATTAGTGACAGTATACGATTACTAGCTGACATGCTCACAGGATCTTACCACAATATGCTTTTCAGGAATTTATTTCTTCTACCATCCCCTACCCACAGACACTTACACATCCTATTTTGATATGCCTGTCCCAAATGGATTCTGGAAACTGGCTCAGATAGACTCTATTTTACTAGCTCTCTATATATGTTTCTCAAGGTCCAATTTTCTTCCTTCTTTAATCCCCATGTCATGATTATGACCATTGAAAACTATCTTTTTTTTTTTTAGGTGGAGTCTTGCTCTGTTGCCCAGGCTGGAGTGCAGTGGCGTGATCTCAGCTCACTGCAACCTCTGCCTCCTGGGTTCAAGCAATTCTCCTGTCTCTTCCAAGTAGCTAGGATTACAGGTGACTGCCATCACACTTGGCTAATTTTTGTATTTTTAGTAGAGACGGGGTTTCACCATGTTGGCCAGGCTAGTTTCAAACTCCTGACCTCAGGTGATCTGCCCGCCTCGGCCTCCAAAATTGTTGGGATTACAGGTGTGAGCCACCATGCCACTGTGCCTGGCTTTTTTTTTTTAAGATGGAGTCTGGGCCGGGCGCGGTGGCTCACGCCTGTAATCCTAGCATTTTGGGAGGCCGAGATGGGCGGATCACGAGGTCAGGAGATCGAGACCATCCTGGCTAACACGGTGAAACCCCGTCTCTAGTAAAAATACAAAAAAATTAGCCGGGCATGGTGGCGGGCGCTTGTAGTCCCAGCTAGTCAGGAGGCTGAGGCAGGAAAATGGCCTGAACCCGGGAGGCGGAGCTTGCAGTGAGCCGAGATTGCTGCCACTGCACTCCAGCCTGGGTGACAGAGCGAGACTCCTTCTCAAAAAAAAAAAAAAAAAAAAAATGGAGTCTGGCTCTGTGGCCCAGGCTGGAGTGCAGTGGCATGATCTCAGCTCACTGCAACCTCTGCCTTCTGGGTTCAGGTGATTCTCCTGCCTCAGCTTCCTGAATAGCTGGGATTAAAGGTGACCGTCTCTGTGCCCGGCTAATTTTGTATTTTTTAGTAGAGACAAGGTTTCACCATGTTGGCCAGGCTGGTCTCAAACTCCTGATCTCAGATGATCCGGCTGTCTTGGCCTCCCAAAGTGCTGGGATTAGAGGTGTGAGCCACTGCGACTGGCTTTCTTTTTTTTTTCTTTTTTTTGAGACAGAGTCTCACTCTGTTGCCCAGGCTGGAGTGCAATGGTGCAATCTCCACTCACTGCAATCTCCACCTCCCAGGTTCAAGGGATTCTTCTGCCTCAGCCTTCTGAGTAGCTGAGATTATAGGCACATGCCACTATGGCCGGCTAATTTTTATATTTTTAGTAGAGTTTCGCCATGTTGCCCAGGTCGGTCTTGAACTCCTGACCTCAAGTGATTTGCACACCTTGGCCTCCCAAAGTGATGGGATTACAGGCCTGAGCCCTCACACCTGGCCTGAAACTCATCTTTCTTGTTGGATGGCGGGGCTCAAAACTGAAAGGCTAGGAGGGGTATTTCCACCAATTATTTTCAATAAGTGTCTAATGCCAAACTCAGTACTATGTAAAGCTAGTAGGATGTGCTAGCTTAACATCTCAGGATCTCAATCCAGAAATAGTCAGTATTCAATATGAACAAAAATATGCATAGCATGACATAGTGCTGCATGTTGAAATGGGCCATTGATTACAAATCCTTTAGCTTATGAGATGACAGAAATAGTTCTTAAAAATTAGTATGGCTTTTTAAAAACTCAGCAAAAAGGGGAACTAAGTATCCTAGAGATTACTGTGGCCTTCGGAGCAATTTCTATCAAACTGGATTCAGCCATAAGGAAATTGGGTTAGTGTTATAAGATCTGACATTTTGAGTCCAAAACATTTCTTTAAGCATGGAGGGACACCACAGTGCTCTTTCCTAACAAGGCAGAGTAAGACAGTCTTCTGTTTCCCTTTCTGGTAGTCTAAGGTACATGCCTCAGAAAATGCAGTTGAAAATAAAAGGGCTACAGGAGTTTGAGAACCATCTCAGCAACATAGGGAGACCCCGTCTCTAAAAAAAGAAAATTTAATTAGTCAGGTGTGGTGGTACACACCTGTAGTCCCAGCTACTCAGGAGGCTGAGGTAGGAGGATTGCTTGAGCCCAAGAGTTAGGCTGCAGTGAGCTATTAATCGTGTCACTGCATTCCAGCCTAGGCAACAGAGTGAGACCCTGTCTCCAAAAAAAAAATTGAAGGGCTCATCCTACCTAAAGATTTTCAGCACTTGGAATGTAGGCTCTGGAAGAACACAAAGGATTTGGATATTTTCTAGAATTTATCTCTCGGTCCTTTCATCACCCTAAGAAGTACCTGAGCCAGGCACAGTGGCTCACACCTATAATCCCAGCACTTTGGGAGCCTGAAGAGGATGGATCACCTAAGGTCAGGAGTTTGGGACCAGCCTGGCCAACATGGTGAAACCCCGTCTCTACTAAAAATACAAAAATTAGCTGGGCTTGGTGGTGTGCCTATAATCCCAGCTACTTGGGAGGCTGAGGTGGGAGAATTGCTTGAATCTGGGCGGCAGAGGCTGCAGTGAGCCAAGACCGCGCCACTGCACTCCAGCCTAGGCAACAGAGCGAGACCCTGTCTCAAAAAAAAAAAAAAAAAAAAAAAAAAAAGAAGTACCTGAAAATGGGGTGATTAGGCAGAGAACTGTGAACAGAGAGATATTCCATCGATATTGGTGGCCTTGCCTCTGTCATTTAGTTCAGCCCATTTCAATAGGTGCTTCCTCAACACCTACTCTGTGCCAATACTGTGCTAAGGGCCATAGCAATGATAGAAGAAGCCTACAACAAAGACCTTGACCTCAGGAAGTTTACCATCTTGTTGAGTGGGCCAAACCTATACACATGAAGGAACTAGGGAACAAGACAAGAATAAAATTGGGCATCAAAATTGGTCTAATCTCCGTCTAATCTTAGTTTTCTTATGTATCATTTCACAGTTAAATTTACAAAATTATAAAACATTAATCTGTCTGGGCACAGTGGCTCAAATCTCTAATCCCAGCACTTCCAGAGGCCAAGGCAAACGGATGGCTTGAGCTCGGGAGTTCAAGACCAGCCTGGGCAACATGGCAAAACCCTGTCTCTACTAAATATACAGAAATTAGCTGGGCATGGTGGCATGTGCCTGTAGGAGAAGGGAAGCTGAAGTAGGAGAATCACCTAAGCCTGGGAGGCAGAGGTTGCAGTGACCTAAGATGGTATCACTGCACTCCAGCTTGGGCGACAGAGTGAGACCCTGTCTCAAAAAAAAAAAAAGATCAAATTAATCCTAATTTAAATATATTAAAATCCATTATGGGCCACATTCAAGCATAGCTAAAGTGGAAAGCTAGACAGTGCCAAGTGTTGACAAGGTTGTGGAGCAACTGGACCTCTCATACATCAACAATGGGAGAATAAATTGGTAAAATCACTTTGGAAAACTGGTAATGTCTATGAATATACGTATATTCTATAATCCAGCAATTCTAACCTTGGATTTATTTATTTATTTTATTCATTTTTTTTTTGAGACGGAGTCTCGCTCTGTCGCCCAGGCTGGAGTGCAGTGGCGTGATCTCGGCTCACTGCAAGCTCCACCTCCCGGGTTCACGCCATTCTCCTGCCTCAGCCTTCCGAGTAGCTGGGACTACAGGCGTCCGCCACCACGCTCGGCTAATTTTTTTGTATTTTAGTAGAGACGGGGTTTTACCGTGTTAGCCAGGATGGTCTCGATCTCCTGACCTCGTGATCCGCCCATCTCGGCCTCCCAAAATGCTAGGATTACAGGCGTGAGCCACCGCACCCGGCTAACCCTGGATTTATATCCAACTGAAATCCTTATATCTTTTCACCAAAAGATATAAGGAATGGTCATAGCAGCTCTAGTCATAATAGGGCCAAAGTGAAAACAAGCCAAATGATTATCAATAGTAGAATGGATATGTAGTATATTCAGACAGTAAGATAATGCAGGGTAGCGAGAATAAACAAAACTATAGCTACAAGCAACAATATGAATGAGTCTCACCAACATCATGTGGAACAAAAGAAGCCAGACCAAAAAGGCTGACAACATATTACGTGATTCCATGTATGTAACGCTCAGAAGCAGGTAAAATAATTCATTGTAGTAGGACTCAGGATAAGGGTTACCATTCCTTGGGGATGGTATTTATTAAAATGAAGCAAAAGGAGAACTCTGAGGTCTTGGTTTCTAGATCTAGGAGCTGCTTATGTGGTTGAGTTCACTTTGTGAAAATTTGTTGAGCTCTATATGAGTTGCACCCTTTTTTATATATGTTATTTATCAATTAAAAATCCATAGAAGGGTCACATTCAGGTATTACAAATGCATCCATATTTCTTCAAAGATTTCTCTGTTAATGGACTGAGCACGGTGGCTCACACCTGTAATCCGACATTTTGGGAGGCCAAGGCAGGCAGATCACCTCAGATCAGGAGTTTGAGGCCAGCTTTGCCAACATGGTGAGACCCTGTCTCTATTAAAAATACAAAAATTAGCCAGATGTGGTGGCACATGCCTGTAGTCTCAGCTACTTAGAAGACTGAGTTGGGAGAATCACTTGAACCTGGGAAGCAGAGGTAGCAATGAACCAAGATCGCACCACTGCACTCCAGCCTGGGTGACAGAGTGAGACGACTCTAAAAAAAAAAAAAGAAAAAAAGAAGATTTCTGTTAGTGGAGAATTGAAGCCCAGACAAGTTGTGGAAATTGACTTCCAATAGTCTATGACAAGAACCGGCCGGGCGCGGTGGCTCAAGCCTGTAATCCCAGCACTTTGGGAGGCCGAGACGGGCGGATCACGAGGTCAGGAGATCGAGACCATCCTGGCTAACACGGTGAAACCCCGTCTCTACTAAAAAATACAAAAAACTAGCCGGGCGCGGTGGCGGGCGCCTGTAGTCCCAACTACTCGGGAGGCTGAGGCAGGAGAATGGCGTGAACCCGGGAGGCGGAGCCTGCAGTGAGCTGAGATCCGGCCACTGCACTCCAGCCTGGGCGGCAGAGCGAGACTCCGTCTCAAAAAAAAAAAAAAAAAAAAAAAAAAGAACCAGGAATTTCATGCTTCCTAACTCCCTGTTCTGTCACTGATTCTCTAGGCAATTTTAGAAAAACATTATTCCTATTATTATTCCTATTACCTCTATTTCTAAAAATAGTGAAGTTAGCTCTCATTCTTCATTCATCATCATTAGATTTGCCTTTAAGGTGAAATATGTGAAATTGTGCTGCAGTCAATGCTTTTGACATTAAAGCAAAATGACAATTAAAGTCTCTCACCATTTTCATGGCAGGTGACAAAGTCTACTGCACTGAGGGAGTGTGTTATTATCGTCCAACCTCAATCGTTATCATTAGCTCATAAATAGCCTGACTGGTAAACCACAAGTGAAGTCTGGGCTCTCTGTCATAAACCTTCATATGGAACCCAAGCTCTCTTTTCCTTCCCCCTGAGAGAGAGGTGCTTTCTCATATCTTACATGGATGAATTCTTTTGTTTTAAGGAGCCAGGAGAAATAACAAGATTTAGAAATAGGAGACCAAATGAGAAGAGAGCTGGTCTTGACAGAAGAAGACTGCTGCTGTCACTTATTGGCTGGAAAACTTTGGATAAGCCATCCCACCTCAATTTACTTAATTTGTTTTAAAGATGAGTCGCAATTTACTCATCTTTAAAAAAACAGGGACATTAACTACCCCTCTCCTACTTACCTCATTGGTTGTTTTAAGGTGGAAATGAGACTACATATGTAAAAGCCTTTTGAAAACTAAAAAGTAAAAAGTACAGATGCAAAATATTATAATTACGTAAGAATGCTGTCAGTGAACTCTATTGGAGTCCTTAAAAAATGAGTGTCCATGGCTGGGCGCAATGGCTCACTCCTGTAATACCAGCACTTTGGGAGGCCGAGACGGGAGGATCATGAAGTCAGGAGTTCAAGATCAGCCTGACCAACATGGTGAAACCCCATCTCTACCAAAAATACAAAAATTAGCTGGGCATGGTGGCACATGCCTGTAATCCCAGCTACTCAGGAGGCTGAGGCAGGATAATCGCTTAAACCCGGGAGGTGGAGGTTGGAGTGAGCCGACATCATGACACTGCAGTCCAGCCTGGGTGACAGAGCGAGACTCCGTCTCAAAAGAAAAGAAAATAGAGCAGAGCAGTGCAATAGAAAGGGTCTAGAAGTTTCCTTAGGTTGGGTGATCAGGGATGTTCTCCTTGAGAACCTCTGAGAAGGTGGCAGCATGTAAGCTACATCTTGAATATGGTAATGAAATTCTGGGGAAACAGTGCTCCAAGCAAAGGGAAGAGCAGATGCAAAGATGCTAAGATGGTGGGAGGCTGAGGCGGGCAGATCACCTGAGGTCAGGAGCTCGAGACCAGCCTGACCAACATGGTGAAATTCTCGTCTGTACTAAAAATACAAAAATTAGCCGGGCATGGTGGTGGGTTCCTGTAATCCCAGCTACTTGGGGATCGATAGAAATGTTCAGGTTAAGATAACAGATTGTGGAGGCCAAAGTTCCTTTAAGGTCTTACAGTGGCTGTCCTTAGAGACAATAGATGAGAAATGTTTCCTATTCAGACCTTTAAAAGGTGCTAGATTTTTAGTTGATCTCTTTAGGATTGGGAGGGCCTTTAGGATTGGGAGATTCTTTACAGATGCAAATTTCCCCCCACAAAGGACAGCTTTGCAGGGCCATTTTGATGCAGTGGCTCATGCCTGTAACCACAGCACTCTGGGAGGCCAAGGCGGGCAGATCACTTGAAGTCAGTAGTTTGAGACCAGCCTGGCCAACATGGTGAAAACTCAACCAATTGTCAACCAGAAAATGTTTAAATTTACCTACAGTATTTCTCAAATGTATTTGATTGATGTCTAACACCTCCCTAAAATGTATAAAACCAAGCTGTGCCCTGACCATCTTGGGCACGTATTCTCAGGACCTCCTGGGGCCTGTGTCACAGGCTCTGGTCACTTATATTTGGCTCAGAATAAATATCTTCAAATATTTTTCAGTTTGACTCTTTTTGTCAACACAACTCACTATAACATAGAATCAGTGGGAGCCCTGAGCTTGTTTTCCTGCAACTAGATGGTCCCATCTGGGGATGATAGGAGAGAGTGACAGGTCATCAGGCATTAGATTCTCATAAAAAGTGTGCAACCTAGATCCCTCGCATGCGCGGTTCACAACAGCGTTCACACTCCTACGAGAATCTAATGCCACTGCTAACCTAACAGGAGGCAGAGCTCAGGCATAAGGCAAGCAATGGGGAGCAGCTGTAAATAGGGATGAAGCTTCGATCACCCTGATCACTTGCTGCTGTGTGGCCTGGTTCCTGTGGCCCAAGGGTTGGGGACCCCTAGAGTAGGGAGAGGGTATAGGTAGAAAAGAGGGCACGAGACTAAGACCTATTCATAGCAGAGGAGGAACTAGCAGCAAAAGACTTTTCTCCCAGGGCAATTGCTGTGCAATCATTTAATCAGGCCTGCCTTCAGACTTGCAATATTTTGGAGAAACACCACACAGAGATTCAGAGGTGGCTTCACCGTGAAGCTAATGAAGCATTATCTTCAGGGTGCTTCACTTGTGCAAGCCCCTTCCGAGGCCCTGGGAGGCACCCCAGCTTCTTGTAATCAAATTTTCATTTTTTCTTTAAAAGAACTTTCCCCAAACCTGCCCCTCCACCCCGAATGTATCCAAATATCATTGCAAATTTCTGGTATCACACCTTCAGCAACAAGTCAGTACCTAGAGGTTTATAAATACACTTCCTTTGGTAAGCTCAGAGTCCTTCCACCCAGCTCAGAAAGTCTGACATCGACATACATTTCTTTCTTTTTTATTTATTTATTTATTTATTTATTTATTTATTGAGACAGAGTTTCGCTCTTGTTGCCCAGGCTGGAGATCAATGGCGCCATCTCGGTTCACCTCAACCTCTGCCTCCCGGATTCAAGGGCTTGTTCCCTTGGGGAAACAAAACAAAACAAAACAAAACTCTTCCTGAAATCCCAACCAGACACAAAGCTTTCCCAGCCCTGTCTCAGGCCATTTGTCTGTCAGGCCTCTGGATGGTGGAGTTGGTCTCAGTGTTTACTAAACAAACCAATGTGGTTACCCCATCAAGATCTGAAAGAGAAAGACAAAAAATTAGCATAAATACAAGGCCACCTATTCAATTAAAGCTGCAAACCAGGGCAGCTAGAAAGCTGAATATAAAACAGTTAGGGAGAGTTTTAATACAAGTGAGTTACATAACTTGAGACATGTTTGAGACTCAAACAAAGGCATTCTTATCTCAAGGTTAAAGGAAGGAAGGAAGACCAGCAACAGTTTCCAAGCACTTTTCCTATAAACTTTCTACCAACAATGAGACTCAGCAGTTGGGAGCTGGCAGGGGTAGGGAGGACAGAAGCCTCCACAGCTAATCCTTCCTTTGGGTTAAATAGGATGTGGCTCCCTACTGGTGGTGGAGTCACAGCCTTTCAAAATTATCACCATTTCACAACTCAGGAACTGCTCCAGTTGGAAGCAACCTTTGAGACCATATGGTCAACCCCTTCCTGTTGTGGATAAGAAATACCAAAGGTCATTCAGCTAGTTACTACAGAACAGGGACTAGAACCCTTGTGGTCCAGGCCAGTGCCACTTCCACCCCTGTGCCTGCACCTTCAGACACATTCACAGACCATCTGTCAGCAGCCCACAGCTGGGAGGGCAACTGAGGATAGCCCCTCCAACAAATTTGCTGGTGCTAGACTTGACCCTCCTTCCCTGAAGCCTTCCCTTTCTCCCTTTTTCTTTTTCCCTCCTCTCTTCCTTCACCCCTCTTTTCTTCTTTGATCTGCAACTATGTCCTCATCCTACTCATGGCATAAAAAGACCCCTAAGCATTGTTTTAATTTGCCAGTGGCACTGGGAGGCATTGGGATCTGGGGACAAAATGCTTCCTCCAGGCCAACTTCTGAAAGAGGTCAACTCCCTCTTCCCCATCTCTTCCTTGAGAATCAGTGACAGAACAAGGAGTTAAGAAGCATAGCACTCCTGATCCTAGTCAAAGACTGTTGGAAGTCAACTTTACAGCTCTTGTGGGCTTTAATTCTCTATTAATAGAAATCTTTAAGGAAATGTCGATACATTTGTAGTACTTGACTGTGACCCTTCTATGAAGGTTTTTACAGAAAACTGTTTCCAGCAAAACCTTCTACAAAATAATTACACTTTTGTAGGTTTGGGGGTTTTGTTGTTGTTGTTGTTGTTTTGAGACGGACTTTCACTCTGTTGCCCAGGCTGAGAGTGCAGTGGCATGATCTCGGCTCACTGAAACCTCTGACTCTCGGGTTCAAGCAATTCTTCTGCCTCAGCCTCTCGAGTAGCTGGGATTACAGGCATGTACCACCACACCTGGCTAATTTTTGCATTTTTAGTAGAGATGGGGGTTCACCATCTTGGCCAGGCTGGTCTTGAACTCCTGACCTCATGATCCACCCACCTCAGCCTCCCAAAGTGCTGGGATTACAGGTGTGAGCCACCGTGCCCAGCTTTTGTAGGTTATTCTTTAAAACTCAACAACTTTCAATCAGACACAAAGTCCTAACGGTGGACATATTAAAAAGATAAATACACGGAGGCAGGACCTTCCTGATCCCCTTTAGGTCATAACTTTGCGCAGTCCAGTCTACTTCATGTGGCTCAAAGGGGAAATTGGACCTGCCCAACACCCCTACGCCAATGTCAGGGAGCAGAGTCCATTCCTAGTGTCCATCACTTGCCCTGACAAGGGAACTTTTTCTTTTCTTTGAGACAGAGTCTCACTCTGTTGCCCAGGCTGGAGTGCAATGGCGCAATCTTGGTTCACTGCAACCTCCACCTCCTGGGTTCAAGCAATTATCCTGCCTCAGCCCACCAAATAGTAGCTGGGACTACAGGTGCCTGCCATCATGCCTAGCTAATTTTTGTATTTTTAGTAGAGACGAAGTTTCACCATGTTGGCCAGGCTGGTCTCAAACATCTGACCTCAAGTGATCCACCCTCCTCGGCCTCCCAAAGTGCTGGGATTACAGGCGTAAGCCACTGCACCCGGCCGGGAACTCTTCCTTGAGTGTCACTAACATTGCCCGTGTTGTGGTCTAAGGTCACACCCTCTGGTGCTATTCTCCTTGGGGATGTGCAACACTTCTCATACCCTCTGTTTCCTCTCTTTTGTTATAGATGAAGGGGAAGAAAAAGGTAAAACCAAACACAGCTCAGAAATTCTGGCATACAAATGAGAAAAGAACTACGTCTTAGTCACCTGTGCCGGGTAGGTGGGTGGATTATAGATTTAAATCCAGCAGAATGCGGTCCAAACTGGTTCTACAGACAATGAAGTGGTTCTTTGTTTAGGGGACCTGCCAGACCAGGTTAAAGTTGGAGGCAGGCTCTTCCAGTATTGGTAGGCTCCCAGAAGTGTTGGGATTACACAATCCCTTGCTGGATGTACAGACAGAACTGGCAGGCTCACTGGAACAGAACAAAGCCATGGGAGAGAAGTTTGTTTTTTTTTTTCCTGCAACTCTGCCAGCATCCTAAGTATTCTGGCTCAAGATTTGGGGACTTTAAGTGACAAAATGATAGGTCTAAAATGTATTTTGCAGCTCCAAAGAAAATTGTAAGACTCTTTATGGTCCAGAGAATTTTACAAGTCTTAGTTGTGAATAATTGACTTTTCCAAAACCCTGCAACATCAGCGAAGCATGCCACAGAGAATGAAAATGTGCGTTTCTATGGGGCCAGATCCTGCACAGCTCCATTTCTCTTTCTTGAGCCATGATTGTCTTAAATTTGCATTGAAATAAAGGGCACCAGCATCAAACTGGGTGGCTGTTGCTGGGTTGTTTTGCATTTTTCCATCATCTTATTTGGAAAGCAATGAGACCTTTTTCAATCCTTTGGGCTTCCTCCAAGTGGAATGGTCTTTTAGATCTAGTGTCTTTTGGGGTAAGTAATGGGCCCGAGAGAAAACACAGAGTGAGTGTGAGCATGTGTTTAAATTTTCTAGTGCTGTTTTTAGAGCAATTCAAGAATGAAATCTCCCCAGGGTGCCCAACTGCTCTCAGAATGCAAACCCACACAAAGAGCCAGAGCGGGAGAAGGGATGCTTAAAACAGAGAGGGAGGCTCCTCTTCAGGGATTCCAAGGCTTAGGACTGGTGACTTTTTTCTTTTTTCTTTTCTTTTTTTTTTTTCTGAGACAGAGTCTCGCTCTGTCACCCAGGCTGGAGTGTGGTGGTACAATCTTGGCTCACTGCAACCTCCGCCTCCCAGGTTCAAGCAATTCTCCTATCTCAGCCTTCCGAGTAGCTGGGATTACAGGCGCGCCACTACTGCCCAGCTAATTTTTGTATTTTTGGTAGAGATGGAGTTTCACCATATTGGCCAGGCTATTCTCAAACTCCTGACCTTCTTGGCCTCTCAAAGTGCTGGGATTACAGGCATGAGCCACTGCGTCTAGCCAGGCCTAGTGGCTTCTGACTGCACTTCTAGAAGCCACCATCCACCTTTACTGACTGTAGCCAAAGGAAAGCACCATAGCGCATCTCCATGGTGTTTCCTCATGAATGCTGTTGAAAACCTGGTGTATTCATTATGCAAGATCATCTTTATGAGGGTTCTCAGGATAAATTTCGTTTTGGTCCTGATACCAAGGATAGACATACTCTTCTTGAGCAATTATGCTACCTTTCAGGATTTTATAAGATGTGCAAGCAGTCTTCAGAACCCAGCCACATATTGTGGATAGATCCCCACCCAGATCCTAGTTCAAGAGGCCTGATCCCAGCCCAAAAGCAAATCCCTGGATCTGAGTTTCTATTGACATATCATTCATTCAACAATAAATCTTTTTTTTTTTTTTTTTTTTTGAGACAAGGTCTTACTCTGTTTCCCAGGCTGGAACGCAGCAGCATCATAGCTCACGACAGCCTTAGACTCCTGACCTCAAGCAATCCTCCCATCTTGGCCTCCCAAAGTGCTGGGATTACAGAATTGAGCCACTGTGCCCAGCCCATTCAATTAATCTTTCATATGACAAATATATATAAAGTACCTATTATGTGGCAGGAGATATAGTTGTAAACATGACAGGCAAAATAAATCCTTATTTTCACAGAGTTGCAATCTAGGGGGGTTTACTCTGCTGGACGCACTTGAATTTGTAGATATGGTAATGAAATTAGTGAAACCACCTTTGCAAAAATTGTAGCTGAGGAAATTATGACGGTGAAAGACATCAGACCTAACTGACTCCATCTTGCTTTTTTTTGTTTTTGTTTTTGAGACAGAGTCTCACTCTGTTGCCCAGGCTGAAGTGCAATGGTTTGATCTCAGCTAACCACAACCCCCGCCTCCTGGTTTCGAGCAATTCTCCTGCCCCAGCCTCCCGAGTAGCTGGGATTACAGGCATGTGCCACCACACTTGGCTAATTTTATATTTTTAGTAGAGACGGGGTTTCTCCATGTTGGTCATGCTGGTCTCGAACGCCCGACCTCAGGTGATCCACCTGCCTCGGCCTCCCAAAGTGCTGACATTACAGGCGTGAGTCACTGCACCCAACCTCCACCTTGCTTCAAACCTTTAAGTTGACCGTGTTCATTCCTGGGCATAGGCCGAACTAACCTTGGGAAGGAATTTAGTTTATGATTCAACTGTGAAACAAAATAGTTCTTTCTGAAAAGATCCCCGTCTTGCCTTGAGACCAGTCTGCCTTTGCAGGACTAACAAATTAGCTACAAGTTTAGAAATTATGGTTTAGGGGTCATGCAGCCTCTGGCCACAAGAGTCTGAACCTCCCCAAATTGCTCCTGGGGATAACATTACTATTGTGAAACCTAAGATCAGTGCTTGAGATATTTTGCAGACCCTGCACTTGATGGATCAGCTGAGACCACCCAGACCATAATCTGGCTCAACCAGTTCTGCGATCCCACCCAGGAACAGAAGACAGCAAGAAACACTCACTTCGACCCCCTATGATTCCATTTCCAACTGACCAATCAGCGCTCCCCACTTCCCAAGCCCCTACCCACCAAATTAGCTTTTAAAACTCTGATCCCTGAATGCTTGGGAGACTGATTTGAGTAATAATAAAACTCCAGTTTCCCATACAGCCGGCTCTGCATGAATTACTCTTTCTCTATTGCAATTCTCCTGTCTTGACAAAGTGGCTTTGTCTAGGCAGCAGACAAGGTGAACCTGATGGGCAGTTACACTAGCAAATAGCTAAAGTGGAAACCTCAGAAAAAGACTAGAAGACCAAAATGACTAAAACACCACAGGTGTGAGTCAGAGTGATCAAGACATTTAGAAAAAATGAAAGAATTATATTCCTATTTGCTGTGTGATCTTGAGTAAATGATAACCTCTTAGTCTCAGTCTCCTTATCTAAAATATGGTGATAGAGACTTACAATGAGAAATAAGTGAGATAATATGAATTAAGCTTTTCACACAGTGCCTGCTCATATCACTCGCTCAATAAATACTGGCTCCTACTACTTTTTTTTTTTTTTTTTTTTTTGAGACGGAGTCTCACTCTGCTGCCCAGGCTGGAGTACAGTGGCTGGATCTCAGCTCACTGCAAGCTCCGTCTCCCGGGTTTACGCCATTCTCCTGCCTCAGCCTACCAGGTAGCTGGGACTACAGGCGCCCGCCACCTCACCCGGCTAGTTTTTTTTTTGTATTTTTAGTAGAGACGGGGTTTCACCGTGTCAGCCAGGATGGTCTCAATCTCCTAACCTCGTGATCCGCCCATCTCGGCCTCCCAAAGTGCTGGGATTACAGGCTTGAGGCACCGCGCCCGGCCTGGCTCCTACTACTTTTATCCCAGAAGCACCAAGAGGAGAAGGGCCCTTGGTATGGGCATTTTGACCACATGACCTGTTCAGCCTGGTGTCAGAAATGGGACTGTAGGGAGAAGCAGGGTTGCCATGCCAGGAGGCCATGCCCATGGATGTCACCCAAGTCCTAATATTGCCAATAGAAACCGTATCTAGGCCGGACGTGGTGGCTCACACCTGTAATCCCAGCATTTTGGAAGGCCGAGGCAGGTGGATCACCTAAAGTCAAGAGTTCGAGACCAGCCTCCCCAACAGGGCAAAACCCTGTCTCTACTAGAAGTACAAAAATTAGCCAGGTATGCTGGCAGGTTCCTGTAATCCCAGCTACTCAGAAGGTTGAGGCAGGAGAATCACTTGAACCTGGGAGGTAGAGGTTGCAGTGAGCCGAGATCGCACCCCTGCACCCCAGCCTGGGTGACAAGAGCGAGACTCCATTTAAAAAAAAAAAAACCAACCATACCTAACCTACCTTTATTTGTTTTCTTTCATCTCAATAATTCTAATCATAATCCTCATTTGCACCCCCTATTTTGGCTAGAAGGTAATTTCCATATTTCCATTTAACCTTTCCATTTTACTGATAAGAGCGGTTTTCTTCTTTTTTTTTTTTTTTTTTTGAGAAGGAGTCTTGCACCATCACCTGGGCTGGAGCGCAGTGGCGCGATCTGGGCTTACTGCAATCTCCGCCTCCCGGATTCAAGCAAGCCTCCCAAGTAGCGGAGATTACAGGCACCAGCCGCCATGCCTAGCTAATTTTTTTGCATTTTCAGTAGAGACAGGGTTTCACTATATTGACCAGGCTGGTCTCAAACTCTTGACCTCCTAATCCGCCCACCCCAAAGTGCTGGGATTACAAGCATGAGCCACCATGCCCTGTGTGGGGAAAAGGAAGAGAGATCAGCCTGTTACTGTGTCTATATAGAAAGAAGTAGACATAAGAGACTCCATTTTGTTCTGTATTTGTGATGCTGTTAATCTGTGACCCTACCCCCAACCTTGTCCTTTGCAAGAGACATGTGTTGCGGTGACTCAAGGTTTAATGGATTTTGGGCTATGCAGGATGTGTCTTTGTTAAACAAAATGCCTGAAGGTAGCTTGCTGGTTAAAAGTTATCACCATTCTCTTAATTTCAACTACCCAGAGACACCTACACAGCCAAAGGTCGCAGGGACCTCTGCCTAGGAAAGCTAGATATTGTCTAAGGTTTCTCCCCATGTGATAGACTGAAAGTATGCTGCTAAAAGGTTTATGGAGATGTTTGCATATGCATCTCAAGGCACAGCATTGTCCTTTGAACTTATTCATGTCACAGAGGTGTTTGTTCATATGTCTTACTGCCGATTTCCTCTTTTTTCTTTGATCCTATTGTCCTGCCACTCCCCTGTCTTTAAGATGGTAAAGATAATTATCAATAAATACTAAGGGAACTCAGAGACCGGGGCCGGCGTGGGTCCTCTGTAAGCTGAGCGCCGGTCCCCTGGGCCCCGCTTTTCTTTCTCTATACTTTGTCTCTGTGTCTTATTTCTTTTCTCAAGTCTCTCGTTCCACCTTACGAGAAACACCCACAGGTGTGGAGGGGCAGGCCACCCCTTCACCCTGCCAAGAGTGGTTTTCATCTTGGCCAATGTTCTAGAATTAGCACAAATAGAAACTCCAAGCCTTCCCACTCACTTCCCATGTTTTTCTGTTATTTGTTTTGAAGGAAGGGGGAAATCAATTTGCTGTTTGTTTTTGTCAGTAGCAAGTAGTGTCACGTGCCATGGACAAAGATCTGAACAACACATGTTCTAATCTTGGAGTTCCTTGCAACTGGCTTTGGGGTTGCTCACTAAAGTCCCTAGTTAGGTGCCTCATTAAGTGTGACATCTAAATGACTCACCTAGAATTCTGAGATGTACACAAAAGGAAGGAAGGAAAAAGAAAAGTTCCAAGGACGTGGGTCCCCTTTGGTTCACATTCCAGCCTCAATGAATGGTCCACTTATGTTTCAAGATCTTAAATCTTGATCCTGAATGTACAATACAGGCAATGAAAGCCATAAATATGTTAAGTCAAGAAGATTCCCAAATCCCAGGATCTTGAAAACTTCACCTCCTGTGCTTCATCATACCATTAGCCCACACCCACACTCATTTCTCCATCTACCCTCAGCATTCATGATCTTGAAGAACCTTCTCCAAGGCCAAGGACAGAGAGTTCTATAAACAAAGTGGTAAGTGAGAGCAAATATCCACATGCCCCAAACTGGGCCCCTCCCCACAGTTGAGAGACCATTAAATGAAATGGCCTTACTGTGTAAAAACCAGGGAGGGATAGGAGATAATGGAGAAATAGCAGACCAACTGTAATTTATGCTCATCTAAGATGATCAGACCAGTAACATAAACAGAAGAGGAATGATTCTATGAGTCCCAACTCCAGGCCCTCATGCCCTTTTTCTCCATAGGCCTTAGAGCACAAATGAGCTACACATAGCATGTTCTCTGTTTTCAGACAGGCCAACCAAGAGATGGCCTCTCTCAGCTGGCTGAGCTTTGGTACCTTGGAGCTAAAAACATTCACTATCTCGCTACAGTCTAAATTGGAGCAATTCCTTTTAGTCAATGTACTAGAAGGCAAA
The DNA here is from genome assembly GCF_024542745.1 of Macaca thibetana thibetana. Lineage (NCBI taxonomy): Eukaryota > Metazoa > Chordata > Mammalia > Primates > Cercopithecidae > Macaca > Macaca thibetana. The sequence continues at coordinate 68,820,073 of NC_065590.1, read as the reverse complement.
GGTTAGGCAGCCAATTCTAGGTATCCTCTATAAGCATTTGGCAGAGATCTCTGAGCATGGACCTGAGCCTAAGTGTTCAAATATAAAGGAAAGGGGGAAAACTAGTCCCAGGCAACAGGCCTTTGCATTCTCCAGCACTCTTCTGCTCTTCCAGTGGCTCTGAAGTTAGTGGGAGCATTGTGTTGTATCCTGACCTTCCAGTCTACTAGAAATCATATTAGATGGTTCTATGGCCTACTTTGTAGCCCGATGAAACAGCAAAACCTACCAGGTGTGTACCACCTTATATATTTCCCTGCCTCTATTCCCCTGTGGATGAAACCGGACTTACCTGAACTAAACAGACTATATTATAAAAACTTCTGGGAAATCTCAGAGTATTATCATGTTCCCTTAAATGATCTTATAGTTACTATAGACTTTGCTTTTTGAATGCAGACTATGCATTGATTTTTTTCATATCCAAAGCTCTAGGGGTCTCTTTATTAGCATACTTTAACTATTGTGTACTCTAGTTAAATGTGAATCTAGCCTTAATCTAACTGATTCCCTTGCTATTACCCCAATCAGAGATCACGAAAAATAGTTAGAGCTCCCATGTATTGAGTGTCTACTATGTACAAGTCAGAAAATGTGTCAGGGACTTTACATATGTTATTTTGGTCCACCTTCACAACAGATTTGTAGAATTAGCTTCAGTTTACAGCTGCTGAATCTAAAATGCAAAAAGGATAAGTTAAACAAGAGCTCAGGTGCAAGTGGTAGAACTCAAATGCACACTCAGCTATATCTGGCTCCAAATCCAGTGACATGACATCCTTCTTTGAGTAGGAACAGTCATAAAAACATTGGAAGGAATTCATGGAGCCTTCTTTCAATAAAAGGCTCATGGTGTCCACAAGGTGATCCCACACTATTCCACCCCAGTGACACCTTGTGAACACTTGTAAAAGTGTTTGTGTTGTGAACACTTGTAAAAGTCACAATTTTTTTTTTTTTTTTTTGACGGAGTCTTTCTCCATCACCCAGGCTGGAGGATAGTGGTGTGATCTCGGCTCACTGCAACCTCTGCTTCCTGGGTTCAAACAATTCTCATGTCTCAGCATCCCTAGTAGCTGGGGTTACAGGTGCCTGCCACCACGCCTGGCTAATTTTTTAAATTTTTAGTGGAGACAAGGGTTTCCCCATGTTGGCCAGCCTGTTCTTAAACTCCTGACCTCAAGTGATTCACCCGCCTCGGCTTCCCAAAGTGCTGGGATTACAGGCATAAGCCATCATGTCCAGCCAAGGCCACAATTTAATAGGAATACTGGCAAAGGAAGTTGACAAGACCAAGTGGGTCTGAAAATGCAAGGTACTGTTGAAGAGTAATTAGTTTGTTGGAAAAAAAAAAAAAAAAAGATGGAGAATAGGAGAAACAACCTAACAACTTTCTCAATATTTGAAAAGCTGTAATGTAGAAAAAAAATGCATTTTATTCATTCACTCATTCATTCATTTCTCATACATTTCTCAGACACCAAACATGGGCCAGATACTTGCTAGCCATTGGAGAGCAGCTAGAAAGAAGTCAAATGTGCCTGCACAGCATAGCAAGAAAACCAGATGTGAAAAAGCATTGCAAGTGTGAGGATTTCTGCAACACATAAAAGGGAGGCAAGAAGTCGTCTTTGGTCTTAATCCCTAAGGTTCAGTAACACAGAATGACTACTCCTATTTATTTTTTTATTATTTTTTTATTTTTTTGAGAGTTTCGCTCTTGTCACCCAGGTGGGAGTGCAGTGGCGCAATCTTGGCTCACTGCAACCTCTGCCTCCTGGGTTCAAGCAATTCTCCTGCTTCAGACACCTGAGTAGCTGGGACTACAGGCGCACACCACCACAACTGGCTAATTTTTGTATTTTTAGTAGAGACGGGGTTTCATCATGTTGGCCGGGCTGGTCTCAAACTCCTGACCTCAGGTGATCTGCCCACCTCAGCCTCCCAAAGTGCTGGGATTACAGGCGTGAGCCACCACGCCCGGCCTAACACAGAATGACTCTTACTGGGTAGAAATATCAACAGGTAAAAATGAAAGGGAGGCAGATTTCAGGGCAGAGTAAGAAAAGCTGTCCTGAGTCCCCAACAATGAGGCAGGTGTCAGGAAGAAGTGAGTCCCTGTCAGTGGGAGGGTTCCATTGGTGGCTGACTGACCCCCTCCCTGATGCATTCCACAAGGGATTCCCTCATAGGAGAGGAGGTTAGCACAAGCACTCTCTACCAGCACAGATGCTGAAGTCCTACAGTCTTGGACTTCATCTTCGACAGAGTGAACAAAAGTTCTCTGAAAGAAGGGCATTTTTCAATAATGCTGTTTGGCTCCTCCAGTGTGCTACCTGTCCAACAATTCCATAGAACTGTCCAGTCTGCGGAAAAGGCTGCAAGGGGCAACTTAATCCCAACTAAGTAACATCCACTTACCTTTAGCAGATAAGTGAAACCTCCCCAACCCATTATTAATAAAAACTTGGGTGAGAGAGAATTTACTGGGTAAAAACTCAAGCATCCAGAACTTAGAGTTAGCTGTGCCATCTGGCAACAGTTTTTGGACAGAGAAATGTTTTTAGGAATCCACTCTATTATTGCTCTCCACCATAAATTCCGGAGAGCACCTTTTCTTATCTCCTCAGTCTTGCCTCTTAAGAATGGTTGACTGCTCATCAATGATTCATTCTGGTAGAATAAGGAAGAATGCTCTTGTTTTCTATGACAAAGCCTCCATTTTCTATTTTCATGCTGAGGCAAGTAGCTGCAAGCCTGAGAGATTTATTATTTTATGACTTAATGCCAATTTTGGAAGCTTGCAACTTTGAATCAAACTAGGAATGTGAAAAAAAGGAAAAAAAAAATTGTACAAACCTAGCAAGCCAGTGTGGAAAACTCAGGAGATAACAAATATATCTCCTTTGACCAAATTATTCAAGTTGGCAACATCCCACCTCATGGATCAATTGCTCATTTAATCATAATGCCTTATAGCCACGTGGCACTTCAGGGACAGCTTACAAAGCATGTTCTTGTTTATTATCTCCTAGCCCTCCCAGCAGTCCTCTGCAGTGGGTATGGCTGGTGCTATAACAGAGCAGGTGTTGGACTATGAACCAGAAGAATCAGGCTCTATCTCCAGCCACCTCTTTAATTGATGTCTTTGGACAATTTCACTTAAGCTCTTAACCTCGATTTTTTCTTTTGGCCAAAGGAACTGAAACACCCAGAGACAGATGAAGCTCACAAAGCTTCAGCTTTAGGGCCTGCCACTTGCACAGGTTGTGAACCTAATTCTGAATTCACAGTTTGGTGTTCTTGTCCTTAAAAAGGGCTCCCCAAATTACAATTTCAGGCCACACAAAACCTAGATCAACCTCTTAATAACAGAACACCTCCTCAACCTAATTCTAGGAAGCCAAAATACAACAGGTGTCTCTATGACCTCAGCTCTGCCCAGTGGCCTGTGTTAGTCACTATGGCACCTCATGTCACAGGTGAACTCTGTTGGTGCCTCTCCTGGATGGTTGCAAAGGGCTCACAGCTGGCTTCTTCTCCAGAGAAGTGCCTTCAGCTGCACAAGAGCCCCTCATCCTGGAGTGTACACCACCACTCCCATCCAGGATAGCCAACCAATTCCTGATTGACGGGGAGTGATCCCCTATACACAAGACTGCACCCCTGCCTGAAGGTGGGAGCAACTCTGTGGTGCAAGTCACATCCTTAGGGGCCAGACTGAAGCTAGAATCCATCTGGGATCACATTCTTGCTTGGTTCCTTTCCATGTCTCATCCTGTTTCACTCACCCCTTTCTCCTACAGCGCTGCCCCACTAAGGTGTGCACCTGAACCCTCACCTGGGGATCAGCTTCTAGGGCACCCAACCTGAGACACAGAATGATAAGAAGAGTGCCGTTTATTTCCTATGTTAAAGACTGTCTGGTTCACTTTCAAACATAGTCAAAGAGCCATAAGCCTCCAAAACCCCTTGCAGCTCAGTCTATGGTGGAGATGGGTGTATAAATATATATATATTCCTCAACCAGCAACCTGGTCTGAGACCCATCCCATGCCCCAAACCAAGTCCACAGATTAAGAGTTATAAGTACCTTCGGAATAAGTACATTTGGGAGGGTGAAGGTGGAAGAGTTGACTATTTTGTAATACCCCACACTGTGACCAACCACCCTAGTGTCCTCTCAGAACCTTTTGCTTCGGGTGTTAGGAAGGACACCAAAAGATGAGAAAAGAATGAACAGTAGCATCGTGTCCCTTTCAATCATTCTCTTGGCACCTTCTACCTGGGGAGATTTATACCCAGTTCTTTGTCCTGGCTAAATAGAAGAGGAATCAAAGAGCTCTCCAATGTTGCCTGTCAGTTTAGAGAGAGGCAGAGTTTAGGAGTAAAGGGATTTAGAGCCTGCTGTCTCACCTCGTACTCAGTTTGTGACTTTAAAATTAATGAATCATTCATTGTCCTTTAGCACTCCCATGTATGGCACGGAGGTTTACTTCCACATCTCACAAAGACCAAAGATCCTGAAAAGGATCATCATAATAGCAAGACTGCCATCCATAAGAGAGATACCATTTTTAAAAATTAAAAAAGGCTGGGTGTGGTGGCTCATGCCTGTAATCCCACCACTTTGGGAGGCCGAGCCGGGCAGATCACGAGGTCAGGAATTCAATACCAGTCTGAGCAACATGGTGAAACCCCATCTCTACTAAAAATACAAAAATTAGCTGGGCATGGTGGCGCTTGCCGGTAATCCCAGCTACTCAGGAGGCCGAGGCAGGAGAATTGCTTGAACCCAGGAAGTGGATGCTGCAGTGAGCAGAGATCATGCCACTGCACTCCAGCCTGGTTGACACAGTAAGACTTCATCTCAAAAAAAAAAAAAAAAAAAAGATAAAGACAGAGTATTGCTATGTTGGCCAGGCTATTTTCAAACTCCTGGCCTCAACCCATCCTCCTGGCTCAGCCTCCCAAAGCACTGGGATTACAGGTATGAGGCACTGCCCTTGGCCAAGACATAATTTTTAATCATCAGAAAGGATACACAAGAAAGTCCTCATGAAAGGGAATAAAATGTGAGGCAGGAAGGAAATATTCATTACCCAGACAGGTGTTTGCTCCCCTAGACTCTTACTCTGAGGGATCTGGAGATAACTAGTCCTCTATCTCCTTCCATTAAAGAGATAGGTGTGAGCTTTGCAGGCGAACTGTGAGGATCTAGGTCAAATCCAGGGTCATTATTCAAGGAAGGGAGCATTCAAGAGTGGGCTGATGAACTGCAGATTTCAGAATCAGGCTACAGGAAGTTGGGAAAGACTGATTCAGAGACTGGAGCCCATGGCAGTCACCCAGATGAGGCTCCCGATGCCTGATGCGAACCTTAGCAGAACCACGGACATCTCTTTATGCAAAACCATTGGTTTTCTAAGCCAGCAGCTTCCTGTAGACTCTTGGAACTGATCTTAGGATGTGGGAGCCTTGAACTTGAGCGGGGAGCAAAATAACTGTATGTGACTTTGGTTAAATTGCTTGCTGTCCATTCCCTCATGTCTCCTTTACTCATCTTTCAAGGCTGGTGTCAGATTCAGATTGAGGCACTATGCATGAAACTGCTCTGATATAAACTATAAAGTAACAAATGTAAATGTAAGACAATGGTAACTGCGGAATACATACCAAAGAGGGTGAAGAGGAAAGCTCTTTAGAATTGGAAGGAAGGCAGGCCAACATCTGCATCTCATTCTGCCTGGTCCTTGAGCCCATGCAAGGCCAGGCTCACAATGCATATAGAGCCTTCCCTACTGTATTAGTCTGTTCTCACACCGCTATAAAGAAATACTGGAGACTAGGTAATTTATAAAGGAAAAGTTTTAATTGACTCACAGTTCTGCATGGCTGGGGAGGCCTCAGGAAACTTACAATCATGCAGAAGGCACCTCTTCACAGGGCAGCAGTAGAATGAGTGCCCAGCAAAGGGGAGAAGCCCCTTATAAAACCATCAGATCTTGTGAGAACTAACTCACTATCATGAGAACACAATGGGGAAACCTGCCCCCATGATTCAGTTATCTCCACCTGGTTTCGCTCACACACATGGGGATTATGGGAACTACAATTCAAGATGAGATTGGTTGGGAACACAACAAAACCATATCACCTACTGTTGAGGGGGAGATGCCCAGTGTTCCTGGCAAGAATGAATCTGTGTCTATAGGAGTGTGCACCTGCAGTCTCCCTATCACAAGCAACTGCACATGGCCCATCTGTATTACTGTTCTCTGCCGTGACCTCTGGTTCCAATTACCTTTCCAGTTCCCTGTCCTTCCATGAACCCTGGTAGCACTGGCTGGGGCCCTGTTTGTCTGGTCTCTTCCCCAGGACAGATAGATGCTTGAATAAACATGTTGGATACAAATAGGGCACCCAAACTCTCCTTAGAAATTCCATTTTGTGCCCTGCATGTTCAGCCCAGACAGAATCCCCACAGACCTGACCAGCTGGATCAGACTCAGCTCTGTCCTAGCTTAGTAGTTTGGACCACAGGTCCCCCTCCTGCAGCCATTCTCCCCAGCTCTCTCCCCTCCACTCCAAGTCAACATTTGTTCCAGTTAGCTCCCTCCTCCTCATTAGGAGCCCATAGTACTGATAATGACCATTTTTAATATCTTTTTCTAAAAATATCACCGAAAACAAGAAAGGCACAAGATAAAAGGCTCAAAGGAAATATGAAACATGTAGTTTTAAATTTTTCATCCTTCAAAGTAAGAATCAAAGATAATTAAAATATTAGTGAAGGAAATACAGGTAGATAAAAATAAGTATTTACATATATGCTGCCCCTTTGGGGGAACCTTCAATTTTTAAAACTTAGCTGATAAAAACAATAAAGCTTGCAAAACCCAGGATACCTGGGAAATAAACATACCTTGTATGTGTTGCACAAATTATTGATGTCTTTTTTTTTTTTCTATTTTTTTGAGATGGATTCTGGCTCTTGTCACCCAGGCTGGAGTGCAGTGGCCTGATCTCACTGCAACCTCCGCCTCCCAGGTTCAAGCAACTCTCCTGCCTCAGCCTCCTGAGTAGCTAGGATGACAGGCGCCTGCCCCATGCTGGGCTAAATTGTGTACTTTTAGTAGAGATGGGGTTTCGCTATGTTGGTCAGGCTGGTCTTGAAATCCTGACCTCAGGTGATCCACCGCCTTGGCCTCCCAAAGGGCTGAGATTACAGGCGTGAGCCACCGCACCCGGCTATTGATGATTTTATAGTGTATAAATATTGTTGATGTACTGGGTGCGATGGTTAATTTCGTGTCAACCTGACTGGGCCACAGGGTACCCAGATATTGGTCAAAAATTATTTTGGATGTGAGAGTTTTTTTTGGATAAGATTAACATTTAACTTGATAAACTGACTGATATGGTTTGGATCTGTGTCCCTACCCAAATCTCGTGTTGAATTGTAATCCCCAGTGTTGGAGGTGGGGCCTGGTGGGGAGTGATGGGATCAATGGGCAGATTTTCCCCTTTGGTGCTGTTCTCATGATAGAGTTCTCAGGAAAACTGGTTGTTTAAAAGTGTGTGGCACCTCCTCCCTCTCTCTTGCTCTGGCCAGGTAAGATGTGCCTGCTTTCCCTTCATCTTCCACCATGATTTTAAGTTTCCTGAGGCCTCCCTAGAAGCTGCTATGCCTTCTGTACAGCCTGCAGAATGGTGAGCCAATTCAACCTCTTTTCTTTATAAATTACCCAGTCTTGGGTATTTCTTTATAGCAGTGCAAGAATGGATTAATACACTGAGTAAAGAAGATTCCCCTGTCTGATGTTCAATCAGTTGAAAGACTGAGAGTACAAAAGTTTGACTCTCCCCTAAGTAAGAGACAATTCCTCCTGCCTGACTGCCTTTGAACTGGGACATTCGTTTTTCCTGACTTCAGACTCAAACTGAAACATCAGTTCTTCTTGGGTCTCAAGCCTTCAGACTGGAACTACACTATCAGCTCTTCTGGGTCTTAGGCCTTTGCACTTGAACTGGAACTACATCATTGGCTCGCCTAGGTCTCTAGTTTGCTGAATCACCCTGCAGATCTTGAGACTTGCCAGCCTCTAAAATTGAGTGAGTCAGTTTCTTTACACACACACACACACACACACACACTCCCTACTGGTGCTGTTCCTCTGGAGAACCCTGACTACCACACTGGGTCATCCTCAAATAAAGCAGATATTAAGCTGTTGGGCCAGAGTAAGATTGTTTTTGCTCTTCATCTAAGAGTTTACAAATAGGTGGTTCCATAATTATTTCCAAGCCACATCAGGCAGGAGTGGACTGGGAGTGGCTAAGAGTGGAGTGCTCCTTGACCTCAAATCATTGTGCCTGGAGCCAAGGGGAGTAATCTCAGGCACCCAATGCCAAATGAGGCTGGTTGCAAACCAAATGGCAGTTGATGAGAAGCAGCTTCAAGAGCTTGGAATGGAAATTCAGGAAGCCAAGCAGAAAGACAGAGGTGGGAACAGAGATGGGAAACTGTCGATTAGGAGAGGGGCTGGAGTAGCTTTCTTCTTTTTTTTTGAGACAGAGTCTTGCTCTGTCGCCCAGGCTGGAGTGCAATGGCATGATCTCGGCCCAGGTTCACTGCATTCTCCCACCTCAGCCTCCCGAGTAGCTGGGACTATAGGTGCCCGCCACCACTCCTGGCTAATTTTGTTTTTGTGTTTTTAGTAGAGACAGAGTTTCACCATGTTAGCCAGGATGGTCTCTATCTGCTGACCTCGTGATCCGCCCACCTTGGCCTCCCAAAGTGCTGGGATTACAGGCGTGAGCCAGTGCACCCGGCCTGGAATAACTTTCAATAAGGCCCCTGTGGCCTTGCATGGCCAGGAAGGAAGCCATGTAGGCATCAAGTGGATCTGCATATCTCTCTTCCTCCAGGAGCCCATGCAGGAAGTCTCAGAGGTGAAGGAAGACTTGAGAGCATTCCTGTTTGTAATGCCAGTTTATCTGCTAGTCAGAAAGCAGACAAGGACTTTCTCCTGCAATCATAACTCAATCTACTGATCTCTAAAAGTCATCATTCTTGTAGCACCAAGAATGACTATAGCCCAAAACTTAGACTATCTAAGCATCTGGAACCGAGATTCATACTTTGTTTAGTGGGAAGTCCTGACTTCTTTTATCTTGACTATTGTATTAGTCCAGTCTCACATTGGTATAAAGAACTACGTGAGACTGGGTAATTTATAAAGAAAAGAGGTTTAATCGACTCACAGTTCTGCATGGCTGGAGAAGCCTCAGGAAACTTACAATCATGGCAGAAGGTGAAGGGGAGAAGCAAAGCATGTGTTCTCATGGCTGGAAAGGAGAAACGGAGACAGAGTGAACTGTGAAGTGCTACGCACTTTTAAACAATAAGACCTAAACAACCAGATCTCATGGAAACTCACTATCACGAGAGCAGGAAGGGGCAAATCCACCGCCACAATCCAATCATCTCCTACCAGGTCTCTCCCCCAACATTGCAAATTACAATTCAACAAGATTCAGGTGAGGACACAGAGCCAAACCATATCAACTATTAAGAAATATGATTAATGATTTAGGTCAAGTCTGGCAAATAAAACAGGTCATCGAGTGGGTAATATGTTTTGGGATCCAAAATCATACAGTGTGTATAGTGGGAGGATGCAGGGCCTCTGACTAAAATGGCCACCAGGGGTTTTGCTAGAGCTGGCTTGTTATAAACATGGAGAGCAGAAGGTATATCCTGTCAGAGGGCAAGAGTGACAAGAGAGAGAAGAGGAGGAGGGACCTTCATGTGGGCAAAAAGCTGGAATTGCCACAGTTACTCTTGTGCTTAAAATTCTTCTTTGGTTTCCCCTTGTCAATGGGGAAATTTCAATTTCCACTGCCCATTAATGTGACACACAGGGTTTGGCCCAGCTTCATCTCGTTTTGTAAAATTTTTTAATTTTCTTTTTTTTTTTGAGATAAGATTTCACTCTGTCATCCAGGCTGTAGCACAGTGGCACAATCATGGCTGGCTCACTGCAACCTCTACCTCCCAGGCTCAAGGAATCCTCCCTCCTCAGCCTCCCAAGTAGCTGAGACTACAGGTACTCACCCGCTTGCCTGGCTAATTTTTTAACTTTTTGTAGGGATGGATGGGGATCTCACTATATTACCCAGGTTAGTCTCAAATGCCTGGGCTCAAGCGATCCTCCCATCTCAGCCTCCCACAGTGCTGGAATTAAAGGTGTGTGCCATAGTGCCTGACCTAGCCCTGTCTCTTCACATGACCTCCAGACTCTCACCTTCAGGCATCCAGACTATTGGCAGCTTGGTTGATCCAGTGGTGTCACACATCATCTTTCCTCCTTCCATAATAATCCCACCTTCCATACGCCCATATGCCTTGGAATTGCCCGCTCATCCTCAAGAATCAGCTGCTCCCTCCCCAGTAACCCATCTCCCAGTTGACCATTCCCTCTTGGGCCACTGTAGTAGCCTCAGCACCTGTTTAACAACTCTGTAAATCCCTCCAGCTGGAGATGACCATGTCTTATCAGCCACTCTATTTCCAAAGCCCAGCAACCTGTGTGCCACATAAATAGATACTTAACTGATGTTTGTTGAATCAAATCGGATTTAAATTGTCTGTGATCCCAAGGTAACAGGCCATTTTCTTTTTCTTGGTTGATTCATAAAAAGTGTGAAAAGAAAAATAAAGTTATAAGTGTATATCATCCCCAGACAAATTAAAAGACAATTTCCATGTGAATTTTGGATATGGATATTCTGAGCTGGGTGCGGTGGCTCATGCCTATAATCCCAACAGTTTGGGAGGTCAAGGTCGGCAGATCACTTGAGGCCAGAAGTTCAAGACCAGCCTGGCCAACATGGTAAAACCCCCATCTCTACTAAAAATACAAAAATTAGCTGGGCGTGGTGGCATGCACCTGTAGTCCCAGCTACTCGGAAGGTTAAGGCATGAGAATCGCTTGAACCTGGGAGGCAGAGGTTGCAGTGGACCAAGATCACACCACTGCACACCATCCAGCCTGGACGACAGAGTGAGACCTCTGTCTCAAAAAATAAATAAATAAATAAATAAATAAAGGAAAGGAAAGGAAAAAGAAAAAGAGGCCGGGCACGGTGGCTCACTTCTGTAATCCCAGTGCTTTGGGAGGCTGAGGTGGGCGGATGTCCTGAGGTCAGGAGATTGAGACCAGCCTGGCCACCATGGTGAAACCCTGTTTCTACTAAAAATACAAAAATTAGCCAGGCATGATGGCGGATGCCTGTAATCCCAGCTACTCAGGAGGCTAAGGTGGGAGAGTCTCTTGAATCCGAGAGGTGGAGGCTGCAGTGAGCCGAGATGGTGCCATTGCACTCTAGCCTGGGCAACAGAGCGAGACTCCATCTCAAAAAAAAAAAGACAAAAGAAAAAGAAAATTCTGTCAGGATGTAGATGGAGGTAAAGCCAAATTTGTCTCCTTAGTTTATTGTGACACTTTAAACCCAGGATTACACTCAGTTGACTTTATCTATTAGTGATTGTAAGAGAAATGGGTGTTCTGGTTAATCAAATAAAGAACCATATAAAAGAAAACAGAAGGCTTGGGTTCTTGTCCTGATTTTCCACTTACTACCACCTATGGACTTTGGGCAAGTTCCTTCATCTCAATTCCTTCAGTTTTAAAATACAGTTTATTAAATGTTCTTGTTGAAAATGCGGGCCAAGCTGGAAATAAATCTGCCACTGTAAGTTATTATTAGGCATAGATAGCCAATTTCCCAAGAATGAACTTCAAATACATTTAACACCATAAAATATTAAACAAATATTGCAGCTTTCTTGCATGATTCAGAAGGCACTTAAGTGAGTGCTCCAGGCTCTTCATGATAAGTATCATTTACCATTACAACATAAATTTGTGCAAATACCAGTTCATAGACAGTTTCATTTGATAGAATGGTATATAAGCCACTTTTAAATAATACTGTATCATTTTGGTATTGGCACCCTGTAGAAAAATCTAATGAGATGATCACCAAGCCAGCTTTAAGGTTTCCAGAGTTAAATGAATACTTACAGATGAAAAGGTTTGTTTCAGCTCTGTCAGCATAATCACTGTTTGTTGGTCCGCAGTGGGTTTGGAAGGACAGTGGTAAGCATTACGATGTGTTGTCAGTGATTGACACCCAAATCATTGTTTTCAGACCAGTGCATCAAATATTTGGCCTTGTAAGCTTCTTAGTTATAGGGGGGTTGAACAGCCTTGGGGATTAGTTTCATCCAAAGAGAATTTGAAAGGCTGTCCTTGACTGCAAGCCTGAAAATTCTTATTTACCATGGTGACATAGAAACTGCATTTGAGGGAAAACATCAGTGCTCCTTCAGACTTTCTAGAAACTATACATTGTGGTGGAGGTTACTTCATAAAGAAGTGGCCTGGGAGATGAAAAAAGCTAAACACTGAGTCTACTATAATTTATTAATTTTTTTTTTTTTTTTTTTTTTTTTTTTTTTTTGAGACAGAGTCTCACTCTGTCACCCAGGCTGGAGTTCAGTGGTACTCACTGGGCTCACTGCAAGCTCCGCCTCCTGGGTTCACGCCAGTCTCCTGTCTCAGCCTCCCGAGTAACTGGGACTACAGGCACCTGTCATAATGCCTGGCTAATTTTTTTATTTTTAGTAGAGACGGGGTTTCACTGTGTTAGCCAGGATGTTCTCGAACTCCTGACCTTGTGATCCACCCGCCTCGGTCTCCCAAAGTGCTGGGATTACAGGCGTGAGCCACTGCATCTGGCATCTACTCTAATTTCACTCACCATTAAGAGATGCTAATTTCGTTCCTGGGTGGGACCAAAAAGAAAAGGTGGAAACTATTCTTGGTGCAGACTGTGCATTAAAATCTCTAGATTAGCCAGGCATGATGGAGCACACCTGTAGTCCCAGCTACTTGGGAGGCTGAGGTGGGAGGATTCCTTGAGCTCAGGAGTTCAAGACCAGACCGGGCAACATAGCAAGATCCCCTCATCTCCAAAAACAAAAACTCTCTAGAGAAATAAAACTAGTTTGGATAGAGAGAGGAGGACAGAGAATTGAATGAATGAGTGGTTCAAACTAAAAAAGGGGTGGAAATGAGATCAAGAAGCAAAAAACTCGTGGTAGAGGGAAAAAGAAGCTGCTGGAGAGGCTTTGGAAGAGAAGATTTCCCCTATGCAATGTTGAGGGAAGCTTTGTAAAGCTTTCGCATTTTTGACATCATGTACCAAAAAAAAAAAAAAAAAAAAAAAAAAAAAAAAAAAGCACTGGCAGTGATCCAGGCGGTAACAGTGGTCTGGGAGGTGCTAGAGAGAACCAGAAGTCAAGAGTAGCAGCAGTGACGGAGAATGCCATTGCACTACTGCTTTGAAGGTACAGTGTCTGCCAGGCCTTATTTCTCCGGTGAGGTCCCTGGAGCAGCAGCCTCACTGGGAGCTTGTTTGACCTGAAGAATCCCAGCCCCTGCAGGCCTACTGAATCCGAATCTGCAGTTCAACAGGATCCCCAGGAAACTGGATGCACTTTAGATTGAGCCTTCACCTTTTTTAGGGCTCTTGCAACCCTATCTCCTTCTTCTATTTTTTTAAAAATTAAGACAAGGTCTCACTGTCTTGCCCAGGCTGGTCTCAAACTCCTGAGCTCAAGCATTCCTCCCACCAGGGCCTCCCAAAGTGCTGGGGTTACAGGCATGAAGCACAGCACCCACCCTCCTTCTTCTATTTTTTTTTTTTTTTTTGCAGAAGACAGAGTTTCGCTCTGTTGCCCAGGCTGGGGTGCAATGGCGCCATCTTGTCTCACTGCAACCTCTGCCTGCTGGGCTCAAGCGACTCTCCTGCCTCAGCTTCCTAAGTAGCTGGGATTACAGGTGCCCGCCACCACGTCGAGCTAATTTTTGTATTTTTAATGGAGATGGGGTTTCACCATGTTGGTCAGGCTGGTCTCAAACTCCTGACGTCAAGTGATTCACCCACCTCAGCCTCCCAAAGTCCTGGGATTACAGGCGTGAGCCACCGCACCCGGCCACTAGTTTTTCTTCTTTTCCCCTTCCCTTTTCATTATCTTCTTCCTCAAATTCCAAAAAAGGGTCATGTGTGACAATCAATATGTTGGCTATTTACATCTCTTCTTGGTCCTAATTCAAAGCACAAGCTAGCCCCAATTCATAAACACGTGAACAAAACAGTTGCATTGGGCCCCAGAAAGCCGTCAGGCAAGATGAGCCCTCCCCCATAACATCTATATTTGTGCCATTTATTTATACAGAGGCTTAAGTATACACAGTGCTTTGTAGGGGAACATGCCAAGAAAAGAATACAATCCCTGCTCTTTACAAAATATTTTTCTTTTTCTCTCATAACCCTAGGGAATAGCCAGGGTGGGGATGGAATTATGAAATCTTTGGACCAAAATATATAAAATGAATAGAAGGAAGCCGTAGGTATTTTTTAGAGCCTCCAGACCTCTCTAAGAAAACAAGACTTTCCCAAACAATATGCATGAGCAGATTTTTGCTTCATGTGAAAACAAGCTCTCAGTTATCTGAAGGAAACTCAAACACACACACACATACACACACACCAGAAAAGATATTTTAAAGGCATTTTGTCAAAGATATTTATAAAAGTGCATTTTAAAAGGCTGGAGTGAAGTGGTGTGATCTCTGCTCACTGCAACCTCTGCCTTCTGGGTTCAAGCGATTCTCCTGCCTCAGCCTCCAGAGTAGCTGCGATTACAGGCATGTGCCATCATGCCCCACTAATTTTTGTATTTTTAGTAGAGATGAGGTTACGCCATGTTGCCCAGACTGGTCTCAAACTCCTGACCTCAAGCGATCTGCATGCCTCGGCCTCCCAAAGTGCTGGGATTACAGGACGTGTAATCACGTCCAGCCCGGAATAATTTTAAATTTATAAAAAAGTTGCAGAGATAGCTCAATGAGCTCCCGTGTAGTTGCCCCCCAGCCTCTTCTAATGTTAACATCTTATTCAACCACGGTACATTTGTCTAAACTAAGAAATCAATGTTGTTAGCTGGGCACAGTGGCTCACGCCTGTAATCCCAGCACTTTGGGAGGCCGAGATGGGTGGATCACCTGAGGTCGGGAGTTCAAGACCAGTCAGGCCAACGTGTCAAAACTCCGTCTCTACTAAAAATACAAAAATTAGCTGGATGTGGTGGTGGGCACCTGTAATCCTGGCTACTCAGGAGGCTGAGGCAGTAGAATCACTAGGACCCAGCAGGCAGAGGTTGCAGTGAGCCAAGATCACACCATTGCACCCCAGCCTGTTAACTACAGACTTTTATTCGGACGGCATGAGTTTTTTCACTAACGTTCCTTAGTCCAGGATCCCATGTTGCATTGAATATTAATACATTTTAATAAAATAACATAGTGAAGTCACAGGATAACACATGACAATTGATTATTAGATGCAGATGGTGAACAGAGCTTTGCCTCGGGTCAGAGTGGCCTAACACGCATCTCAGCAGGGAAGGGACCCCAGTCGCGCCCGCAGGGGTGTGAGGTTGTTTCATACAGCGTTGGGGCAGGCATTCCAGCTCTCAATAAGAACTAATATGGTTCAATGTACACTAACTCCTCAAGGAATTTGCAGTTCACCTTAGACAAAGGGTATAAAGCTCTAATTATGAACTCTGGGGTCAGAGTGGACCACGACAGTGAACATTTCCACAAAGAAGAGGAGAGGCTTACTTTCCCATGCTCTGAAGTCACACTTCCTGCCCCGTACTCTAGGACCGTTGCTAAGCCTCAGGACTCAAGCTTATTTCTGAAGCAACGTCTCGAGTAAAAAAAAGAAAAAGATGACGAGGTAATGGGTGCAGCACACCAACATGGCACATGTATACATATGTAACAAACCTGCACGTTGTGCACATGTACCCTAGAACATAAAGTATAATTTAAAAAAAAAGAAAAAGAAAAAGAAACATTTAGACTTGTCCCTTCTGAGGAGTCACTGTTCTGTGCCTCTCTAGGGGCCACCTTCGCTCAGAGGCTCCATTAGGCTGGTGAAGCAGAGGCTACAGTGGGAGGGAGAAAGGCTGAACATTCCTCAGGGCAGCGTCGGCGTCCATGGGGGGCTCTCAGCGATAGCCTTCTCTGCTTGCAAGGTCATTGGTCTTTGAGCCGGACTCGCTGCTTCAGGCAGGCTAAGACTGGCATATTAGCATTCCATCTATATTTAACTTGGAATAAATTCTAGATTTAGTCCTGCAGCTAGGATGGAATTTTCCCCCTTCCCCTGCCCTCCCTCTTCCTGCCTTAGAGCTGGGTCCTAGGGTGAGGCAAATGAGGGGACGACAGCCTAACATGCAGGGAGGCTCTTGTACCACCGTGAGAGTGAGCGCACGTCTCCTACAATTTTTCCACTCTAGGTCCTTTGCTTGTCTCACACAGCGTGGTTACCTCTTCCTCATCTGCAGCTTCAGCCCCAATGTGTTGTCATAATGATTTAGCACCTACAAAATGAAAAGAGAGCCAAAAAAAAAAAAAAAAGCCCAAAACATCTAGCTTCCCCCTCAGTTAAGTGTTCAAAGTGTCCTAACTTCCAGCTTTGAAATCGGATTGAAGATGAACCATGCTCCTGGCACCCCCTGGTGAGAGCCCAAGTTCAGCAGATTGCGGCCATGGGGGACTGAAAATGGAACCCTGGACAAAGACACTTGCTTGGTGACCCAAGGCAAGGTGCACTTCGACTGGCACATCTATTGAATGAGTATATTAAGAGTTTGGGGTTTTAGGCTGGGGGCGGTGGCTCACACCTGTAATCCCAGCACTTTGGGAGGCCAAGGCAGGCAGATTGCCTCAGGTCAGGAGTTCAAGACCAGCCTGGCCAGCATGGTGAGACCCCCGTCTCTACTAAAAATACAAAAATTAGCCAGGCATGGTGGCAGGCGCCTGTAATCCCAGCTACTCAGGAGGCTGAGGCAGGAGAATCACTTGAACCTGGGAGGCGGAGGTTGCGGTGAGCTGAGATTGTTCCATTGCACTCCAGCCGGGGCAACAGAATGAGACTCCATCTCAAAAAAAAAAAAAAAAGAAAAGAAAAAGGATTTGCGGTTTTGGAAAGAAGAGAGATTCTAGAACCTTAGAGATTTCCTTTTTTTTTTTTTTTTGAGACAGAGTCTCGTTCTGTCACCTAGGTTGGAGTGCAACAGCATAATATCAGCTCACTGTAGCCTCTGCCTGCCAGGTTCAAGCAATTCTCCTGCCTCAGCCTCCTGAGTAGCTGGGACTACAGGCGCCCACCACCACACCCAGCTAATTTTTGTATTGTAGTAGAGATGGGGTTTCACCATGTTGGCCAGGCTGGTCTTGAACTCCTGGCCTATAGAAATCTGCCTGCCTCAGCCTCCCAAAGTGCTAGGATTACAGGCGTGAGCCGCTGCGTCCGGCTGGCCCTCTCAGATTTCTGACTTAGAAATGTAAGCAGTGGGGGCCAGGCGAGGTGGCTCACGCCTGTAATCCCAGCACTTTGGGAGACTGAGGTGGGCAGATCACCTAAGGTTAGGAGTTCGAGACCAGCCTGGCCAACATGGTGAAACCCCCTCTCTACTAAAAACACAAAAATTAGTTGGGTGTGGTGGCACGCACTTGTAATCCCAGCTACTTGGCAGACTGAGGCAGGAGAATTGTTTGAACCCGGGAGGTGGAGGTTGTGGTGAGCCTAGATCGCACCATGGCACTCCAGCCTGGGGGACAAGAGTGAGACTTCGTCTCAAAAAAAAAAAAAAAAAAAAAGAAATGTAAGCAGTGGAAAGAAGGTGACAGAGCAGGCAAGTAGTCTCCAGGGAAATCTAATTGGCAGATGAGAACAGAACTTTATGGGTTATTGTTCTGTCTCCAGATTCCCTGGACATCCAAGCAGGGCTAGCAGCTCAGAATTGCCCCCAAGCACCTCAGTCTTAATTTTCTCATATGAAAAATAAAGGAATTTTGGTTAATGAATGGTTATCAACCATGTCTATTCATTAGCATCACCAGGAGGCTTTGCAAACACCAGTGCCTAATCCCCACCTCTAGAGATGCTACTGAATTGGTCAGGCCTAGCCACCAGTCCTTTTCAAACTCCCCAGGTGGTTCTACTCTACTGCCAGGCTTGAGAACCTCTGTGATGGGTGAGGTCTCAGATTCCCTCTTTGACACTCTGTGATCCTAAGAGATAATAGGTAACTGCTTTTTGACTTGACAGAACCCAATTCAAGCACTCCCATTAAAATAGCCAAAAGTGTAAAGAAAGGTTAAAGGTCTTTAATTAAGTCTCTGGGCCCCTAGAAGAAGGAAGCTGGGGAAAAGACAGCCATAAGGGCAAGGTTAATGGTACATTTTTAAGTAAAGACTGCTCCAGAGACTCACAGCTGCAGTGGCAGCTGAAAAGTCAAAATTAAGTTTCTCTGTGAGCTCGGAGGCCAGCAAGCCCAGCCCAGGGGCATGGCCTTGTAGCCCTGATCATTATGCAGTGATCTAGCTGCCCTCCCAGGCGGTTGCAGGCCCTTGGGTAATCAGCCGACAATCTCAAGTTGACCTCCTTGGAGGCCACGAAAGCCAATTAAACTAAAGGTCACCCGGGTTCGGCAAGGATGATGGCCAACCTGGGCTTCACTGAGCGGCAAGTGAACAGGAGGCTGCAGTGAGTACAGTAGGTGTTAGAGCCTCAGCAAGCTGATCACATGCTGAGCACAGTAAAAGCCTGAAAGGCCCGTGGAAGATTGGGCAACAGTGGATTGCAGGACCAAAGTCCCAGGGCAGAAGCACATCTAGTACCTCACAGTAGATATTCCTAATCCAGCTGCCCAGTGCGTTACAACAGGGCAGGCTCTTTGCCAGGGCATAAAGGTATTTTTTCTGTTGTTGTTGTTGTTGTTTTTGTTTTTAATTCCCCTCCTGTTTTCTTTTGTTTTGTTTCTGTTTTTTATTTCTGTCTAGATTTTCCATGTATACTATGAATGCCAAGTGCTGTGAACACCAACCCATGCTTTCAAAGAGCCTGCTGCCTCAGAGCATGTGATGTGGAACTTTCTGGTGGCCTGGGTGTAGAGGTTCTCAACCTCAGCTGCACACTGGGTTTAGTTGATCTGGAGTGAGATCTAGGCATCAGTATATTTGTTAAGCTCCCCATGTGATTCTAATATGCAGCCAAGAATAAAAATCACTGAGCGAGGCCATTCCTGGCCGAGGTGAGGAGGTGGTGAGATGGATTAGAAGGGGACCATGGCAAGGATTCTTAGGGGAGTCAAGGAGGAGATGAAAGGAGGACTCAGACATGGGGATCTGGCAAGTTTTCAGAAATCACCTGCTGATGCCTTTTAAAGCTGATGCCTTTATTGAGTCTTATTCATCCATTCATCCACTACTCACCAGTGTCTAATATTGCTGTGTTTTAGAAATATAAAGATGAATTAAGACCCAGCCCCTGCCCTTAGGGGGCACACAGTAGGAGAGACAGACTTGTGAACACATGGTGGTGTAATCAAAGTTAGTCATGGACTGTATATGTACTCAATTCTGGGGCCCACAGGGCACCCCATTCTGTGGGTGAGGGGCAAGCTCACCCCAATGTCAGGCATACTGGGAACAGGCTAAAGCTAAAATATCCAATAAGAGCCTGCAAGGAGGGCCTTGGACAGGGGAAAGGCAAGAACTTCTTGGGCTTTCTGGGCTTCCTCTCCAGAGCCTGTGTCCTGAGAAGTCTGTGCAGTAGGTACACTCAAGGATACTCTACTGGACAACTCCAGGGGGTGTCATCCATTTGTATTTTATGAAAACACTGCCCACTAGAGTTGTACACCTAGGTGGCATTGCGAGTGTGGTAAGAGAAGCTGACTCGGAACAGAGCTCCGGGAGGTGCCTCTGCCATTTGATAAGGAAGCTCCTATGAGAAACACGGGAGCAGATCTATGCCTGTGGGCTCTGAGAACAGCCACATCCAGAAGCCAGGCAGAAGATTCTCTATTTTTCTTTCCTGTTTTCCCAGAGCCTTCAGTGAAATAGAATTAAGAACAGGTGCTGGGCGCGGTGGCTCAAGCCTGTAATCCCAGCACTTTGGGAGGCCGAGACGGGTGGATCTCGAGGTCAGGAGATCGAGACCATCCTGGCTAACACAGTGAAACCCCATCTCTACTAAAAAATACAAAAAATTAGCCTAGCATGGTGGTGGGCACCTGTAATCCCAGCTACTTGGGAGGCTGAGGCAGGAGAATGGCGTAAACCTGGGAGGCGGAGGTTGCAGTGAGCTGAGATATCGCCACTGCACTCCAGCCTGGGTGACAGAGTGAGATTCTGTCTCAAAAAAAAAGAAAAAAAAGAACAGGCCTGTGGCCACCCTTTGGGCTGGCATGGTTCCAGACACTGGCATCCTCTAGGGCCAGGGTAGTTGTGGCATCCCCAGAACTGCAGAGAGGCTCACCACAGCATGGGCAGGGCTATGGTTTGCATGTGCCTCCCAAAAGTTCATGTGTTAAAGACTTAATCCCCAATGCTACAGTGTTGGGAGGTGGGACCTAGTAAGAGGTGATTGGGTCTTGAGAGCAAAGCCCTCATGAATGGATTAACATCATTATTAAAAGAGTGGGTTGTTACAAAGCAAGTCTGGCTCCTGGTGCCTGTTGGTCTTTGGTGCTCACTTCTGCTTTCACCCTTCCACCATGGGATGACCCTCACCAAATGTCGGTGGCATGCTCTTGGATTGCCCAGCCTCCAGAACTATAAACTGAATAAATCTCTTTTCTTTTAAGTTATACTGTCTGTAGTATTCTGCTGAAGCAGCAGCACAATGAACTAAGACAGGCAGTGACCCAGAGGGACGAGGTCCCATGACTGAGACCTTACCCAAGCACCCACTGAAATATACTAGATGGAAGGGAGGCTAGAAAGGGGAGTTGAGGTCCTGCCACCATGCTGGTGGGGATGTGTAGCCCATGGGCTTGGGTTTAATTTTTTTTTTTTTTTTTTTTTTGGAGATGGATTCTCACTCTGTCACCTAGGCTGGAGTGCAGTGGAATGATCTCGGCTCACTGCAACCTCTGCCTCCCAGGTTCAACTGATTCTCCTGCCTCAGCCTCCTGAGTAGCTGGGATTACAGGCATCCACCACCACGCCTGACTAATTTTTTCATTTTTAGTAGAGACGGTGTTTCCCCATGTTGGCCAGGCTGGTCTGGAACTCCTGACCTCAGGTGATCTGCCCACTTCAGCCTCCCAAAGTGCTGGGATTATAGGTGTGAGCCATCATGCCTGGCCACTATTGCCAATTCTTGATGAGATCAAGAATTTTTTCTTGCTACCTGTGCCACATCCTGCTTTTAGAAGAAAAGAGGAGAGTGGTGGGCTTCTGTTGAATCACTCACCACCCACATTTCCCCATAGCTGACAGGGAAGGAGTTGGCCATGGCCTCTATTGCATTATCCATTGCACATTCCCACAAACACAAAGGGATATCTTTCAATATCTAGGAAATGCAAAAACCTTGCCTTCCAAATAAGGTCTAACCTCTCTGATTCAACTTATCAAATAGCTAGCTCTACAGTCAAGGGTAAAACAAAGAGACCTCAGCTTTGGGCTGCAGGATTTAGCTTCCCAGAAGGGAAGTGAGAGCTTGCTGGGCAAGTTCCTCCTCCACCTCCCACTAGTTCACTTTGACCTTCCTTTAGTGGTCAAACCCATTTCTCCCAACCCCCAGCATGATTCTGATCACTGGGTCAACCTGCTGCCTCCTTCTCTACTTGGTTCTCTGCAAGAAAACAGTGTGAAGTCCCTAGGCTTGTTGATTCAGTAATCATCTTTATACTATACTTACTTAGGAAAAAAATGTCTTTGAGAGAAAAGACAGACACCAGACACCATGCCTGATACAGCATCAGAAAGAAGCACTGTTTATTCAACTGCCTTGATTAGTGAGTGCCAGACAGCTGTTAGGACAAAAATCATGCTTTGGGGCAACAAAATCACGCTTTGGGTCTATTTGTGTCATGGCAAGCCTGCACAGAGTGCCCAAATAATGCTTCTTATCGTCACCCACATTAGCCAAATGTTTGGATAAATAAAGATGTTGTATGAAATTCCCTATCTGTTGCTTTAACGTAAATTGACATGGAGTGGGAACACTGGTGAGTCGTGTTCCATTTCATGTCTGTTTGGTTTCCATGGCCAAAAAAAGGAGAAGAGAGCTTCCTTGGGCTAGGAATCTGTGTAAGAATGTGTTTGCTTAATCTGCTGCCCTCCTCTTTGCCTCCTCCGTGCACATAAACCAGGTCCACCCCCGAGCCTGTGGTTCATTGCACATTGGGTGACCTAATCCTAGAGTGGTTGCTGGAATTGTCCACCTGGGACCAGTGTTTACTCTAAATAGACCCACATACACAGGTCAGAGGCCAATACAAGTGAGTCTTGGGCATGCCCATCCCACTGACAACTGCTTTCTTAGATCATCCACCTTTGTTTCCACTGGACTCTGACTCCTTGCTCCATTTTGGTGTCTAGCTGGCTTGAAATCCTTTGGGCTTTGTGTCTTGTTCCCAGGCCCTGGTTGAGTATGATCTAATTCTCTGTTCTTGCATTTGACTGTCAGCAGTGGGCTGGTACCAGCCCTGAAGCTCCCTTGTAACCACACCCAGGCCTACCAGCATCAGTGAGGCCCCTCCAACTCTCCTACTGCACGAGTTCTGGTTTCCCTCATGGACGAGGGTTGAAAAAAATGAAAGATAAGTCAGTTGTTATGACTAGAAAAAGTGATTACCAGGCCCTCCCTAGAATCCCACCTCATTCAGAGATATCCAAGTACAACACAGAGAACCAGAAGCAGCCAATTCATTTTGCCAGTCAGGCTACATAGACTCATGAGTCACCTAAGGTAGACACACCTTTTGAAAAACAGCTGCAAACACCTGGCACAAACACTTGCTTTTGCTGAGAGCAAATAAAAAGATTACATTAGATGGATCTAGAAACATTTCTTCTTCTTTTTTTTTTTTTTTTTTTTTTTTTTTTTTTTTTTTTTGAGACGGAGTCTCACTCTGTCGCCCAGGCTGGAGTGCAGTGGCATGATCTCCGCGCACTGCAAGCTCCGCCTCTGGGGTTCGCGCCATTCTCCTTCCCCCAGCCTCCCGAGTAGCTGGGACTACAGACGCCCGCCACCACGCCCGGCTAATTTTTTGTATTTTTAGTAGAGACGGGTTTCACCATGTTAGCCAGGATGGACTCGATCTCCTGACCTCGTGATTCGCCAGCCTCGGCCTCCCAAAGTGCTGGGATTACAGGCGTGAGCTGCCACGCCCGGCCTAGAAACTTTTCTTTTATTTTTTTGAGATGGAGTCTCACTTTGTCACCTAGGATGGAGTACAGTGGCATGATCTCAGCTCACTGCAACCTCCACCTCCCAGGTTCAAGTGATTCTCCCCCTTCAGACTTCCAAGTAGCTGGGATCACAGGTGCCCACCACCACACCCAGCTAATTTTTGTACTTTTTTAGTAGAGACAGGGTTACGCCATGTTGGCTAGGCTGGTCTCGAACTCCTGACCTCAGTTGATTCGCCCACCTCAGCCTCCCAAAGTGCTGGGATTACAGACTGAGTCATCACTGGCAATACTAGGAACATTTCTAAGATTCAAGGAAGAATCAGATAATCCAGTTCTTAAAAAGGCTTGGATGCAGCTGAACCCCACAAACAGCTAAAACCAGGAGCTACATCTCTGCTAGTCTCAGCTTCTTCCTACAGGAGGTCGAGTTCCTACTCATCTCTTAAAGTCCAGCTTTCTCTTCACGGTTGAAAACCTGGCCACCAACAGCTCTTGCCTATTTCTTTTTTTTCTTTTCTTTTCTTTTTTTTTGAGACGGAGTCTCGCTCTGCTGCCCAGGCTGGAGTGCAGTGGCACGATCTTGGCTCACTGCAACCTCTACCTCCCGCGTTCAAGCGATTCTCCTGTGTTAGCCTCTTGAGTAGCTGGGACTACAGGCACCTGCCACCACGCCCAGCTAATTTTTGTATTTTTAGTAGAGACAGGGTTTCACCATGTTGGCCAGGCTAGTCTCAATCTCCTGACCTTGTGATCCACCCACCTCGGTTTCCCAAAGTGCTGGGATTACAGGCATGAGCCACCACACCCAGCCTAGCTCCTGGCTATTTCATCCTGCAGCTTCATCCACAGGAGAGAGGCCCTCCACCCCCGCTCTCCTCCAGTCGCCATCCGAAATCCTCAGAAGGAGCCATTGGTCCACCTTGTAATACGGCTGCTTCTACTGCAGTCCCTTGATGGGGGTGAAGGTGCAGCATGACATGACAGTCCCAAAAGAAGGGAACTGCTGCAAAGGGCCAGAATAAGTGAGATTTATCACCTCATCTTGGTTCTCAGTTCCACCAATCCCAGCCCCATCTAGCAAAGCAAGAATTCCCCTGTTGTGTCCCAGCTATGCCCCAAGATGAAGGCTACAGTCTGTTTTCCACAAGCCACTTTTGGAATCCTTACCAAGTATTGGCTTGCAATACAAAGGATCCCTTTTCTATTACTATGTAACTAAAAAAAAAAAAATTGAACTGCCCAATCTGAAGAGTCCCTGTGTCTTAGAAAAAGGCTTTGTTCTGTATTCTGGATGAGGCCAATCCTCAACAAAAGCCAATTTAACAGAGAAGTTAACTTCACAGGTTCTAGAGTTAATTTAGGGATGAGTTCAAATCCCTGCTCCAACAATTATAGGTGTATGACACACAGCCTCGGCTTTACTCTCTATAAATGAAGATAACTGATAGTCACTTCCTGATGTTGGTGTGAGGATAATTTTGGGCAATGCATGAATAGCACTTAACATGGTACCTGGGACACAAGAGGCCTTTAATGGCACTGGATAGACTTGGTCTTCAGTGATGTCCTCTGTTTTTTTCTGCCGACTTCCCCCTCCTGCTATTCCCCAGGGAATCCAAGGCTCTGCCTCCAGGAACAGATGTTTCCCACCTGTTCCTCTTCCATATGGCTTCGCAAGGGATCTTCATGAAACATACACTCCCGCCCCAATCTAAGACCCTTCATGTCTCGTTAAAACAGTGAAGATAAAGTTAAACTCCCCTAGAGTGGTCCCCAGGGCTATTTTCTTTTTCTTTTCTTTTCTTTTTTTTTTTTTAAGACGGAGTTTTGCTCTGTCACTGAGCCACTGGGTACAATACTCCAGCCCAGGCTGGAGTGCAGTGGCTGGATCTCGGCTCACTGCAAGCTCCGCCTCCCGGATTCATGCCATTCTCCTGCCTCAGCCTCCTGAGTAGCTGGGACTACAGGCGCCCTCCACCTCGCCCGGCTAGTTTTTTTGTTTGTTTGTTTGTTTTGTATTTTTTAGTAGAGACGGGGTTTCACCGTGTTAGCTAGGATGGTCTCGATCTCCTGACCTCGTGATCTGCCCGTCTCGGCCTCCCAAAGTGCTAAAATTACAGGCTTGAGCAACGGCGCCCAGCCCCCAGGGCTACTTTCAATTTAGACCCTGCCTGCCTCTCCTACCTTGCATTGTCTCCTTAAAAAAAATCTCACCATGTTAGATCACTTGCTATTTCCCAGATATGTCATGTTCTTTTACTACAATGCATGACTGCAAACACTGTCCCCTCTTCCTGGAAAGCCCCTCCTCTGGCTAGCTCCAACTAGCCTAACTAGTTTTCATGATGTTTCTGATCAGCGATTCCCAGAAACTTCTGCTGACCCCAACCCCTGTTTCAAGTTAGACAAGCTTCCCCTGGCTCCATTCATGCCCACGTTTCCCTCTGTCAGAGTCCTTATTACACTGTATTTGCTTGTACGTCTTTTTATTAAATTCTGCTCTTCTTGAGAACAAGACTGCATTTCCAGCATGAAGCACAGAGCCTGGCATAAAGGTAATGTTCAATAAGTTGTGATTGCCTGAAACACCAGTGAGTATATTTAGGGAGCCATGTGTGCTGGTAAGGATGAAGATGAAATGTACAGTCCTTTTCCTCTTGTAGCTAAGTGAGCCACTGGGTACAATACCCATGACCTTGCCCACAACACTCCAACTGGCACTTTCAGCTGCTTCATGGGAAACAGAATTCAGCACTGCATAGAAAATACTGGATTTTAAATCCGGAAGCCTACCTGCAAAGTCCCTCTTTCTTGTGATCTTGGTCGAAATGCTTAACCTTGTTTGCCTTGCCTATGAACAATTTTTTAAAAATAGTTTGCTATAGAAAATAAATACAATTATGCCTACAACATTAAAAAGTATCTTTGATGTTTTTTTCCTACATGGCATTGTCATGGCTGCTATTGAAAAGATGACAATTATCCCAATCTCTAAGCCAAAGTTAGTCCTTGTTCCTGAATACCATCAAGTCATTGTCTGTTACGAGGTAACACTAGACATATTTTGTGCTTTTCCGGCGTTTGAGTCTCGCATCTCAAGTGGAGGCCTGGGTCTTTTGGATACGTCTTGTACCTCTCATGACTTTTTATAGCATTCACTACAGCCTGACTATGGCCCAGAGCTGTCCTTAGAGGCCATGCTGTGGGACCAGGGCCACAAGCAAAACTGTAATGAGCTCTTCCTGGCGTGGCCAGAAAAAACAACTCCTGGATAAGGTCAGCGAATCTGTCCTTACACAGATCTCTGTGTTTTCACAGGTCAGCCTCTAGTGAGGTAGGTAATAAAAAGGAAAATCTGAAATTAACTGCAAGAACAAGGGTTGCATTATTCATCTGTAAGGATTACATATTGGGTTTTAAGGATACATATATTAAACATTGGTAAGCTTTTTCCTGTCTATAATTATTAACACGTTGCTGAGGGACTCATGGTAATTATCATCTGGGAATCTCACTCAGATGCTGCGCAACTCTAAAAAGGGGGACTAATTCCTAAGGTAAGGCAGTGTTAAGCAAGAATGTCAAAGTGTGCAGCATATAAAATAATAAGGTAACCATGAGCAATAAAGCCATAAATACATCTAAGAGGTTTGAATGACCCAGCCCAGGAGGGAGGAACGAAGGCCTTGTTAAGATTTGCACATTTCTAAACTTTATTCTGTTACGAATGGAGCAATCTGTGTTAGCGTCCCCTAGATAACCAACATATGGAAGCCAGAATGTAACTGAGACAGAAGTCAGCAAGCCTTTGTTCATTGCACAAACATTGAGGAAGCACTCACTGAGTGCCTGGCACAGCCGCAGGTCTATTAAGATAAGTTCTTGGCCCCAAGGGGGAGGTAGACGTGTAAACCAGTGAAGTGATAAGGGCAGTGTTCCATGTGTGCACAGAGTACCAGGACAGCCCCAAGAAAGGAGTGACTAATTCTTCCTGGGAATATTGAAAAGATTATCTTTGAGGACGTGGCTTTTAAACTAAGTCTTGAGAAGCTCCTTTGGCTGAGAAGTGAGGAAAGGGCGTTTCAGATGAAAGAGAAAAGCTGTTGAACCCCCGCTCACCAGGAGCCAGAATGGGGCCCTCCAGAGCAAGCTGGCCAGGAGCCTTAAAGCCAGGCTGAACAGAAGTCAAGAGAGCCAGAGAGGAGTGCCAGTCAAGCCCTTTCGAGAGCTGGGAGGTCAACTAGACAAATCCAGGTCAGATGGCAACAGAGTCAAAGGATCGGAAGCAGGTAGAGCAGGAACAAAGAGGTGGCCTGGAGGAGACGGAGGCTCCTGTTTATTGGGGGCAGCCACTTGGTGGGTGGGTCTGGTTTAAAAGCGCAGGGCCAGAATAGACAAGTTTCTAGGCACAGAGCTGGGTGTTTGGGGAACCGTGAGCATTCAGCAGAACAGGAGCAAGCGTTCTTCAGGAAGCAGGGAGGCAGGAGGAGAGCCCAAAAATTGGGGCGGGAGCCCATCGTGGAAGGTCTTTGCTGTTAGCTGAGGAAGTGGGGAATGATTATGGTACCTTAAGCTGGGGAGTGATGCAGAGTTACATTGAGAAAGATCACTCTGAAAGACAAACCACAGTAGTCTTTCCCAGAGGCTAGTAAACACCTGCCTGTAACAGAATACCCTGGATGCTTATTTTAAATGAATAAGCATCATTTGAGCTCCCCTCTAGGCCTACTGAATTTGAATTCAATGGGAATACCCAGAAATCTGGTTTTTTTTTTGGGGGGGGGCGTTTGTTTTTGGTTTTGGTTTTGTTTTGAGACGGAGTCTCACTCTGTGGCCAGGCTGGAGTGCAATGGCACAGTCTCAGCTCACTGCAACCTCTGCCTCCCGGGTTCAAGTGATTCTCCTGCCTCAGCCTCCCGAGTAGCTGGGATTACAGGCGTACTTCACCACATCCAGCTAATTTTTTTTTTTTTTTTTTTTTTTTTATTTTTAGTAGAGACGGAGTTTCACAGTGTTTGCCAGGATGGTCTCGATCTCCTGACCTTGTGATCCGCCCGCCTCAGCCTCCCAAAGTGCTGGGATTACAGCATGAGCCACTGCGCCAGGGCTTATGTCACTCATTCTTCACTACCAGTGGTGGCTCCGAGGGATGACTGGAAGGGCTTCAGCTCCTCTTCCATAACCTCTGTGACAGTCTGTGGGGTGTTTGAGGGATTGAGGCTGATTTAAAGAGAAGATATGCCCACCGGAGGCAGTAACACAGCAGCTTTGTTGAGCAGCTCTTAAACAGGCTTGCATGAGAGGGGGAAGTCCCTTATAACATGAGACTGTCCAGAGGTTTATGGAGGAGGGCAGGAACTCCCAGGAGAGAGGGCCATCCGATGGGGTGCTTACTTGTCTAGGTGATGTCACTCAGCTGCAGGCGGCAGGGAATCTCTGGGTCAGAGAGCTCCAAAGGGCTTTAGCACCTTGGGGTCTACAACCACTAGGCTCTACCTTATCAATTGCCAGCACATACTAGGTGAGGTTTCACAGGGTAGACAAAGCAGGCAGGCCCTGAATGACAAAAACAAGCAAGCAAACAACAAAAATCTGCTTATTTGGGCTATTTATTAAATAATTGGACATGTAAAAACTTGAGTTTGGCCCCAGTGAGCTTTTGTGCCAACAGGTCTCAGCCTGCAGGAAAGAAATACGCCATCCAGGGACAGCTACATAGAGGCCATCACTGGCCCATTGGTGGAACACTGTTCTGGCCTGAACCACCTCAGCTCCATTCCTCCTCCTGTCCCTGCTCTACTCTGTAGGGCAAGAAGCCTCCCTCAGGGCTGCTCCCAACCACAGCAGAGTTTGGCCAATGGGAAGCACTGGCATAAGATTGAAAGGCAGGAGAAAGGGAGAATCTGGAGTATTTTTCACTCTCTTCTCTGCCTTGAGCTGCATTTATAGCAGTGGCCAGCTTTGTATTTGAGATGCCTCCTGACCCTGGGCTCTGCAAACTCGCTTCCTCCCTTCGATTGTCCCTCCAGGCTAAGCATCTTAGTGACATCCAGATATGGCTCATCTCCCAGCTGTCTCCTTGCCCTTGGGTTGGTTTCTGAGTTCCAACCATCATCTGTGTAACCAGTTCCCTCTATTAAATTCCCTTTCTGATTAGCCAGTTGGATCCTGACTGACACCAACTTTTTGTTTGCCCCAGGCCTCCAAATCATCATAATAATACAGTCTTTAACACAGACAATGGATGTTTTTACAATCTTGTGTAAAATGTGCATAAAGACATCTGCAAAAAGAAAAACAGTTTACCTATCTAAAGAATATAATCTAAGAAATGTGATATTTTCAGCCTCAAGATAAGGGCCTCAGCCTGCCTACCCTTCCCTCCATCCCTAAGTCCTTCTGTGTTGAGATCCTGAGGTCTCCCTTTCAAAGCAGTGTTCTTCACTTTGTAGGGCAGTTCATGATCACACATCAGCGCTGCAGGGAGATGGCTGAGGCCATCTCCAATCTAGTGAGGGTAAAGTCAGGATCCAAGTGGGAGTCTAGCTCTTCCAGACTATAGTATAGTTATGAATTTGACTCTCCCCAGAGAATTCCCTGACTCCTAAAGCTGTCCAGCCTTAGCCAACCAAGATCCACTTTTATATTTTCTTCATCAGACAAAGAAAAATAGTAAAGTCACCTGTGGTCCCATTGTCCAGAGATACCTACTATTAACACTTTGGCATATCTCCATATCAGTTTTTCCCTGTAAGAACATAATGGTTCTTATAGGATTTTACTGTACATATTGCTTTAGAATCTTTTTTTTTTTCACTTTGTATGTTGTGAACGTTTCCCCAAATCTATTAAAAAATCTTCTGCATCATTATTTTTATTTTTACTTAATTATTTTATTTTTTGAGATGGAGTCTTGCTTTGTCGCCCAGGCTGGAGTGTAGTGGCGCCATCTTGGCTCACTGTAACGTCCGCCTCCCAGATTCAAGTGATCCTCCTGCCTCAGCCTCCCAAGTAGGTGGGATTACAAGCATGTACTACCATGCCTAGCTAATTTTTGTATTTTTAGTAGAGACGGTGTTTCATCGTGTTGGCTAGGCTGGTCTCAAACTGCTGACCTCAAGTGATCCACCTGCCTCAGCCTCCCAAAGTGTTAGGATTACAGGCGTGAGCCAGTCCGCCCGGCCTGCATCATTATTTTTAAAGATGCATCATGTTCTAGAAGATGTAGATGTCTCACCATTTTATTAGTTTCCAACATCTTCCTGAAAAAAAAAACAACAAACAAACAATGTTCTTTTTTTTTTTTTTTTTTTGAAAACAGAGTCTCTTGTTGTCACCCAGGTTGGAGTACAGTGGTGCAATCTTAGCTCACTGCAAACTCTGCCTCCCAGGTTCAAGCAATTCTCCTATTTCAGCCTCCCAAGTAACTGGGACTACAGGCGCACACCACCACCCCTGGCTAATTTTTGTATTTTTGGTAGAGACGGAATTTCACCATGTTGGTCAAGCTGGTCTCAAACTCCTGACCTCAAATGATCCACCTGCCTCACCCTCCCAAAGTGCTGGGATTACAGGTGTGAGCCACTGCGCCCAGCCCCAGTGTTCTGATGAACATACGCATTGTGCTAAATGTTTCCGTATAAATTGCTAGAGTGAAATTTCTTCAACAAACACTGTGCACATTTTAATACCCATGGCAATTTTGCCAAATAGAGAGATATCTTGGTTTTTGTTTTGTTTTGCTTTTTAAGATTTTTATTTTTTCAGTGAACAAACACCAATGTCAGAAAGTATTTTTGACAAGTATCTAAATTATAATTTCTGGAAGGCAAGGATTTAGGTATGTTTATTTTTTATTTTTTTATTTTTTGAGATGGAGTCTCACTTTGTCACCCAGGCTGGAATGCGGTAGCAGTGGATCTCAGCCCAGTGCAACTTCTGCCTCAGCCTCCTAAGTAGCTCGGATTACAGGCATGCACCACTGTCCCTGGCTAATTTTTGTGTTATTAGTAGAGACGGGGTTTTCTCATGTTGGCCAGGCTGGTCTCAAACTCCTGACCTCAAGCGATCCGCCCACCTCAGCCTCCAAAAGTGCTGGGATTACAGGCGTGACCCACTTCGCCTGGTCTGGTATGTTTATCTTGCTATCTGGCATGTTTCTACCCACAACAGTGCAATAAATGCTAAATTTGGAAGAAAAAAAAAAAGAGATTCACAAGAGCATGTTCAACTTCTGTGAATGATTTTTGTAAAATAAGGGCAGACTATCCTCTATAATGCTGAGTCCAGTGGTTTTCAACCCTGACTGCATATTAGAATCACCTAGTGAGCTTTTCAAGATTATAATAAGGGTCGGGAGTGGTGGCTCACGCTTGTAATCCCAGTACTTTGGGAGGCCAAGGCAGGTGAATCACGTGAGGTCAGGAGTTGGAGACCAGCCTGGCCAACATGGTGAAACCCATCTCTACTAAAAATACAACAGCCAGGTGTGGTGGCGTGTGCCTATAATCCCAGCTACTCGGGAGGCCAAGACAGGAGAATTACTTGAACCTGGGAGGTGGAGGTTGCAGTGAACAGATCATGCCACAGCCCTCCAGGATGGACAAGAGAGTGAGACTCCATCTCAAAAAGAATTAAAAAAAAAAAAAAGATTATAATGAGGCTGTCAGGTGGGAAGGGCTCCCTGGTACAACTCCTACCAACCTGTGCACTGGAAGAACAGGGTGGAGCCTTGGGAAGTTCATGCCATTTGCAGGAGGGAAGAACCAGGCGTCTTCTGTTCTCGGGTTCCTTTTTGCCTAATAAATTCCATTTTTCTCATCCATCAAAGTGTCTGTAAGCCTATTTCATGGCCGTGTTACAAGGACCCATCTCTTAGCTGAACTAAGGAAAAGTCCTACAACAATAGGAACCTGGACCCCATCCTAGACCAATTACATCAGAATCTTTGAAGGAAGGGATGGTCCTAGCATCCATGTATTTCCAAAACTCCTCCAAGAATTCTAATGTACAACTGGGGTTAGGAACTGATAATCAAAAATGGCAGAGAAAGGAAAAGGAGTTTCATTACTTTTCCCTAATCAGCATGGGAATACAACACAGTAGAAATGAGAGAAGTCAGCAAATTGGAGACTATAAAGATTCAAGGCTGGATTTCATGGCATTAATCTGAGAGAGCCAGTTTAACATCTTTTAAAAGAATGTGTGTTTTCTTCTGCTCCCAAAGTGCCAAGCTTTCAAGAAATGCATATCTTTTCATTATCCCTGTTTGGAAACCAGGACAACAGATGGCAGGATAATGGATTGTGTCTGCTCAAGTTAGAGTTGCTTTAATTTGTGAGATATCAAATTCATATTGACTGTGGGGACAGGCTGACATGATTTATTTCAAATGGAAATGGAGCCTTCATGGGCTCTGTCTTTTTGCCCATTACCATAAGACAAAGTCTCACCTATGACCAGGACATATTGGATTGCCATTGATAGAAACTCTTTGCAGGGGCTGCAAGAGATGGCTCCGGTTCTCAGTGACTAAGTGTTGGAGAATCTCCAGATGCCCAACCAGGAAGCCTGAACTTCACAGCAATGAGGGCTCCCACCCAGCACCCCGCTCCTCCAGATCAATCAGCAAAGTACAAGGGAAGCCTTGTTTATATTTATTTTTCTTTGCAGTTAACACTTTATATATTCCCACATGTGCTCTCAAAAATGCAGCATGACATTTTGCAAAGAAAACACAATAGGTGCAACCCATTCGTTCCTGAAAGAAATTATCTTCAGGGACAAGAAACAGACCCTGCTTGCGCCTCTTGGCAATCTCTCTTCAGCATAGCAGTGTGAAACCCTGCTTGCTGCCGGAAGTGCTCCTACCTCCTGGAGGGTGGCTTAGAGAAAATCCCCAACCTCAGTGGGAAAGATAGGGCAAAAGGAGAAGGAGCCGAGGGAAGAAGAGGAAAGGCTAAAAGACAAGCAGTGATTGTCCCCTACCTGGAAAGAGGTAAAGAGCAGAGCCAAGCCTCAATGCCCAGGCATCTGCTATCTCACTCTGACCTAGCAATGCTTAATGACCTTTGGAGAAGTGTCAATGATGTGAAATGGGCCTGATACGGTTTGGCTGTCCCCACCCAAATCTCATCTTGAGTTGTAGTTTCCATAATCCCCACGTGTCATGGGAGAGACCCAGTGGGAGGTAATTTAATCACGGGGCAGTTACCTTCATGCCGTTCTCCTAATAGTGAGTGAGTTCTCACAAGGTCTGATGATTTTATAAGTGGTTTTTTACAAGTGCTCTTTCGCTCGGCACTTCTCCTTGCTGCCACCATGTGAAGAAAGACGTGTTTGCCTCCCCTTGCACTATGATTGTAACTTTCCTGAGGCCTCCCTAGCCCTGTGGAACTATGAGTCAATTAAACCTCTTTCCTTTATAAATTACTCAGTCTCAGGTGTGTCTTTATTGGCAGCATGAGGATGAACTAATATAGGGCCTTAGCAATCTTCTGGTTCAGAACTCCCAATTTACAGATGAGAAAATGAGGCCAGAGGATAACTGACTTGCCTAAGACAGTGAAATAAATCCGGAGCAGTGTTCAGAATTCAGGTCTTCTGATTCTCAGATCCTTTCACTTTGTATCCCCAATAGTTTTCAACCTTGGCTTCACATTATAAATTCCTAGAGAGCTTTCATAAAAACAAAACGAACAAACAAAAATACTCAGCCCCAATATTGGTGGTCTGGGGTATTTTATAGCTCCCCAGGTGATAGTCACTGAGAACCCCTGTACGCTGGCCTCGCCTGACTCAGTGGTCTGTTCCATTTCGCTCCGTAATGAGCCAAGCCTTTGCTAAGGACTGGAGCTGTGAAAATGAATCAGCTTGCTTCTGAAGCTGCTCAGCATGCGGCAGAGGAGCATACTGTGAAGAGCCCATTTCGGCAGCGGAGTGATGAGTAACAATATCAACATAAATAAGTAATAGCAGTGATTAAGTCTGTATGGGAAGGTTGAGGGAGGTGGCATCTGAGTCCACATTTAAAGGATGAATAGAAGTTTGTTGCGAGGACGCAATGCAGAAGCGTTTTCCAGAGACAGGCAAAAGCATGGACAAAGGCCTGAAGGCATGAACAACGCAGCGCATTTGTAGTTTGGTTTATCTAAAGCAGGGTGCAAGGTAGGAGCAGTGGAAGCAGAGCTATGGAGGTAGATAAGGGCTGGGTCACAGAGGACCTTATGGTAGAAGCCATTCTAGGGGTTGGGGATTATCCTGAAATGATGGTAACCACTGAGATATGCTATGCAGAAAAATGATAAAGTAAAACTTGTAACGGAAAAGAACCCTAATGGTGGTGTAGAAATAAACTGGAAGGGGAAGAAGCCAGAAACAGGAGGAGCAGTTGAGAGGGGAGGTGAAGAGATGATGAGGGTGTGAATGAGCTGGCAATGTGGACTGACAGCAGAGGACAAACGAGCTTTGTCCCTGAGCCATTGCATTTATTTGTTTGTTTGTTTGTTTGTTTGTTTGTTTATTTTAACTTTTTGAGATGGAGTGTCATTCTATCACCCAGGCTGGAGTACAGTGGCGTGATCTCGGCTCACTGCAACCTCCGCCTCCCAGGTTCAAGTGATTCTCCTGTCTCAGCCTCCTGAGTAGCTAAGATTACAGGCATGCACCCCCATGCCCGGCTAATTTTTGTATTTTTAGTAGAGATGGGGTTTCACCATGTTGGCCAGGCTGGTCTCAAACTCCTGACCTCAGGTGATCTGCCTGCCTCGACCTCCCAAAGTACTGGGATTACAGGCATGAGCCACTGTGCCCAGCCAGCCATTGCATTTAGAGAGTAGAATTGATAGGAGAGAGATGGTGGATTAGCCAACGGGTAAAAGGTCTAACTCCAACCTAACTTCTCCCTATTCTCCTTCATATACTCGGGACTGAACAACTCACTCTCCACTTCCTTCAAAAATCTAGTTGTTGTTGCTTTTCTTTTTTTCTAGAGACAAGGTTTCATTCTATCACCCACGCTGGCGTGCAATGGCATAATCATGGCTTACTGCAACCTCAAACTCCTGGGCTCAAGCGATCCTCCCACCTCAGCCTCCTGAGTAGCTAGAACTACAGGTGTGTGCCACCATACCCAGCTAATTTTTTTATTTTTTTGTAGAGATAGGGTCTTGCTACGTTATCCAGGCTCAACTCAGCCTCCCAAAGTGCTGGGATTACAGGCACAAGCCACTGCACCAGGCAAAAATCTAGTTTATAATGAAGGAAGGAGTAAAGTTCAGCAAGTCCGTGCTCCATGTCCTGAAGAGTAAGCGGCATGTTGCCTCCTGAGAATAGTATCCTTTCTCATCTGCATGGTAAATTACCATTCCTCCAAAACTCTGCTCAAAGTTGGCTGCTCTGAGAAGATGTCCTTGGCCCCTAGAGCCATGGGAAGGGTGCCCACAGCACCTCTATATTCCTGTATGTGTTCAGAGAATTGTCCCATGTCATCAGTAGTTATGACTTTACACATGCACCCTGTCCCCCAACCCACTGCTGACACATAAACTCTTTTGAGACAGGGGCACGGTTTTTTGTTTGTTTGTTTGTTTTTTATTGTCTCCTGTCCTAACACAATGCATAGAAAAAAGAACTGATAAAACCTCATCGAATGAATGAATGCCAAAGGCTGAATTCATGAATTATAGGGAAGTGTTCTAGAATAGTAATGATGATGCTTATAGGACACTGCAATCCCTCCCCCATAAGTGGGCACCTCTGATTTAACTGTCCAGCATCATTTGGAGCACAGGACGGAGGATTATACTGAGGAACCACATCCATGTCATTTGGATTGTCTGCAAGACCATTTGAGTGACTTTCCAGGAGCATCACAAGGCTGCGAACTGCATCTAAAGGGCTGCTTCTGGGGCATTCTTTCCAAGGAGCCTTTTAGCAGGGCAGGGAGTGAAAGGTGAGGACAAGTCTGTCATGCCTGGAAAAAGTGAGACTTGTCTTTGTCATCTGGGCAATTCTCCCTCAGACTAGCTCCTCTTCCTGACCTCCTCAGGTAACTGATGTCTTCCGGAAGCACTTCTTCCTCCAGGAATCTTGAATCTTAGCTGAGTGCTATGAAGATTGCTCTGATTAATTGATACTCTTAAGGTATGCACTAGTGGTTGCGATCCTGATCCTCCCAGGAGATTACCTTTTTAAAGCGCTGGAAGATTAACAAGAATTTCAGATGCGGTGGAAATTCGAAGGGAAAAAGTTGCGGCCTCCACAGCGCCAGCTCCCCTGCCATGAGGGAGACATATTTGAGAGTCCTTCAGCTCCCTAGGGGCTGTACATCCAGGCAAGAAAGTCCAGATCTTGCATCTGAGCTGGCAACTGAAGGAAGAGGCCTTGAATCAGCACAGCAGTCAGAATTCTGCTTGAGAGCAGCTTTGCTGAAACTAAAAGGAATAACTTTATCTGGAACAGTCTCTCTGCACATTCTCTTTCCCCTGTGGCAGTTGCGATGTTAGATTAAGTCTATGTATATGTGGGGCAGAAGCGAAGTGCAGGAGGGGGTGGAGAGAATGATGGGAAAGAAAAGACTCCCACTAAACACACATGTATGTCAGCTTTACCAGGTGCTCTGCTGAAACCAGCAGGATGAACACCTTCCAAACAGGCTGTGTTCCTCCCGAGGAAACTGAGGAGTGTAACCTCACAGTGAAATTCCTCCCAAGGCTTTGGCTCTGCAGGAAGCTCCTGGCTGTTTTTCAGGAGATGCATTTGCTGCAGGAGGAGGTATGGAAGTTGGGCAAGGCAGGACTAGTAGGGCTGGCCCAGACTGTCTCTCTCAGACAAGTCTAGACCCAGGACTGTCATGCTACCTGGAAATGAGGTCTGGTAGGAATGTCCAGGCAGAAAAGCTACTCTTCTTGGGAAACTTGTCGGCTTTAAATCACCTAGAGAAATTCTGGGGTGGAGACTCAGCTTGGCACCCTTAAGGTAGTTGCAAATAAGGGGTGAAAGAAACGTTGAGGGCAAGCTTAAAAGAAGTTAGTCAAAATGAAAAACACACCATCTGCATCTAGAGTTTCTGTAGCACCTATTGATCAGATGGATCAATGTGTTATTTCAGGGTAATCCTTGGAAGCCTTTGCAGGCTCGCTCTCCATCAGGTTGCTTGACTTGATTCTATTATTATTATTTTATTTATTTATTTTTTATTTATTTATTTATTTATTATTTTGAGACGGAGTCTCGCGCTGTCACCCAGGCTGGAGTGCAGTGGCGTGATCTCGGCTCATTGCAACCTCTGCCTCTCAGGCTCAAGTGATTCTCCTGCCTCAGCCTCCCGACTAGCTGGGATTACAGGCATGCGCCACCACGTCTGGCTAATTTTGTATTTTCAGTAGAGATGAAGTTTCTCCATGTTGGTCAGGCTGGTCTCAAACTCCCGATCTCAGGTGATCCGCCCACCTCAGCCCTCCAAAGTGCTGGGATTACAAGTGTGAGCCACTGCACCCGGCCTGATTCTATGTTTTAAGGCTAGATTCTTACTGCGCTAGACCTTAGGTCTGACTGCCAGCATTACTAGACTGGGGCCTCACTACTGACCATTTGAGTTTTCAGGAAAAACAACTCTGTATCTCCAGATTATATTTTTTCTACTCTGATTTCAGAAGCCTCTGTCTCTCTAGATTTAGCTGTAGAACTTTCCTACCTCAACATGAAGTTCTTCCAGACTCTAACCCCAGAACCTTCGGTGTCATCTAAAGCCTCCAAAAGAGACCATCCCCAAAGTACGGTTCTGGGTGGAACCATTTTTCCAAATGGCCTTGAAGTTTTCCCTAAGCGTCTCCTTCTGGACTGATTTGGCAAACATTATCTAAGTATCCATTATGTGCCAACCACTTTGTAGACATTGGGAATACGAAGACAGTAAGACTAGAGAGAGGAAACAGCAAGCCCGAAGGTTCTTTTCTCTGCTAGGAGGACTGACCATAAAGTCTGACAGCTCTTAGAGACAGCTTTAACTGAATGGTCTTAGACGGTTTTACATCCTCAGATTTTTCTAGGGCTCACTTGCTACCGTCACGGCAATTAGTCTTCTGAGTGTTGCCCCAATGACAACTAAGCCAAGCTGTACTGCAATTTTTCTCCTGGCACAAATGCATATCTTTGATCCTGGGGGAAAGGTGTGAAAGACGAGGAACAGGTGGTGGGGAAGGCCAAGCCACCCCACACATTCTGCCTGTAATTTGGCAGTGCCGCCATCTGTT
Organism: Macaca thibetana thibetana; assembly: GCF_024542745.1. NCBI lineage: Eukaryota > Metazoa > Chordata > Mammalia > Primates > Cercopithecidae > Macaca > Macaca thibetana. Next base: position 68,781,417 of record NC_065590.1, on the reverse strand, counting down.
GTTTTTTTCATATGTCCAAAGCCTGCAACTGCAGTCTTCAGGTCCTTCCCTTTCCCTGCAGAAATGGGTCAGGAATATACAACTATGCTAAAACCAGTCTGAGAGTCTTGACCCACTTTTGAGAGTTTCCAGACCAACGCAGCTGAAGCTGTCCTGCAGCTATGCCCTTAAGAGAATGATGCAGGCAGCTGAGTTCATCTTTCTCTGAGCTGCCGTGAGGAAGGTGTGGTCTTTGTTTCTGAACATTTTTCTTGTATTGCCGGAGTCTGAAGACTTGGAGGAGTTATTGCAAAACAGCTCACCTTCTTTCTTCCCCAGGGAACACAGGATGAAGGAAACATCAAAGTCTTAAAGAGCCATTACATTCAGAGCAAGAGTAATAAACAGGCATTTTTATTCCCTTCCTTTACAGTTGGTACCAGTCTTCAGTTCTCAGCCCGCAGGCCCCTGACATGGGGCACTATTCTGTACAGTTCCAGAAACCAACAACAGCCATTCAGCAGGAGTGTTGAAACTGCAGATTGTTCTCCACTGTTCTTGGTCGTGGCTGTGTTTGGAATAGTCAAGAGTTAGACCACCAAATACTAATCCTCAGAACTTGGTCTTGGACCTGGTTATAAATCTCATTCCTGCAACTCTGAACAGTGTGATCTTGGGAGAGTTACTTAATTTTTCTGAGTCTCAGTTTTTCTTATCTATAAAATGAAGTTAATAATAGTATGAACTTCATAGAATGCAGAATGCGTGGTACATAACTAGGGCTCAACAAATGGCCCAACAATGTGTTGTTGGTCTGGGGTGGGAGAGAGTAATCTTCCTTTGACTGTCATTATCTTTTGACTGGGAAGACTGGGAAGGCAACAATGTTGCCTATTTGCTGTACTTAGCTCTACTTCATTCTTTTTTTTTTTTGAGACAGAGTCTCACTCTGTCACCCAGGCTGGAGTGCAATGGCACAATCTTGGCTCACCGCAACATCCAACTCCCAGATTCAAGCAATTCTCCTTATTTAGCATCCCAAGTTGCTGGGATTACAGGCATGTACCACCATGCCCAGCTAAGTTTTTGTATTTGTAATAGACACGGGGTTTCACCATGTTGGCCAAGCTGATCTCGAACTCCTGATCTCAGCCTCCCAAATTGCTGGGATTACAGGTGTGAGCCACTGTGCCTGGCCGTCTACTAGATTCTTGCTTGGTTGTTTGCTTCCTGCTCTCACCAAATTGTAAAGCTCATTGAGGACATGAACTAAGATCCTGTGGCCAGCAGGGTCTTTCTACATAGTAGATAGTCAATAAATATTTGTAGATGGAGGCATGGATATTTTTTCAACTGACTAGTTGAATATGACTTCTGATACATATGAATATCAGTACCCGGGAAATACATAATCCGAGGCTAGGGAGACATGAGCTTAATATTTACTAACATTTGCCCTTACCTGCCACCTGTTTCTCTTGGGACATTAAATCCAAAGGCTTTAGATCCTGCTGCTTTGCATGGCTGGGTTAGATTGCATATGAGAATTTTGCAAAGCAAAAAAGATACATCACACCAATTTGCCTCTCAATGTATGCTCCTCTCAAAAGGCTTTCAAGCCAAAAATCCCTCAGCAGTAATTATGTGCAAGGCAAAGAAATTAAGAACTCTGGGAAGACATTAAATGAGTCTCTGGAATGTTGTAAAAGACATATATGCAAAGCTCTATCCTCCCCCTGGATTTCTTTCTGGCTCCTTGCCACAGGATCTAAGGAGAACAAGTTCTCATATAGGAATTTCCCCTTGCATATTGGGAGAAGATACATTAAAATCTGGTTATGAATCACAGCTGGGTGCTTTCAATTCAGTTATGTCCCCATGCACAATGGTGTGTACAAGGCATCGCTCCTGAAGACAACAAAAACCTATAAAATAGAGTTTCTAAGGCACAGAGTCCCTCAGTAATAAAAATCTGCAAGGGCCAAACAACCTAGGAGTTATCTCTATTCCCTGCCATCAGCAATCCAGAGAACGTCTTCTGGGCTCCCCCCTCCTGATCTCTTAGGAATCATTGTGAATGTGAGAGCTTGGGGAAGGCAGGTGGTTGATGAATATGAGTGGGTTATTATAGTCCAGGGTGGATATATTCAAAAGACGAGTCTGTTTGAGAAGGAAGCAAAGGCCCAGCCTGGCTTATAATGACCCTGAGGGAATCAGAATCCCAGAGAATCCAGAGTGGGCTTTGTTTGTGGGGGTTTTTTTTGTTCGTTTGTTTGCTTGCTTGTTTTGCTTGTGTGTTTTTTTTTTTTATTTTTATTTTTTTGAGTTGGAGTCTGGCTCTGTCACCCTGGCTGGAGTACAGTGTCACAATCTCGGCTCACTGCAACCTCTGCCTCTGGGATTCAAGCGATTCCCCTACCTCAGCCTCCTGAGTAGCTGGGACTACAGGCACCCGCCCAAAAATTAGCACCGGCTAATTTTTGTATTTTTAGTAGAGGCAGGGTTTCACCATGTTGGCCAGGCTGGTCTCAAACTCCTAACCTTAAGTGATCTGACCACCCTCGGCCTCCCAAAGTGCTGGGATCACAGGCATGAGCCACCATGCCCAGCCTTTTGTGGGGTTTTGTTTGTTTGTCTTGTTTTGTTTTTGAGACAGGGTCTTGCTTTGTCACCCAGGGTGGAGTGCAGTGGCATCATCATAGCTCACTGCAGCCTTAATATCCCAAGCTCAAGAGATTCTCCAGCCCCAGCCTCCCAAGTAGCTGGGACTACAGGTGTGTACCAACAGGCCTGGCTGATTTTCTTTTTCTTTTTCTTTTTTTAATGTAGAGACAAGGTCTTGCTATGTTTTCCAGGCTGATCTTGAACTCCTGAGCTCAAACAATTCTCCCATCTTGGCCTCCCAAACTACTGGGATTACACACACAAGCCAGCACACCGGCCTGAGTTTGTTTTAATTAGAGTAATATGACTAGGAAACGTTTCTCAGTGCCATCTGTAGATTTGCTGCTTGAAGGAAAAAGACTGATATAATGATGAGACTTCCTTTTTTTTGAGAAGAAATCTTGCTTTGTTGCCCAGGCTGGAGTGCAGTGGCACCATCTCAGCTCACTGCAAACTCCACCTCCCAGGTGCAAGGGATTCTTCTGCCTCAGCCTCCCAAGTAGCTGTGATTACAGGCGCCTGCCACCACACCCGGCTAATTTTTTGTATTTTTACTAGACACGGGGTTTCACCATGTTGGCTAGGCTGGTCTCAGACTCCTGACTTTGTGATCTACCCGCCTCAAAGTGCTGGGATTACAGGTATGAGCCACTGTGCCCAGTGAGACTTCCTCTTTCATCAGGGAGAGTGTCCGCCTTCAGGAAGGCCCCAAAGGCTATAACAAGGCTTTGCCAGCCTGGTGAGCATGGCTAGGTGGTGCCCTTCCCATCTTCGAAAGTTATTTCCTCTGGAAAGCCCTGCCCAGCTGACTCTATTCAGCTTGTTCGCCAGATCACCCCAGGAAGCTGTTAATCCTCACCCACTAGAACACGAGGCACCCACATGGCTGAGGGTTTCCCTCCAAAGATTTCACCATAATCCCACAAGTAGGCTTGTGTCTAACAGGTGTTCTCAGTGGGGAAGGCGGAGATTGGAAAGAGCGGCCATGGCACACATCTCTGTAATAATAACGGATCCCCTTTCCCAGGTCCTCACCTCCTCATACCCCCTCCCAGGGAGGCCTTCTCATATATGTTAACTGAAGTGGCCCTTTCCCCTCTCCAGGACTCCCTATCTCCTAACCTGACTTTACTTTTTCCCGTAGGAATTTTCGCCTTTGACACAATTTATATTTATTTATGTGCTTTCTGTCTTCTTTCACAAGACTGTAAGCTTTAAGAAGGCAGGGATTTTTGTCTATCTTGTTCTCTTATTCCAGCACCTAGAACAGTGTATGGCACATAGCAAGTACTCAATAAACATTCTTGGAATCATTGCCTACTGAGAGGCAGGTACTTTGCATTGATCACAACCTCCGAGGTAGCCGTACAAGTGAATGTTGGCCTCCCAGGGAAGCTGAGAGTCCTCCCCATGCAGGGCTTGGGTGTTCTAAAAGGATATGTTTTCATGGCTGTTGTGTTAGTGAGTGGAGTCTTTCCGCCTAGTTAAAAATCTCAGAATATATGGTATGTTTTCTTCTGTTTCTTAAACTCGAACCGTTAAAAGAACCAGACTCTGCCCTCTTCCTCCTTCTTTTCTCCCCATTGGCTTTGCTTCTGTCAAGAGGTCTGCAGAAAGAAGTCAGTCTCGGCCCGAAGTTTAATCTACCTAGAAAATGGCGGGTCACCCACTTCCTTGTTCTCATTGGGAGAGGTGGCTCAAGGTGGGAAGGGCCAGATTGTCAGTCATAGTTCTTAGTTGGACAACAGAATCCCAACTGTCTAATTTAAGTAGAAAATATGTTTTTTCGGCCGGGCGCGGTGGCTCAAGCCTGTAATCCCAGCATTTTGGGAGGCCGAGGCGGGCGGATCACAAGGTCAGGAGATCGAGACCATCCTGGCTAACACGGTGGAACCCCGTCTCTACTAAAAAATACAAAAAAACTAGCCGGGCGAGGTGGCGGGCACCTGTAGTCCCAGCTACTCGGGAGGCTGAGGCAGGAGAATGGCGTAAACCCGGGAGGCAGAGCTTGCAGTGAGCCGAGATCCGGCCACTGCACTCCAGCCTGGGTGACAGAGCGAGACTCTGTCTCAAAAAAAAAAAAAAAAAAAGAAAATATGTTTCTTTTTTTTTGTGGTAGGTAGTTCACAGAATTTCTGGGAAGGGCAGAAAAACAAGCCTAGAGGCTGGGCAGCTGCAATAACGCCCCAAATCACTCCACAAAAGTGGTCCTGGGGAGTCAGCGTTCTTGCCACTCCTGGGCTCACTAGGGCTCACCGCATCAACACCTGGGCCTGGAGCACTGAATGCTACCACAGGAACCTCATCCACGCTGCCTGAGAAAGTAGATGTGGCTGATGCCACTCTCACTTCAATAGGTTCACACAGCGCCCACTCCTTATATGACTTGCCATGTTGAGCAGGTTTATGCCGACCTGCAGACCTATCTCCAAAGGCCAAGGGAGCTGAGAGGCAGAAGAGCCTGACAATTCAGTTTCTCAGAAGGAAGCATTTAATAGGGAACTTAGGAACAGCAGCCATGTCTGGGGCTGTTGCTGCGAGACAGCGATCCCTTAGGAAACGTGGGCCTTCTCCCCACATATCCGTGAGTGCCAGCAGCTGTTCTTCTCTGTCCTTACTTCTTGTATTAGTCCATATATTCACGCTGCTGTAAAGAATCCCTGAGACTGGGTAATTTAAAAAGGAAAGAGGTTTAATTGACTCACAGTTCTGCATGGCTGGGGAGGTCTCAGGAAACTTACAATCCTGGTGGAAGGCAAAGGGAAAGCAAGGCACCTCTTCTCATGGTGGCAGGAGAAAGAGGGAGCAAAGGGGGAACTGCTAAACACTCTTAAAGCATCAGATCTTGTGAGCACTCACAATCACTAGAACAACGTGCGGGAAATCCGCCCCCACGATCCAATCACTTCCCACCAGGCCTCTCCCCGGACACATGAGGATTACAATTCCAGATGAGATTTGGGTAGGGACACAGAGCCAAACCATATCACTTCTCCAGCCTCTAGTGTGTCTCTCCTCTGGATTCCATCACCCCTGATTCCCTGACCACCTTGGCACCTCAGACCAACTGATTCCCATGGTGACGTGAGCCACCGTGCCAGGCCCCAAAGAACTATATACTTTAAAATGGTTACTTGTGACCGGGTGCGGAGGCTTACGCCTGCAATCCCAACACTTTGGGAGGCCGAGGCAGGTGGATCACTTGAGGTCAGGAGTTTGAGACCAGCCTGGCCAACATGGGGAAATCCCATCTCTACTAAAAATACAAAAATTAGCCAGGCGTGGTGGCAGGTGCCTGTAATCCCAGCTACTCGGGAAGCTGAGGCAGGAGAATCACTTGAACCCGGGAGGCTGAGGTTGCAGTGGGCCAAGATCGTGCCACTACACTCCAGCCTGGGCAACAGAGCGAGACTCCACCTCAAAAAAAATAATAAAATAAAATAAAATGGTTACTTGTTCTTGGAGAACTTCACGAATCTCCCTCTCTCCACAGCCGCCCCAGACAACCAAGGCCACATCTCACTGCTGACTCCTCCAATCCCTGGCAAGCAGTTCAGTGTCTCCATTCTGTTCGCCCCCTGTGGCCCTGCTCAAATCCTTGTCAGCTACCCATGCTGTAGGCAGTCCCTTCACTCTGCCCCAATGCCTAGACTCATGTGTGCCTCACTCTTGTCCCTTGTCTTAGGCTAATGTCTGATCTGGGGTCTCTCTCTGCCTCTCATTCTCTAGTCTTTGCTCCCACACTGAAGAGACGGCCATAGAAAACCACAGAACCTACCTCCATGCACATTCTTGCTGTGAATGATTACTTCGTTCTGCCCACAATGCTGTTTGCCTCTGCTGTTGGACTGGAGACTGCTGCCCAAGACAGTTCATCTCCTCCAGCTTTCCAGAGCCCCTTCCTCACCTTTTCCTGCCCTCCTATCCTCAGCCTCCCCTCCAACTTTGTCAGGAAAGTCAAAGCCATTAGGCACACTCCAGGTTTTCCCTCTGCCCTGCTTTCCTCTTCCACACATCACTCACCTTTCAAGCAATTCCCCTTTGCTTCTTGCTCCAAGGAGCAGAGTCTGCCCAGCGTCCAGGCCACATCGTTTTCCGAGACTCCTAATGCCTCAGCTCCTGCTCGCATCCCGGCTGGCGATCCTCAAGGGCTCTCCGGTGTCTCCAGCCTCTCAATTTTTCTTCATTCTCTCCCCTTTGCCCAGAAATACACACAGATGTCCACCATAAAAATTCTTCACTGGACCTTGCTGCTTGCATATTCTATTTACTTTTCACCTTGACAGAGAAACTTCTCAGAAAAGCACCTTCACTTTCTCAACCCACAGCCCCTCCTCAACCTACTATGTGGTTGCCACTCTTGGAATTCTATAAAAATGGCTTTTCCAGAGGCCTCCAGTGACTTTGTAATCGCCACACCCCAAGGCCTTTCCTTAGTTTTGGGAACCTCCTGTCCCATGTTTTCTTCTCTTAACATGTCTGCCCCTGCTCTGTCATGGCCCATCCGGCTTGTCTCTTGCCTTTCTGAGAGACCCAGCTTTGACTCTTACTTGCTCCCCATCCTTCTCTCTACAAACTTGCTCTTGGTGACCATCCCCTCTCAACACACACAGTTATTCTTAATATACACACAGTTTCCAAATCTGTATCTCCAGCTTCTGTGCAACCATGGGCAAATGATCTCACTGAGACTCAATTTCATCATTATAAGTCAACCACTTGACACCACCTGAGGTATTCAATGACCACCTCAGAATTATTACGTTTCACCCTGGATCATCCTTTCTTCCCCCAAACAACTCCTTGTCCTGTTGCTGTTGCTGTTTCTTCTCAAGGTACCTGTATTGGATAGTTAGGCTAAATTCATTTGCTGTGACAAAGAAGCCCCAAGTCTCAATGGTTTACAATAACAAAGGTTTATTTTCTTATTCTGTTACATATGCCATTTGATCAGCTCTTTTCATTCTGGAAGCCAGGCTAACAGAACAGCCCCAATCTGGGACATTGCTTATGTCAGAGGGATGAGAAACAAGGTGGTGGACCAGTGTGTGATTCTTCAAACTTCTACTCACATCCCATTGGTCAAAGCAATCTTGTGGTGAAGGCTGATTTCGTGAGGTGGGATATATTGCCTTCCTAAGGGACCCATAGAGAAGGGCAGCAGATTTTTGAAACAAATTGTGTAAACATATGTTGTTGTTTTTTGACGGAGTCTCACTCTGTCGCCCAGGCTGGAGTGCAGTGGCATGATCTTGGCTCACTGCAACCTCTGCCTCCTGAGTTCAAGCAATTCCCTTGTCTCAGCCTCCTGAGTAGCTGGGATATCAGGTATAAGCCACCATGCCCATCTAATTTCTGTATTTTTAGTAGACACAGTGTTTCGCCATGTTGGCCAGGCTGGTCTCGAACTCCTGACCTCAGGTGATGCGCCCGTCTCAGCCTCCCAAAGTGCTGGGACTACAGGGGTGAGCCACCACACTTGGCCTAAGCATGTTTTTTAAACAATGATGAAATCTTCTAGAGTTAGTCTCCCAATGACTGGGCTTCATACGCATCTCTGACGTCTACCTCTCCCTGATTGCACATCACTCACTTGCAAGGTATTATTATTATTGCTGTTGTTGTTATTGAGACAAGGATCTCTCTATGTGACCCAGGCTGGCCTCGAACTCCTGGGCTCAACAATCCTCCCTCCTCAGCCTCCCAAGTCACTGTGACCACCACTGCACCACCACATGCAGGTGCCAGCTATTGTTAATTGTTTTCTCATAGTGTCTCTTGAATTCAATACTTAATACATGGTATAATTTTAATCATAGTTTTTATTTTATTTCATTTCATGTTATTTTATGTTTTGAGACAGGGTCTCATTCTCTTGCCCAGACTGGAGTGCAATGGCACAATCTCAGCTCACTGAAACCTCTGCCTCCCAAGTTCAAGCAATTCTCCTACCTCAGCCTCCCAAGTAGTTGGGATTACAAGTGCCCGCCACCACATCCAGCTAAGTTTTGTATTTTCAGTAGAGATGGTGTTTCACCATGTTGGCCAGGCTGGTCTCGAACTCCTGACTTCAAGTGATCCACCTGCCTCAGCCTCTGAAAATACTGGGATTACAGCCACTGTGCCTGGCCTATTTATTTATTTTTTTGAGACAGGGTCTCACTCTGTCATCCAGGCTGGAGTGCAGTGGCATGATTGCAGCTCACTGCAGCGTCGACCCCCGGGCTCAAGCGATCCTCCACCTCAGCCTCTGTAGTAGCCGAAACTACAGGTGCACGCCACCACACCTGGCTAATGTTTGCTTTTTCTGTAGAGACAGGGTTTTGCCATGTTGCCCAGGCTTGTCTCAAACTGCCCGCCTTAGCCTCCCAAAGTATTGGGATTATAGGTGTGAGCCACTGTGACCAGCCTGATCAGTTATAATTTTTATAGCCAATTTCCCCAACTCCAGTCTCTGTCATATTAGTTACTGCTCAATATACTTGTGATTATGTTATTTTGCTACTCAAAAACTTTCTTTTCTTTTTTTTTTTTTTTTTTTTTTTTTTTTTTTTGCTTTTTTTTTGAGACAGAGTTTCACTCTTGTTGCCCAGCCTGGAGTGCAATGGCGCCATCTCGGCTCACCGCAACCTCCACCTACCGGGTTCAAGCTATTCTCCTGCCTCAGCCTCCCGAGTAGCTGGGATTACAGGTATACAGCACCATGCCTGGCTAATTTTTGTATTTTTAGTAGAGACAGGGTTTCTCCATGTTGATCAGGCTGGTCTCGAACTCCCGACTTCAGGTGATCCGCCCGCCTCGGCCTCTCAAAGTGCTGGGATTACAGGCGTGGGTCATAGCACCCGGCCCAAAAACTTTCAATAGCTCTTCATTGCTTTGGGAGCAAAACATAAATGATCCTGGTGTTCAAAGTCTCTTCACGGTAGAAGTCCTCATCTATATATCCAGAATTATCTGTATGAACCCTCCACTGTGGTCAACTTAATCTACTTGCCACTCCCCAAACACACCTCTGCCACTCTCTCTCCCTGGGATTCTTCCCACCTTGTCCAAATGCTACCCATCTTATAAAGCCTATGTCAAATATTTGTGTGTATTTTATTGTCTCTATTGGATTGTGTGTTCCTTGAAGACAACAGAGTATCTTTCACATTTGTGTGTTCCATGGGCACCTTGCCCATGGTAGGAGAAGGGGAAAAATTAGCATTTATTGAACACCTCCCGTGTGCCAGAGATAGTGGAAATTGCTTTACATATTCTATCGCATTAAACCCTAAGAGCAACTCTATTCAGTAGGGATTATTATTCTAACTCATTGATCATAAAATTGAGGTTCAATGGTGTGATTTTTCCAAGGTCGCAAATCTAGTTATTGGTAGAGTCAAAATTTGAACCTAAGAGCTATCTAACAATAAATACATTTGAGGAAGGAAGAAGCAAATAATTATGCTCACAAAGGATAAATCACAAAAGAAATACAAATGACTAAAAAACACATTGAAAAATTCAGCCTCACTCATCAACTTTCAAATAGTAATGTTTTTTACCAATCAAAAGTTATTAAATATACTGGCCGGGCATGGTGTCTCACGCCTGTAATAGCAGTTCAAGACCAGCTTGGCCAACATGGTGAGACCCTGTCTCGACTAAAAATACAAAAATTAGCCAGGTATGGTGGCGTACACCTGTAATCCCAGCTACTTGGGAGGCTGATGTAGGAGAATCGCTTGAACTGGTAGGCAGAGGTTGCAGTGAGCTGAAATCAAGCTACTGCACTCTAGCCTGGGTGACAGAGTGAGACTCCATCTCAGAAAAAAAAAAAAAAGCTATTAATATGCAATACTATGTTGGCAAGTGTTGGGGAACAGGGACATTTTGCGCTATTGGTAGAAGCAAAAATTGGATCATCTCTGGAAGGTAATCTGACCTTTAAAAATGTGCAGAGCCTTTGACCTAATTAACTCCACTTCTAGAAATGTATCCCTGAGGAAGCAGCAAGAGATGCATAAAAGCATTTATAATTAATTTATAATTAAGGATGTTTATCATGGCGTGGAAAACCAGAAACAAGCTAAATGTCCAACAATCAGTGTTTATTAAATATACTGTGCTCACACTTATCATCGAACCCAGTATAACAATAAAGAAATTATAAAAAGATACTTCATGACATGGGAATGTGCTCATAATGTATTAAGTAAAAACATAAACCAGGTGGCAAAACAGCATTGCAATATGATGCAATATATTTAGAAAATTATGAATATAAAATGACTCAACGGATATATTCTAAAATGTTTAATAGTGTTTATTTCTAGAGATGGGTTTTATTTGCATTTTGCTTACTGGTATTTTCAAACTTTCCACACTGAGTGTATATTACTTTTTAAAAATTGGGGCCAGGCGCAGTGGCTCATGCCTGTAATCCCAGCACTTTGGGAGGCTGACAATAATTAGCCAGGTGTTGTGGCGGGTGCCTGTCTACTCGGGAGGCTGAAGTAGGAGAATCGCTTGAGCCCGGGAGGCAGAGGTTGCAGTGAGCCAAGATCGTGACACTGTACTCCAGCCTGGCGACAGAGTGAGACTCCGTCTCAAAAAAAAATAAAATAAAAATAAAAATTGGAGCCAAGGCATGGCCAGGGGGAGGGGGAAGAATGTGTTGATATTAACTATGCTTCCTAGGATCAGAACAATCAAAACACATCAGATATGAGGCCTTCAGAAGGGAGTGTCATCCACTGCCCAGCCCCTGCAACACCACACCCTTGGGCTGGGCAGGCTTCTGGAATAGTGGGAAGTGCGGGGGCGAGAGCGCCTCACCTCAATCTCCAATTCTGCTGCTTGTCAGAACAGCACCCAAGGGCCTGTTAGGAGGCATCGTGGTGGTGCCTAGCTGATGGCCAAGGCCCCAAGAGAGGCTTCAGTGTAGGAAGCCACTGAAACTTAAAGCTGAGGAAGAAACACAGGTGCAGATTCCAGAGGAGGAGTTCACATATTCACCTCCTGGAATGCTATATGGTTTGTGGTCAACCTCACCGCCTGAGGAGCAGAGCAGGCTTGAGGCCAAGTGAGAACACAGCCTGGGAATGAGTCATGGGAGATGGGAAAAAAGCATAGCAACCAACAGAGACTTAAGCTGAAACCAAGTGTAGGAGTTGACAGAAATGAGGGTGGATACAGACTTGCAAGGACTGACTTTGAAAAAGAACCTGTTTTTCCAACCAGGGACCTGGATGTTTTTAAGGGCAGGTTGCCTTCTAGAGTAGATCTAATTTTTGCTTTTACCAAAAGCAGGAACTTTTTAGGTCTTATGTAGCCCCTAGCTCACATGAAACCATTGGTTGTTGTCTTTTAAAAAATAAACAAATTTTGATTATAAAGAAAATGCTCAACTGAACAATATACATATGATTCAGCCCTCATGGAAACTTTTTAATACCTGTAAAGCCCCTGACTTGATTCTTTACATCTGTCTTTCAAGGTAGACTAGCAATGGCATGATCTCCATCTGGCAGATTAAAAAACAAAAACAAAAACAAAAAAACCTGAGAAATGAAAATCACATTTCCACAGCTTGACCATGTTGAAAGGTGATACCACAAGAGTCTACCTCACTGGTTGATTTACTGCTCAAGAGCAGTTCTCAATCCCCAATTCCTTTTTTTTTTTTTTTTTTTTTTTTGAGATGGAGTCTGGCTCTGTCGCCCAGGCTAGAGTACAGTGGCGTGATCTCAGCTTACTGCAACCTCCGCCTCATGGATTCAAGCAATTCTCCGTCTCAGCCTCCCGAGTAGCTGGGATTACAGGTGCCCACCCCCATACCTGGCTAAATTTTGTATTTTTAGTAGAGATGGGGTTTCACCATGTTGACCAGGCTGGTCTCGAACTCCTGACCTCAAGAGATTCACCTGCCTCGGCCTCCCAAGGTGCTGGGATTACAGGCATGAGTCACCATGCCCGGCCCCCAATTCTGTGAAATTCCATGTAACAATATTTTTTTCTGGGAAGCACGAAGCTGTGATTTGGTAGAAGGAGTGCGGGACTTGGAGCTGGAAGAGCTGCCAACCACCTCACTCTCCAAACTATTATTGCAAACCACGAAAGTGTGAGTTCTAGCTCCACATTTGAGGGTTGATTAACCTCTTGAGCTGTGGTCTCCTTGTATGTAAAGTGCAGTTCACTCCTCCAACAAATATCTATTGAGCACCTACTGTATGTCAGATACTGTGCTAGGCACTAGCAACACAACTATAAGCCCTTCCTGACCCTCAGGGATTGGTAAACTAAGGCCAGGGACTGTCTTTGCACCCTACAAGTTAAAAATGTTTTTCACACTCTTGGATTTGTGAAAAAAATCAAAAAGAATGTTTTGTAATTTGTGAAGATGTATATACTATTCCAGTGTCAGAGTCCATAAATCATCTATTATTTGAATACAGTCACATTCATTAGTCTATACATTGTCAATGGCTGCTTCTAGACTGCAGTGGCAGAGCTGAGCAGTTGTAACAGACACCATATGGCCCCCAAGGCCAAAAGTACTTACTATCTGGCTTTTTACAGAAAAAAAATTTTAAAAATTGACTGATGCTTGGACTAAAGGAAAAAAACAAGGTAATTGCAGATTCAGAAAAGTTCTATGACATTTTAAAGGTGGGGACTGGGTGCAGTGGCTTATGCCTGTAATCCCAGCACTTTGGGAGGCTGGGGTGGGCAGATCACGTAAGGCCAGGAGTTTGAGACCAGCCCGGACAACATGGTGAAACTCCCTCTCTACTAAAAATATAAAAATTAGCCCAGCGTGGTGGCACACACCTGTAGTCCCAGCTACTCAGGAGGCTGAGGCAGGTGAATCATTTGGACCCGGGAAGTAGAGGCTGCAATGAATTGAGATTGCACCACTGCACTTCAGCCTGGGCAACAGAGCCAGACTCTGTCTCAAGAGAAAAAAAAAAAAGAAATTAAAAAGGTCGGAGGGGTGGAATTTTTCAAGGCTGTTATGAAGGTGGCAATTAAAGCACCTGGAGAGGACACTCTGTTAACTTCCACAACTGGAGTATTTTCAGGTCCTACTGGCCCCACCTGGTGCCAACCAGCTGAAAATAACAGGTGTGTCCAGAACATCACTGGTTCCTGCCCTCCGATCACACTCAAGTCCTGCGGATGCTCTGCGCTGCGCTCTTAGGCTGCCCTCTGGGGATACACCAGTGTGCGTGCCAAGAGTGCTGCTTCCACTACACCAGCGGTGTAGGTGCCAACATGGAGTTACACCTCTGCTGCCCTCACACTCACAGAGATGCTTTGCTGCACAGCGGGGTGAGGACAAAGACCCTCTCCTCCACTCAGTAGCCCTGAAGTAACTCTGGAACCTAAGCAGATAGCTGTGGCCTCTGTCTCCCTGACGCCCTGTGGAAATGGCTCCTTTAGTCCTTCCCTGCTGCCACCTGCCACTGGACTGGAAGACAAGGTCAGGGGTTGGCACTGCCTTTTTTCTATGCAAAATTCTTCCCCCATTTCCTCTCTCCCTATGTTGTCTTCCCTTTCTCTTTTTCCAATGCAAATGCCCAGTGCAAATGGATGCTCCTACGGACCAATGAAGCAGTGTCCTCTGGCTGCATAATCTGCTGTATAATTCATATGATATGGCATTATCGGCATTTCCTAATCTCCCTCCCAGTCGGCCACCCAGCCCCTTGTCTTTATCCTACCCCAACTCCCTCACCCACAGATACACAGTCAGGTATTTGTCGATTTGAATTGATGGAACTCAGGGCCCGGCAGTTCAGGCAGTAGTCCCAGTCGCCTTTGGCTCCTTCGAGTCATCAGATGGGACCCAGGCAGGTCTGTGAGTGCATCAGTCCCGGACCAGTGCCCAGGGCCCAGCATGCTGGGGGAGATCTGGGTGTCTGGGGAGGGACCACACAATGGGATCAGAACCCTGAAGGAGGCGCCTGCCCCTGATGGCCTGCAGGGCATGCTGGCCTGCCCTGAGCTGCTTCTTGTGGCCCCAACATCCTACCACTTCTTGCCTGCCTCTCTGCATAGGCTCCGACAGGGGTATCATGCTGTGAAGAGTCCACCAGGCCCTGTGCCACCAACTAGGCCTTCTCACAACCATTACTTAAGCTTACCTGAACTTCACATGCCCCCGGGACCTTGCACCTGTGTGTCCAGGCTGGGTCAGCACCTTTCATTGTTCCTGCCTTACCCCTGCTTGAGCTTCCTACCCCTAACTTAAAAAAAATAATAATAATAATCTTCAGCTACCTTCTTTAACCCAGAAACTCTCCTCAGCTTGCATGAGAGAGGGGTTAGGCACAGAATGACCCTGCTGTTCCGATGGGTTAACTTCAGTCTTTCCCAGGCCGGATTCTTCCCCTCACTTTGAGGGGCCTGTGCCACCAAGGTCCCAGCGTGGCTCAAGGCTCAAGCCCACTTAACCACCATGGCAGCTGGTATCACCAATTGGCTCCAAGTTCTACTGGAGCAGAACAAAAGGTGGGGAGACATGTGGAAGGGGCAACTATTAACACACATTGCACCATCTCTCGGTGGGCTCAGAAACTGGGGTGGGCCCAGACTAATGGGAAAAGGCATCCAGTGACCATTAGGTGGGAAGACAGAGGGTGGCAGTGAGAGGATGACAGGCCAGTCCTGTGCCCTGCAGCAGGGTGATGTCTACATTCTTCATTCCTGTACCATTTTTCTTTTTCTTTTTTCTTTTTTTTGAGACTATCTCACTCTGTTGCCCAGGCTGGAGTACAGTGGTGCCATCTCAGCTCACTGCAACCTCCACTTCCTGGGTTCAAGTGATTCTGCTGCTCAGCCTCCTGAGTAGCTGGGATTACAGGCGCCCACCACCACACCTGGCCAATTTTTGTATTTTTAGTAGAGACAGTGTTTCACCATGTTGGTCAGGCTGATCTCAATCTCCTGACCTCATAATCCGCCCACCTCGGCCTCCCGAAGTGCTGGGATTACAGGTGTGAGCCACGGCGCCCGGCCATCTCTGTTCCTTTAAGGAAGCAAGAAAGTCATAACAAAGAGACAGAAGAAAATGTACACACAGGACTGCCAAGCAATCCTTCTCTGTTTCTCCTTCCAAGCATGTGATGTGTCCAACTCCCTTGTCTCTCTGTCCCTCCTAACCAGGATAGGATTATTTTAAGTAGGTGAAAAATGTCTTTGACCACGTAAGGCCTCCTGTAACTCTAAAACCTGTTTTATAAGAGTCTGTGCTCATTTTAATTTAATTAGCAAACTTGGAATTGCTCACACTGTTTTCTGATTCTCCAAGATTCATGAAAATGTATGCAAAATGTTATGTGGAATTGGTAAAGTATGGTACTCTGTGTCCGTACAGCAATGCCCTTAAAAAGCAAGCTATCTGAGGCTGTGATCAGGCAAGCTTCAGAACAATTCTCCCACTGGGTGGGAAGTTGGATGGGTGGCTTCCAAGGTTCCTTCTCACTCCAAGCTCTTACGACACTAAGGTTAATGGACGCTGAAATGCAGGCCAAGAAAAACCATCTAACGTGAGAGGTTAAAAAAAGACTTGACAATGTGTTTTACCCAGAACACGGTGAGCCCAAACATTTCCAACTAGAGCTGTCAACAAAGAATGTGTTTGCAAAACAGTCAGAATTTAAAGTAAACTTCAGCAGGCAAATGATAAGCCTTCCCTAAAAAGGTAATCACATGGTGAGTGACCAGATTTTGGATGTGGTCCAAAATGCTTTCACATTTTTTACTCCAAATGGGCTGGGGCACTTGCTTTGGGGGTCAAAAACATGAAGAGTTAGGATGATTGCTTTCTACTCAGCAGGCAGCCGTGGGAAAGCTGCGAGAAATAAAGTACATGGTGGTGACTCTGAAAAACCAGCCAACCCCTGAGGATTGTGGTGCAGGAAGAAAGGGACATAAAGTGGGCACGCTGTGGTCCCAGAGCCACAGGAACAGGAGGTCCTGGGGATACCGGGGCACCCCTCAGTCCAGTTGCTGATGCCCTGGCCAGGGGGTCGTGTGGGATGGTTTGCCATCCTCCTTTCTCCCGGATGCTATTCCAAACCAGTACAGCACCACATTCAGAGAAGTCCTAATTCCTTTGAGGCTCAGACTCTTCAACCACATCAAACTCTACCTTTTACTGGGGTGTGAAGGAGCTTTGGTTTTGGCTATATATGCTTTACAAATTTTTTTTTCATTGTGAAATAGATCATATTACAAAAGAATGTGCATAACGTGTATGTCCAGCTTAAAGAACAATAATAAAAACCAGATACCCATGTCCACACCACCCAGCTTAAGGAATTGAATATTGCCAATACCTTTGAAACTCACTCCATGCTCACCCTTCCCAATTGTCTTGCTCTCCCTTCCCAAACCCTGGGGCAAGCCACTGACCTGACACGGGTGTTACTCACTCCCTGGCTTTCCTTTATAGTTTTAATCCATTTGTTGTGGATCCCTAACCAATATACTGCTTAGTGGTGCCTTTTGTGAATTTCACGCGACAAAGCCATGCTCATTGTAACCTTCTTAACATGCTGTCTTTGCTCAACAGTATTTTTGGAATTTGTTCATGTCGATGGGTATAGCTGTAGTTTATTTGGTTTCTTTGCTTTATGGGATTCCATTATGCCAAAATTACTTGTTTATTCTATTACTTATGAATATCTGGGTTGTTTCCTTTTTTAGCTATTATAAACAAGGCTATTACACACATTCTTGTACATGTCTCCCATAGAGTATGTGCAAGAATTCCCCTCGGGCAGAGCTACTCGAAGTGTAGCTGGCAGACTCACTACTGGTGCCCAAACTTTTATTGCTTTACAACAAGGTCAGGAGCTTGAGCCAGGATATAAAGCAGCTACATCATTCAAGTCACGATTTAGTTCAACTGCTACTTTTTTCATAGCAGGACTTCCTTTCAAAAGAGCAAATGGGCTGCGCCCGGTAGCTCATGCCTAAAATCTCAGTACTTTGGGAGGCCGAGGCGGGCTGATCACTTGAGCTCAGGAGTTCAAGATCAGCCTGGACGACATGGCGAAACCCCATCTCTACTAAAAACACAAAAAGTAGCCAGACGTGGTGGTACGTGCCTGTAACACCAACTACTCAGGAAGCTGAGGCAGGAAGATTGCTTGAGCCAGGAGCCAGAGGTTGGTCACCAGTGAGCCAAGATCGCACCACTGCACTCCAGCCTGGGCAACAGAGAAATACCCTGTCTCAAAAAAAAAAAAAAAAAAAAAAAAAAATGCAGCTGATTCATTCTGGAAGAAGCTCCTCAATTCCTCCTACTTCTGCTGCTTGGCAGAGCCCTTGGTGTCCTCTACCTTTTCTCTTCACCTTCATCTGCCGATCTCTGGGCACCTCTCCCTCATCAGTGAAGACTTTGGTCCCTCACTCAGCCTCTCAGTTTTGCTCAATAAAAATGTGCTGCATGGGCCGGGCGCGGTGGCTCAAGCCTGTAATCCCAGCACTTTGGGAGGCCGAGACGGGCGGATCACGAGGTCAGGAGATCGAGACCATCCTGGCTAACATGGTGAAACCCTGTCTCTACTAAAAAGTACAAAAATCTAGCCGGGCGAGGTGGCGGGCGCCTGTAGTCCCAGCTACTCGGGAGGCTGAGGCAGGAGAATGGCGTGAACCCGGGAGGCGGAGCTTGCAGTGAGCTGAGATCTGGCCACTGCACTCCAGCCTGGACAACAGAGCAAGACTCTGTCTCAAAAAAAAAAAAAAAAAAAAATGTGCTGCATGAGTGAGCCGAGATCGTGCCACGGCACTCCAGCCTGGGCGACACAGTGAAACTCCATCAAAATAATAATGATAATAATAATAATGTGCCACATGAATGAATGAATGAATGAATGGTGTGTTCTTCAAACCCACACATCCACCTCAGGAGCTGCCATGTTCTTCCACGAATTCCACCTCCCCAGTTGATTTTTCCAGGGGGTGGGTAAGAGTCAAAGTCCTCCCCAGACTTTTTCATCCTGGAACCAAGAAAGGGGGTCAGTGTATCTCCAGTGTAGAAGCTAAGATGTCATTCACCAGGGCTGGCAGCAACCCTACTCACCACCTTGGGAGGAAGCTGCCTGCAGTGACAGAGGACAGAGTTGAGGCACAGAGAAGACAGCAGCAACACGAGTCAGAGCAAACATCCGGCAGCACCTGGTCCCTGAGTCCTGGATCCCTGGGCCCGGCTGCATTGGTTTCTCAGCCCCATCTTGGCTTCTCTTTTTTGTCCAAGCTGGTTGAAATGGTTGTTTCATGTCTGGAAAGAAAATGAATAATACACCCAACTTTAGGCTTAGTGAGCTGCAGAAAGCTGGAATCAAGGCTGCCCTTTGGACTACAAAGCTGGTTATTATGAATATTTTTGAAGAATGTTGTTAACTCTCCAGATTGGTGTTACTGCAAACACCAAACTGAAACCAAAACCAAACCAAACAAAACCTAGCAAGCAAATAAGAGATCTGAGGTTGCCGTATTGTAGTAAGGGGCGTTCCCATCTTTCCTGCCGCAGCTCAGGTATCAGCCGGACAGTTCTGCTTGGCGTGCACCCCACAACCACACATGCCTCAACTCTGATCTCAGCTCGGGTCTTCCCAGGTCCTCTTTCCCAGGGGTTCCCATTGTGGTCCATCACTCCATGTCACTTGACACCACCGGGAAGGCTATTTCACTACATCCGCATAGAAGGACAGGAAAACAGCCAAACAGCACACAACTCCAGGAAGAATTGTTAACACCAGCAGGGACAGCTAGGGGTCTACCTCATGCAGGCAAGTGGGGAAAAGGAGTACATGAGAAGCTCTGAGACACAGCAGGACTCTCCCAAGGAATATTTAGTCCAGAAATAATTCTTTAAAGCTGGGTGGAGCCTTAAAACCATTTGCCACAGAAATCAAAAGCCCTTTATAGGCATTTCATCTATGCCAGTCCCACCTAAAGTGGACACAAAGCACAGTTCCAGTCCCTCTCATCACGCCTACAGAGGACGGAACAGATCAGCCGTTCATCCTCTTCCCCATCCTCGATTCATCCTAGATGAAAACGGCAATGATTCTTGGGTCGCCTGATCACAGAGGGTACAGGAGAGGGGCACCTGGATATGTCATTCATTCCCATGTTTGAAGGTAGCTAAGGCTTAGAGAGGTTAAGTGAATTATCCAAAGTCACACAGCCACATAGTAACAGAACCCAGACGAGAAGTCAGAAACTCTTGTCTAGTGCTCTTTTCTCTCCACCGGGCTGCTTAGGAGCACTTCTCAGGCAATGCCGAAGACATTTCAAAGAGTGTGCATTGGAACCGAAACCAATAAAGTAACCACAACGTCCTCAGATATCCACATGACAGCCCTGGGATGTCCTGGGCGTTTTTTATCCCCATGCAAAGAGGTCCACGAGGGGCAGACAGACTCCTGTGGAACTGTAGGGCTGTGCTTTTCAAACACTGGATCATGAAATCAACTTGTGGGTTGAATAGCCTTTCTGAGTAGAATATAAAATATCAACACTGTACCATATGATAAAGTTAAATATGATCTCACAAAATCTTTGATACCATGTGTATGTGGATGTGATGTAAAAAGTTTGCTATTTTTTTTTTTAAATGGTGGGTCACTGTCAAAATGTTTTGAAAACTCTGCTTTAAGGAATAGCTTCTGGAGAAACTCCCAGCTGTTACAGTTCAAAGCTTTCACATTCTCTGCAGGTAGAAATTAATGCAAAAATGCTTTTATTTTTTAATGTAGTAAACAAGATTTAGAAGCTATTTTAGTAAAGATCCAATTAACCAGAACACTCAGGGAATTTAACGTCCTGGTTAATTGAATCTCTTCATTAATGAGGACAAATTGAAAACCCTTGTCAAGAGACAGAGTCATAGAACATTATGGGTGGAAGAGACCTTGGAAATTGGTTTTCACCAACTCCCTCACTATCTTGCTGGCAAAAGCTGAGGCCCAGAAGGAGAACGTGGCTTGCCCTAGGCCCTAAGGTCAATTGAGGGTTCAAGCCAAGACCTCAGCCCATAAATCACCTGTCCAACTCTCTAGTGAGACTGGGCTGAATCTTAGTGAAATCATGCGTAATAACCCTTGGGCTTGCTTAAGACGAAAGCACAGCATTTAGTTTGTCTATTGCCATTTGCTTTTTCTCACAGCTCAGTGCAGTTGGTTTTACAGAATTTAGAACAAACACCAAAGATCTGCTGGTAGCATCTAAACGTTGGTGTGGTGTGGTTGAGCATCTTTCTCTCTGTCTCTCTTTCCATCTCTCCTCTTCTTTTTTATTTATTTATTTATTTATTTATTTATTTATTTTTTTTTGAGACGGAGTCTCGCATTGTCAACCACGCTGGAGTGCAGTGGCACGATCTTGGCTCACTGCAAGCTCCGCCTCCTGAATTCACACCATTCTCCTGCCTCAGCCTCCCAAGTAGCTGGGACTACAGGTACCTGCCACCACGCCCAGCTACTATTATTTTGTGTGTGTGTGTGTGTGTGTGTGTGTGTTTAGTAGAGACAGGGTTTCACCATGTTAGCCAGGATGGTCTCCATCCCTGACCTCGTGATCCGCCCACCTCGGCCTCCCAAAGTGCTGGGATTACAGGCGTGAGCCACTGCGCCCGGCCCCTCTCCTTTTCTTTTTCTTTGTTTGCTCTGATCTTTTTTCTTCCCATACATTATTGGTTTTCCGAGACACAGGGTGACACCCTTTTTTTTAAAATATATTTTTTATATTGCTTGAGGCTGAGAGAAGCTATTTTCATTCTTAGAACTCCCTAAACCATGCCTGTGACCCGTTTCTGCCTATAAGCCACTATTTAATGAGTTTTATCATATGGAAAATAAACCCTGGGAAACCGAAATGCATAGCCTTGTCCTTCGGTGGCATGCACTGTTCTCTGTGCACATTTGTTCATTGAGCACATACACATAATGTATCAGGCACTAAGAATGCAGCAGGGAACAAAACAGAAAAATCCCTGCCCTTAGGGAACTTACACTCTAATAGTAACAAATAAGCACACAGTGAACAAATAAGCAAATAAGCACATGGTAGGTCAGATGGCAATAAAGTTGAAGGAATAGGGAAAGGCAGGCTAGAGGAAAATAGGGATTTCTGAGGGTGCGTGGTTACTATTTCATATGGAGTAGTCAAAGAAGGCCTTGTGAATCAAGAAGCAGAGGTCTAAAGAAAGTAAGGGCATGAGGCAGCTCACAGTCTGGGAGAAGAAAGCTCCTGGCAGGGGAAAAACAGCACTGTGTCAGGCTACAAATACCTTCCATCGAGTACCAATGATTTCTGACTCATCAACTCCACCTTGCCGATGACACTGTCCTAGAGGTTAGTTTTTTGTTTGTTTGTTTATTTGTTTGTTTTAATTTTGAGATGGAGTTTTACTATTGTTGCCCAGGCTGGAGTGCAATGACACGATCTCAGCTCACTGCAACCTCCGCCTCCTGGGTTCAAGCAATTCTCCTGCCTCAACCTCCCGAGTAGCTGGGATTACAGGCACTTGCCACAATGCCCAGCTAAGTTTTTGTATTTTTAGTAGAGACAGGGCTTCACCATGTTGGCCAGGCTGGTCTCGAACTCCCGACCTCAGGTGATCCACCTGCCTCGGCCTCCCAAAGTATTGGGATTACAGGTGTGAGCCACCACACCTGGGCCCTAGAGATTATTAGGTACCAATTTAGGGAGAAGACATTGCACTATTTCATTCAATGAGCCAGGATTCTGTGCTGAAATATGCAGATGATCCCTGCCCACCTGATATTAATGACGAATCAAAAAATGTCCACGCAGGTCAGGTTACAGTTGCAGTAAAAATGTTGCAAAGGAGGGAGGTACAACATGCAAGTCTTCCGGAATAGGAAGAAGATCATTTCAGGCAGAGGAAATAGCAGGCATGAAGGCACAGAGGTAGAGAGGATGGTGCATTCAGGGATCCTCTTTTGGTCTGGTTGGGAGGTGAGTGTCAAGAAATGAGGACAGAAGCAAGTAAAAAGTAGAAGAAGAAGGCTGGGCATGGTGGCTCACGCCCATAATCCAAGCATTTTGGGAGGCCTAGACGGGCAGATCACTTGAGGCCAGGAGTTCAAGACCAGCCTGGTCGATATGGTAAAACCCTGTCTCTACTAAAAATATGAAAATTAGTTGGACGGGGTGGCACATGCCTGTAAACTCAGTTACTTGGGAGGCTGAGGCACGAGAATTATTTGAACCCAGGAGGTAGAGGTTGCAATGAGTCAAGATCGTGCCACTGCACTCCAGCCTGGGCAACAGAGTAAGACATTGTCTCAAAAAAAAGAAAGAAAAGAAAAGAAAAGAAAAGAAAAGAAAAGAAAAGAAAAGAAAAGAAAAGAAAAGAAAAGAAAAAAAGAAAAAGAAAGAAAGAAAAAAGAAAGAAAGAAAGAAAGAAAGAAAGAAAGAAAGAAAGAAAGAAAGAAAGAAAGAAAGAAAGAAAGAAAGAAAGGAAGGAAGGAAGGAAGGAAGGAAGGAAGGAAGGAAGGAAGGAAGGAAGGAAGGAAGGAAGGAAGGAAGGGAAAGGAGGACAGAATTGGGCAGAAATGTGGGTGTCACTGTACTCTCTGTACATTATTAAAATGCTCTCTGTAACACTATTAAAATCCTTCCTAGCTGAAATGAAAGAAGTGGGCTGGGGTGTGGTACTGTCATGGGGAGGCTCTAGAGAGGAAGACAGGAGCACACATAAAATCATAACTTTTAACTTACAGCAGAAAAATAAACTGATCAGACTCGCCTTTTATAAAGATTCCCGTGATACACAGAGGATGAAAAGAGGGAGAGCGTGGAGGCAGGTGAATCAGTGAAGAGGCTGACAGATCCATGGTAATCCAGCTAAGAAATTCCCTGGGCCCGCCCGGAGGGACTGACAGAAGACAGGAAAGAGTGGGCTGAAACTGATGGCTATTGTGAAGACAAGATCGACACCAGCTGGAAGGGGGTTAGATACTGGGCACAAGAAACAAGAGTAGGGGAAAAGGGAGTTGTTCTCTCATAGAAGACAGACGTTGGCTTTAACACAGCAGTTGTAGAACTGGCCAATGAATTTGGGTTAGTAGATTCCAACTACAGAATACCACAAAATATAAGATGAGATATGAAATGCCATTAATTCTTAAAAAAAAAAAAAAAAAAAACCGGGATTTACACATTATCCCTCAATATCCCTTCCTTGGAGGCTATGCGTTTCCTCCTACAGTGATGTCGCTACTAAGAATTACACTGGGCTTCCAAAGGGGACTTCCCTTCATAACCGTATCCCAAGAACTGGAAAATTCTCATCCTTTAAGGAAAATTTTGATTTTTGGAAGAGATGCAATGTCATTTGCTGCAAGCAGATCTGTGGTTGCCTGGGACAGGGAGATGGGGTCATGGAGCAGGAGGGATGGAATACAGAAGGGTCACAAGAAAGCTTTGAAAGGTGTTGGACCTGTTTCTTATCTTGATTGTGGTGATGGCTGCATGAATGAATACATAAGTCAAAACTCATCACACTGTACACTTACATATGTGTGGTTCATTGTAGGTCAATTCTACCTTGAGAAAGCTATTTTTAAAAAGTTATTTGCTGCAAAAAGTAAGGACTAAGGTCCATCACCAAGCTGAGGAATCCCCCCTCCTTTTTTTAAGTGAAAATGTAAGAGAATACTTTTCTTGTGTGCCTTCCAAATTGACTTGGAGCCAATTCTCAATTGTAGGTGGTTTTTTTTTGTTAAAAAAAAAAAATTATAGAATCACTGAAACAAGTGATCTTTCTCCACTATAGGACAGTCCTCGTGTGGGCATGTAAGTTCTAGAACATATGTTTTTAAGCTTTACAGGCATGTTCTGCCATCTAAATTGGAATCCAGTGACTTGGTAGCTTTTGGTTCTTCTACTAAGGCTCCATGAGGGACAACTCTCCAGGTCTCAGATTTCCTCATCTGGAAATGTATATTTTCCCTTGCTTAGCTCATTTGTATAAAGGTTTGGATGAAAAGTGTCATCGCTTCCACTAGCTAGGATTTGGGTTTCAGACATCCAGGGCCAGCCTCACAGAGCTGGAATCCCAGAAAGCTTTCTTTGCACATGCACACACATACACACATGCACACCCAATCCCCTGCCAAGAAAAAAATTGTCCTCTGACCAGTTTGCCAATGTCTGGCATTAGAGCATTTCTTCCTCCTTCCTTTTAGGATAAACATTTCCTTCTCTCAGAATCCTGTTTGAAAATAGAATCCTGGAGGTCAGGCCTGGATGCTGTGCCTATGAGGAGAGCTAAAGGTATCCGGCGGCACCATGAGGACACTGGTGTCCAAAAGAAGAGGCCACCAGAGGAGGGCAGGGAATGCAGAAGGGCAAAGTACCACTGGGGGCCTGAACTACAGCTACTTCACCACTGTCTTATTCATTCATTTATTTATTTATTCAAGAGGCATTTATGTTGCACCAACATACCCACCTTAATTCAACATCTGGGCTTAGTACAGAGTACAGTTATACAAAACAGCAAGTGTAGCGAAGCTGATTAGCAAGCTAAAACTGCACTCTGACACCTGTCAATAGCAAGAGAATTGGCCAATGGCTCAGCAGTTGGTCCCACTCAGAAGGCAGACTACATGTTCATATCAACCTTTAACAGCAGTTTAGAACTAAATGAGACAGAATATTGACAAATGGAAATTTCAGGGAAGTATTAAAATATGAATGCAAAACAGGTGGGGACAATATTAAAATCGTTCATCTAAAAATAGTCTAATTCCACGCAGTAGCCAAACCCTATTAGGTTTCAAGTTCATTTGGGTTCACGGTTTGTCTGCCGCCTTCTTTGACTTTATCAAGCCAAGATTGGGAAGAAAGAGGGTCCCCTTCACCATCTTTTGTTTGTTTGTATTTTTTTGTGAGACGGGGTCTCTCTGTGTTGCCCAGGCTGGTCTCAAATTCCTGGGTTCAAGTGATCCAGCTCAGCCTCCCAAAGGGCTGGGATTACAGATGTGAGTCACCATGCCCAGCCCCCTTCGCCATCTTTATACTCAACCATGCACTGGCATCATCTGAGGCCAAGGTCAAGAACTTAGGGTTTCAGGAACCAGGAAGAAAATGTTAACAGGAGCTGCTGAAAGTTGGAAAGGACTTGGGAGTGATTTACAAGGAAAGTTCATCTCTTAAATCTCCCTTTTGATTTGTCTCCCTTCAGACAAACAAAAGTAGAACCGCAGTGGGGTCAGGCATAAAATTTCCAAACACTTGGCTGGGCATGGTGGCTCCCATCTATAATCCCAGCACTTTGGGAGGCCAAGGCAGGCAGATCACTTGAAGTCAGGAGTTCAAGACCAGTCTGGCCAACATGGCAAAACCCTATCTCTCCTAAAAATACAAAAATTAGCCCCGTGTGGTGGTGGGTACCTGTAACCCCAAGCTACTTGAGAGACTTAGGCAGGAGAATCGCTTGAACCCAGGAGGCGGAGGTTGCAGTGAGCCAACATCGCACAACTGCACCACAGCCAGGGTGACAGAGCGAGACTCCGTCTCAAAAAAAAAAAAAATCCTGAACACTTACGTGGCATCTCCTGTGTGCCAGGTGCTTTCTAGGCCCAGGGGACATACAGGAGAAGGAAGTAAGGCCCCAGATGTGCCGCAGCTCACATCTACTCAGCTGTAACCCGGGGCAACAGTCTTGAGAACCAAGCTTCCTCCTCAAAGCTCATCTGTGAGACTGGCAAAGACAGAGCTGCCCAGGAAGTTCCACTGTTGAAGGAGAGAGTGGGACTCAGGGCCCAGGCTGGGGATTGTGGGGAGTTTCATGGTGCCTTCCACCTGCCATCCTCCTACAGAAACTGCCCCCTGATAAAGGGCTGAACCCAGGATCCCAGGATGTATGCCATGTGACCCTGCGCTCTTGCCATCCCTCCTCCACACTGACTGGAGGAGGGTTGGGAGGGGCCATCTGCCAAGCTGGTGACCCAGGCCCTCAGGCCCTATGTGGACATGGGCTAGGGTCACTTGGCTTCTCTCTCATGGCGATGAGAGCAGCCTCACTCTGCTGGGTATGGCCGGAGACAGTATTGTTTTACATCTATTGCTGTTTGCACGCTGCTCTGTTGAATATGCCTTTCTCCTGGTGATATGGAGTAAGCCAGATAGGGCATGAATAGCCAAAGGCAAGAGGGAGTCAGGGAAGAAGTTGGTGGCAGGATGGGAAGGAGCGGGCCCTGAGCTTGCCAAGGCACCTGAAGGGGCCTGGGATGAAGGTGGCCAATGCCACTGCAGGGTCTTCAGAGCAAACCAGACAGGCTCCAGAGCCACCTGCTGTCCTCCCCGCCGCATGGCTCCTGGAAGGCTTGACCCCATCTGGCTCCTGTCTTAGATATCTGTTAGATATCTGTGGATATCTGTGGGATGCTCCACAGCACTCCACTTGGTGCAACATCAAACTCACTGCCCCAAGCGCCCCTTACTTGAGTGTGCTTGAGAAAGTTTCTGTTCTGGCAAACAAATGAGCCAAATGGCAGTTGTTCCAGAAACTTCCCGCCTCTGTTGAGTGCAAAGGGTGGAAACCAGGATGTGGTCCCAAGGAGACGAGAGTGGTCTTTCCTACAGCTCTTTGCCCATTTTGGAACAAAGAGGGTGAGCCCACAGCTCTGTTTCCCCGCTAGGTGCTTAATATGTTTTTTGGTTTTTGTTTTTTTTTTCTTTTTGTTTTTTTTTAATTAATTAATTTATTTATTATTATTATTATTCTACTTTAAGTTCTAGGGTACATGTGCATAACGTGCAGGTTTGTTACATATGTATACTTGTGCCATGTTGGTGTGCTGCACCCATCAACTCGTCAGCACCCATCAACTCGTCATTTACATCAGGTATAACTCCCAGTGCAATCCCCCCCTCCCCATGATAGGCCCCATTTACAAATCAGTTTGGCAAAGTTTAGAGTCAGCAATGTGGTGCAGCAGAAATTAAACTAGAGCAGGGTCACACACCTGTGGCTCCCTTAATTAGCTGTGCGAGACTGGCCAAGTAATTTAAGTCTATGTCCTAGTTCTCTCATCAGAAATACAGGACAAATAATATTTGCGTTGAAGGTTTCATATGAAGATCACGTGGGAAAACAGGCACAAGAAGCCTTGGAAATGCATGAGTAAGAGCAACACTGTTTCATGAAGTGGGAATGAAAATGGGAGGTATGAGGGTGGTACCACTCATGTCAACCAGCCAGAAGTCCCTACCATCCCCCTCCACCAAGCTCAATAGCCTCCACTAAAGAAGCCAAAAGATCAATCTCTGAATCCCTCCCAAACAACCCAAAGGCTGTGGCTACCTGCCTACACCAAAGCTGCTCATTCCACAAGGAACGTTAGCAGAATTGGAGTTTGTTCCCCTCCTCCACTCCCTCCATCTCCATCCTCAGATACAGATATAGATATATAGATTAGATATAGATATAGATAGGTACAGGTATATACATAGATACAGATATAAACAGGTCTAGATATAGATATAGTTAGAAACAGAAATAGATAGATATAGATAAGTATAAAGATCAGCATAGATGAAACTGCCTTTGCAAAAATTATAACTAAGGAAATCATGAGAGTGAAAGAAATCAGACCTAACCAACTCCATCTTGCTTCTAAACTATAAGCTGTCCTTGTTCATTCCTGGGCATAGGCTGAACTAACTTTGGGAAGGAATGCAGTTCATGGCTTGACTCGGAAACAAAATTGATAACAGCCTTTTCCCAAAAAGACCACCTTCTTGCCTGGGGGCCAGTCTGCTTTTGCAGGACTAACAAATTAGCTACAAGATTACAAATTACAGTTTAGGGCCAGGCGCGGTGGCTCACACCTATAATCCCAGAACTTTGGGAGGCAGAGGCGAGCGGATCACTTGAGGCCAGGAGTTCAAGACCAGCCGGGCCAACATAATGAAACTCCATCTCTACTAAATATACAAACATTAGCTGGGAATGGTGGTACATGCCTGTAATCCCAGCTGCTCTGGAGGCTGAGGCAGGAGAATCACTTGAACCCGGGAGGAGGAGGTTGCAATAAGCTGATATGATACCACTGCACTCCAGCCTGGGCAACAGAGGTGAGACTCCGTCTCAAAAGAAACAACAAGAAAAAGAAATGTACAGATTAGGGGTCATGCAGCCTCTTGCTCCAAGACTCTGAACCTCCCCAAACTGCTCCTGAGGATAATATCACTATTGTGAAACCTAAGATCAGTGCTTGAGATATTTTACAGACCCTGCACTTGATGGATCAGCTGACACCACCCAGACCATAATCTGGCTCAACCAGTTCTGCGATCCCACCCAGGAACAGAAGACAGCAAGAAACACTCACTTCAACCCCCTATGATTCCATTTCCAACTGACCAATCAGCATTCCCCACTTCCCAAGCCCCTCTACCCAACAAACTATCTTTAAAAACTCTGATCCCTGAATGCTTGGGGAGACTGATTTGAGTAATAGTAAAACTTCAGTCTCCCACACAGCCAGCTCTACATGAATTACTCTTTCTCCATTGCAATTCCCGTCTTGATAAATCGGCTCTGTCTAGGCAGCAGGCAAGGTGAACCCGTTGGGTGGATACATAGGTATAGATAGTTAGAGGTATAGGCATAGGTATAGGTAGAGATCGAGAGATAGAGACAAAAGGATATGGACATCGCTTCCAGCTGCAGGTAGCCACACAACCCAGTTGAAAGTGGCTTTAACAGGGCCGGGCATGGTGGCTCTCTCCTGTAATCCTAGCACTGTGCGAGGCTGAGGCAGGTGGATCACAAGCTCAGGAGATCGAGACCATCCTGGCTAACACGGTGAAACCCCATCTCTACTAAAAATACAAAAACATTAGCTGGGCGTGGTGGCAGGCGCCTGTAGTCCCAGCTACTCAGGAGGCTGAAGCAGGAGAATGGCGTGAACCCAGGAGGCGGAGCTTGCAGTGAGCCGAGATTGTGCCATTGCACTCCAGCCTGGGTGGCAGAGCAAGATTCCATCTCAAAAAAAAAAAAAAAGAAAGAAAGAAAGTAAGTGGCTTAAACAATAGAAAATTCTCATAACTAGTTCCAGTTCCAAGATGTGTTAATTTAGTGGCACCTCAGTGCCATAAAGGACTCAGAACTTCTCATTTCCTTCCTGTCATCTCTCCTACATTGGCTGATGTCCTCAGGCCTATTGCCACAGGGTGTCACAAAGGCTGCTTTAGTGCCACATAGTACATTCTCCCCCAGCCACATCCAAAAGCAGGAGGGGAGATTTTTCTCCAATGTCTCTTTTTATTAGGGCAGAAAATATTCAGGAATGTTCTCCTTCTCACACACACCCACTCTGTATAGACACAGCCTCTCTGGAGGGAGTGGGCCCTGCCAGCAAGGAAGAAGGACAGGGTGAGGGGGTGGTGTGGAGCAGACAGCTGAAGGGATAGGGAGAGGGTTCAAGTGCACAGAATGGCTCAGGTGCAAGAATTCAGTTCATTCTTGCCGAGCAAAGCAAGAGGAATTTGTTTCTGAGTCTTAACTGGCCCACAAAATTGCTGTGGAGGCTGAAGAGATCCTAACGGTCACCCTGCAGACCTGGGCCACCAAGCGAGCTGCTGCTTGGTCTGTGCTCAGAAAGCCAAGGGCTCCATAACCAGACTCCCACGGCCAAACTCAGGAAGCCCCCAGGAGTGTTGCCATCTACACTGACTACACGGTGCCCACCATAGGGCACACCACCCAAAAGGTGACTCAGCCTCTTAACACCCACAGGGCCAGAGACCACACACTGAGATGTCCACCCTGGCTACTGCAGAGAAACCAAACATTTTCCCAACCAAATTTTCTAATAGAATCTTGCCAACCCCCCCCGCCTTCAGTCATTTAAATGTCACAGGAGAGCATCCAATGGGCAGAATCAAGTCACAGCCGAAATTATAGCTGCAAGAGAGTCTGAAAAATGTGATTGCTCGCTCTCAATCTCCTGCAATTACAGGAAGGCACCACAGGAGAAGGGTGGAAGATGCTGAGCTCCAGTCCCCCAAAATCTACCCCAGCAGTTAGCTGTGTCTGCCACCCCCTTCTCTCCACAGTTTCTAACTTTGATTTGGGTCAGTCCATATGTTGAAGGGGAGAAGAGAGGAGCTCTGCCCCAGAATCCAGGGTTACAATGCATGACAATTAACATAGTTCATTCTCCTGGTCACGGTAATTGGCTGGCAGTCACATGACTGTGGGCTGCTGAAGCTGATCAAACCTCAGGACTTTTGCTCAAGCTCCTGGAAAATGGGTTTTCTATTTCCAGCTGAACATGAAAAAATCTGGAGCTGCTACATCCACCTTCCACTGCGAGAGAAGAGCCTGTCTGAAAAATGGAGCAACTGAGATGAGGCAAAATATTTTGAAACCTTGGATTCAGCCCTTTCTGAAGCCACCTAGGCTTTTTAGGTACATAAACCAATATCTTTTCTTTTTGTTTAAGTCAATTCGAGTTGTTATCTGCAAGAAAAACAGATAGATGAAGGTTATCAAAGACTCACTTTGATTATTTTCTTGAACATGCAGGCGGTGGTCACTGGCTTACTGACATCAGTCCTCCAGCTCCTTAAAAGTTAACTACTCACACTGAAGTGACAAAGTCCAGAGAAGGTGGAGAACTGGGAGCAGTCAGAGCAAGGGCTGCAGGATGGTCAGCGGCAGCCTCTGCTTTCCTCCATTCCACAGACACTACTCCTGTCTCTAACTTGCCCATGGGCTGGAGCTGTGTTAATTTTGCTCTCAAATATTATAGATGTCTTAACATCTTCCTTGGGGATCCCACTGAAAAGTAATAACATCAGAACACATTATTGCACTCTCAGATATATCTTAAAATACATACTGTATCTAAAATTTTGCATTTTGGATGAATAAACACTCTTTCTCATTAATCAAATAAACCAATTAATAAGAACTAATGTATTTTTCTTTTTCTCTTTCTTTTTTTTTTTTTTTTTTTTTGAGACAGAGTCTCACTCTGTTGCCCAGGCTAGAGTGCAGTGGCATGATCTCGGCTCACTGCAACCTCTGCCTCCCAGGTTCAAGCAATTCTCCTCCTCAGCCTCCCAAGTAGCTGGGATTACAGGCACCCACCATCACGCCTGGCTAATTTTTGCATTTTTAGTAGAGAAGGGGTTTTGCCATATTGGCCAGGCTGGTCTCGAATTCCTGGCCTCAAGTGATCTGCCCACCTCAGCCTCCAAAGTGCTGGGATTACAGGCATGAGCCACCGTGCCTGGCCTACCCCATTTTACATAATGTGATTATTATGCATTGCATGTCTGTATCAAGACATCTCCTGTACCCCACAAATACCTACAACATACCCACAAAAATTAAAATAGAAAAAATGTTTTTAAGTATAAGGAATATTAAAAATATCCACAGAGGAAACACAAATGATCAATAAAAATTCATAAAATTTTTAAAAACTAATATATTTTTCTTCATTTCTAATATCAAAGATGTTGCACGTATGAACTACTCAACACATTTAAGCTGATTCTGTTTTTTTTAAACCACAGCCTGGATGAGGTTAGACAGAGGCCCAGGGAGCCTGACTGTCCTCAGCCTTGAGTGAACAGCAGGGCAGGGAGAACCCTGGTGAGTCAGTGCCCAGTGGACCCTGTGATGTGCGGCTCAGATCCCCCTTTGGGAAAGGAAAGCTGATTGCTCCAGATGCTGGAGGGGTTGTCAGCTGGAGAGGTCTCAGCTGTCAACTCTCTTGGGGGATTATCATGGCTGAAGATAACTGCCTCCCCCAAGATCGTGCCTCTTTTCAAGGGCAGCCGGTATCCCCGATGCATGGAGGAAGGTCAGGCTCCCTCGCCTCAACTGGGACAAGTGAAGGGCCCGCCCAGCTCCAGAGCTCCCTGGTCCCTGGCTGAGGACTTCATGGGGCCTGAATTGTAGTCCAGTTTCCTTCCCTTCCTTTCCCCTCCCTTCCTCAGGCGCTGATCCTAAAGGCACTCCCTAGTAAACATCCTGCTCTCTAATCTCCATCCGAGTCGGCTTCCCAGGAAACCGCCTGTGCCGTTGTAATATAGGCAGGAGTTCCTGGACTCCAGGATTTAACCAGGTAGAACAGAAAAGAATTCTAAACCGATTTACAGCATCTATTCCTGCTGCCCCCCTCCCCACTCCATCTTCTTGTGGAAATAAAATCACCCTTCAGGGTCTGGCTGCATGGCCCACCTTCTCCCCAAAACTCCCCTGAACCCCGAAGTAGCGGCATCCCCCCCTGTCCTAAATTCCCATAGCATTTTGTGTGTCCCCTTTTCAGGAAGCATCATCTGCTGGTACTTCCTCATTTCTGCATTTTCGGTGTCAGCCACTGAGCCCTTGAGTCCATAAGACGCCTTCTCAGAGCCAGCTTTCTGACCTATAAAATGGGAGCAATGATACTCCCGGGGCTTTAATGAGCAACCAGATAATCTCCTACCCCAGTGCCTGCCCCACAGGAAAAGCTCACTAGGCTAATTCCCTCTCTCCTTCTTCCCGAAGGGACCACTCTCCTCAGCCACGATGGGGGTTTTTCCCTCTTTCTGCTCTTTGGGGAGGAGGGGGGCAGCAGGAACCTCCCTGAGGACATTCTGCCTCGTGGGTGTCTGCCTTCTCCACAAGCTGCCCTCCACGGGGGACTGGCTACTTGCAAAGAAAAGTGGCATCATTTGGGCTTTGAAGAGACAAAGGACTCACACAGGTACTCCTAAGTGGTCAAACTGCAGTTAGCTTGTCCTAGAACATCTAAAACTCCATCTATTTTTAGGACCAGAGTTAATTTTCTGGCTTGGTGTGAGCTGCCAGGATGGGGGAGGTAGTTGAAAGGAGATGGTGTTTCACTCCTAGGTCTTTACCCAAAGGAACTGAAAACAGGGACTAGGGCAGGTGCTTGTACACCCATGTTCATTGCAGCACTATTCACAATAGCCAAGAGGTAGATGCAACCCCAGTGTATCAACAGATGAATGGAGGAAATGTGCCACACACATACAACGAAATAAGCTTCAGCCTTAAAAAGAAATAAAGTTCTGGCTGGGCATGGTGGCTCATACCTGTAATCCCAGCACTTGAGGGGGGCCTGTAATCCCAGCACTTGGGGGGAAGAGGTGGGCAAATCACATGAGGCCAGGAGTTTGAGACCAGCCTGGCCAACATGGCAAAACCCCATCTCTACTGAAAATACAAAAATTAGCCAGGTATGGTGGTGGGCACTTGTAATCCCAGCTACTCAGGAGGCTGAGGCACAAGAATTGCTTGAACCTGGGAGGGGGAGGTTGCAGTGAGCCAAGATCGTGCCACTGCACTTCAGCCTGGGCAACAGAGCAAGACTCCATCTCAAAAAAAAAAGAAAAATGAAATGAAGTTCTGACACCTGCTACAATGTGGATGAACCTTGAAAACATTATGTTCAGTGACATAAACTGAGACACGAAAGGACAACTATTACATGATTCTACTCATATGAAATATCTAGAATACTGAAAGTCATAGAGATAGAAAGTAGACCGGCGGCTACTAGGGCTTGGGAGGGGAGTGAGAATAAGGGGTTATTGCTCAATGTGTGCAGAGTTTCTGTTGGGGGCTATGTCAGCTAGACAGGGTGGAACTAGACAGTGGAGATGGCTGCATACTAAATGTGAATGTATTTCATGCCACTGAATTGTGCACTTACAAATAGCTAAAATAGCAAACTTTATGTTATATACATATTTTAGCACAATATTAAAAATTATTGTAGTATCTCGGAAACCATTACACTATAAGTGGGTGAATTGTATGATATGTGAATGATATCTCAATAAAATAGTTTATCAAAATAGATTACTATTCTGGGTCAAATTCAAAGAGCTGTGTAAATTTGAAGACCAAAAAAAAAAAAAAAAGAAAGAAGAAGAAGAAAAAGAAACAAAACCCCATAACTGGACAAGCAGAGTGACATTATTTTCAGCCACGGTCTCCCTCCAGACTTCCTTCTTCCTGGCACCCAGAGCCATTTTAGGGCCACACAGTCTCCAGCAGAGTTTCTTGGAATTTGTTGCAGGCAAATGCAATCTCCCAGGACCTCAGTCATTTCATCTGGCAGCTAAAGACCCCCCAGGGTAGGGCAGGCCTTGAACGGATGCTAATGGTGTTCCTTCATTTCTGTGTACCTTTGGAGCTGGTCCCGGGTATGGGGTAGTGGGAGTAGGGAGCTCAAGAAGTAAAGAAGCGCTGTCTTCCGTCAGGACTCACAGCTGACCAGCCTGGCTGCAGAGCACTCAGATGCAAGAGGCCACGTGTTTTTTTTTTTTTTTTTTTTTTTTTTTTGAGACGGAGTCTCGCTCTGTCGCCCAGGCTGGAGTGCAGTGGCCGGATCTCAGCTCACTGCAAGCTCCGCCTCCTGGGTTCACGCCATTCTCCTGCCTCAGCCTCCTGAGTAGCTGGGACTACAGGCGCCCGCCACCTCGCCCGGCTAGTTTCACCGTGTTAGCCAGGATGGTCTCGATCTCCTGACCTCGTGATCCACCCATCTCGGCCTCCCAAAGTGCTGGGATTACAGGCTTGAGCCACCGCGCCCGGCCGAGGCCACATGTTTTATGCATCCATATTTCCTCCCTCGACTCCCCACTGTGGTCCCTAGTCCCTACCACCACCACACACATAGCCTTGGATCCCAGGCCCTGGGACACAAGTGTGCATGGAGTGTGGTCAATCTAACATGATAATTAATTAGGCAACTCACTTTGCATCATAGAAGAGTCAAGGACTCAGGCACACAAGGGGCAGATTTGAAACCCAGGAGAATGAAGCCAGTCCCAGCAGACCAGGCAGAGAAGACAGCAAATGGGGTTAGCTGTTGCCATGAAGCTCCAGCCATTTGCTGCCATGTGGGAAAGTGGCCTTGTGTTGCCAGTGCTCCTGGATTTTTAAAGAGGAGCTAAAACAATGTTTTTTAGGTGAAATCTCTTACTGTTCATTTCATTGCTGGCAACTATTTCAATTTTTTTTAAAAAAGGAAATTAAAGCCAGTTTCTAGGCCTAACAACATATTATTGGTAATATATCTGCAAACCCGATATGACTTGTGACCTGCTGGTTTTTAACATCTGTTTAAACATAATCAGGCAGGGTGCAGTGGCTCACGCCCGTAACCCCAGTACCTCGGGAGGCCAAGGCAGGTGAATCACATGAGGCCAGGAGTTTGAGACCAGCCTGGCTGACATGGTGAAATCCCGTCTCTACTGAAAATACAAAAATTAGTGAAGGGTGGCAGCGGGTGCCTGTAATCACAGCTACTCAGGAGGCTGAGGTGGGAGAATTGTTTAAACTCAGGAGGCAAAGTTGTAGTGAGCTGAGATCGCGCCACTGCACCACTCCAGCCTGGGCAACAGAGTGATACTCTGCCTCAAAAAATAAACAAACAAACAAACGTAAACATAATCATTGTGATCAAGAACTGGTGCTGAGCTGATAGCGAGGAAGCTGATCCTGTCCTTGAACAGGGGCCAAAGGAGAGCCTGGCACTCTCAGAGGCTGCCTGCTTTACTTTGCTACAGACGGATAAAAATTGTGCTGCAATTTATTTTAATTTCATGGGATTTTTAAACAATCTTATTTCCATTTGATGTTGATCATCCTAACGATGATTATGATGAGGATAGTCAAAGAACTCACTGGTTTGGGTTGAAGCGCACATGGGGTTCTCGGGGGAGCAGCAAGTACCGGGGCAGAGCGTGTGCTCCTTTAGGAATCACACCCAGGACCACGGGTCCTCCTGCCTATCCCCAGCATGTGTCTCAGGGACAGGTCAGAGGCTTCAGTGTCAGATAGATATGGTCTGTGCCACAGTTTCCTCAGTTGCGACATAAGAACACTAATACCTCACAGTGTCCTTGGGAGTTAAATGAGACACCTACAGGCCGGATGCGGTGGCTCACGCCTGTAATCCCAGCACTTTGGGAGGCCGAGGCTGGTAGATCACTGAGATCAGGAGTTCGAGACCGGCCTGGCCAACATGGTGAACTCCTGTCTCTACTAAAAATACAAAAATTAGTCAGGCATGGCGGCAGGCACCTATAATCCCAGCTGCTTGGGGGGCTGAGACATGAGAATACTTGAACCTGGGAGGCAGAGGTTGCAGTGAGCCAAGATCGCACCCCTGCACTCCAGCCTGGGCAACAGGGAGAAACTCCATCTCAAAAAAAAATTTTATATAAATGAGACACCTGCAGGTTCCAGGTCTGTAAAATATCAGGCCACTTCCAAACAAATGCTGAACCTGTCCCACCCCCTACACATCTTGAGCATACCTTGTCCTTGCTTACCAGGTCCAGTTTAAAAAAAATTACCTAGATCAGAGAGAGACTTGTGGCCCATGCCACACCTCAGCTCTTGCTCTCTCTCTCTCTCTCTCTCTCTCTCTCTCTCTCTATATATATATATATATATTTTTTTTTTTTTTTTTTTTTTTTTTTTTTTTTTTTTTTTCCTGAGGCAGGGTCTCGCTCTATCACCCAGACTGGAGTGCAGTGGCCTGATCATGGCTCACTGCAGCCTCAACCTCCTGGGCTCAAGTGATTCTCCTGCCTCAGCCTCTCGAGTAGCGGGGCTACAGGCACACACCACCACGCTCAGCTAATTTTTTTAAAAAAATTGTGTGGAGGCAGGGTCTCGCTATGTTTTTCAGGGTGTTCTTGAACTCCTGGGCTCAAGTGATCCTCCTGCCTCAGCCTCCCAAAATGCTGGGATTACAGGCACGAGCCACTGCGCCTGGCCAGCTCCATTTTTAATAGTTGACTCTCTTCTTCTTGACATACTCTTTTTTTTAGGTAACTTTTATAAAGTTCCAAAATAATAACAGCTATTGGCATCCATCCTTTCTCTTTTAAAAAGGTGGGCAGGGGTGTAGGTTAGGGACCAACACAAACAGGTATGGACAGGTGGGCAGAGAGGGAGGGTTCAGCCAAGTCAGGTGAAGGCTGAGGGGGACATCCAGCGCCCAAGGAGTGAAGCCAGCATCTTGGCCTTGAAACACTAGCTGGTCAGTTCTTTCCCCAGGGAGGCCCCTCTGGCTCTTGGGTACCTCTGTCTGCTGGGGGTAAGGAAAGGAAGAAAAGTGATGTGTATTGAGCACATTTGCTTCTCCTTTTCACTCTCCACATCATGTAATGGTCACAGAATCCTATTCATCCTCCTGAAGGATGCTTCTCATCAACCCCACATTCAGCACTCTACTGAGGACTTCATCACTATTTGCCTTCAAATCTCCAACTGCTCCCCACTCCTCCAGACCATCTTCTGGGGTCCTAGGGCTGGGGCCAGGGGAGGCTCTACCTATCTTTCCCAAGCTGAGAGTGGGGATGTAAACACTCAGTGGCTCTCAAGGGAAAAATGATTCCTTAGCCCCAGTCCCTCTGCAGCCTCAGGGCCCACCCCCACCACGCACCCAGCACCGAAGCCACATTGCATTTATCATCATTTCCTGAATAGGCCAGGCCCAGGCACAACTCAGTGCCATTATTCACAGTATTGCCTTTGTGCCTGGCATTTTTTTTTTTTTCACCAGCCTTTAAGGTGTTATAACTGCATTTCTGCAAACAAGGTGCAATGAAAGTTGGGTCCCTGTTACCAGGGTTCAAGACAAACTTCATGATGACACAACGCATGTGTTAAGGAATATGCTTGACTAGGGGGAAGGGCAAACTTACCAAGCCAGGGCCTGCAAAATAAATGAAGGCAGAGGTCCCTGAACCCATCCATCTTCCCACAGCTGCTGGACCACATTGTGGGTCTATTTAGCAATGGAGGCCCCCACTGCACCTGTCATTCTTTTTTCACATCCTATAAGTAAAAACAAACTCAACAAGGCAGTCTGGTGCGAGGCAGTCTGGATTTGCCAGCTGTTTATAGAAGTGTTCTGAAAGTGCCAACTGCCTGACCCTTGGAGCCCACAGGACAGAAGAGACCTTCTTGTCAGGGAAAGAACCGCTAAGGCCATGGGCTAGGTTCAGATGCAGCTTCTCCAATAGAGAGGAGATAGGAATCCCCCATCCAGCCCAGGCAACCTAGGGAAAGCCCCTGGGGTCACTTTAGACAATTCTACTCCTTCCACCAAGTAGGCAAACTGAGGCTGGGAGCTTAAGGCAGGTGCGAAAGATCACATGCCCCGGAGGTGGTGGAGTCCAGATTGCAGATCAGGCTCTTCCTGCCATGCCTTATGTCACAGTCACCCTCGTTATCCAATCCAGGGTCCTCTGCAGCTGTGTGCAGGCCTCATTCTCTCATGGAGTGGCCCCACAGAGTCAGCCCACCCATAGGCATCTCATGTTTATGGGAGGTGAGGGTCCTGCTCTCCTGGGTTCTCCAGGATGACTGGAACCAAGAAGAAGTCTTGAGGATACAACACTACAGGTTCAATTGTGCTGCCTTATCACCCAAGATTTCTAGATGGCAGGGTCACTTTTTCTAAGTTTGGTTGCCCAATGTTTAGTGCCTCCCCAAAAAAAACCTGTGCATGCTCAAGTAAGTGCAGATATTATTAACATCTCATGTCCCTTTCGCAACACAGCAGAAACAGGGGCTCAACACAGATAATAGTGAAGTCCTATAGTGGGGCGTGTGTGTGTGTGCGTGTGTGTGTGTATGTGTGTATGTATCCCTATGTGGGGCTCTGGGTTGAAAAGCCTGGCAGGAGAGTTTAATAAACTGTCCTTACCTTTCACAGGATTTTGTGCAGTTTTGTGATAGCCAACCCATATGGGTCAAAGACTGCCATAAACTGTGGATCTCTAATAGATAGCAGATAGAATTCATAGCAATTTGTACCCTAGACTTGCTGTGATGTCAAAGTTTCAGATAATTTAATATAGAGGAATTCCAAAAGCAGTTTAAACACACACACACCATCATAAAATGGTGTTAAACCTGTCCTTCCCTGGCCCAGGTCAGGACGTTTCAAGATGTATTTATATCCCTCACCTCTCCTCCTCCCCAGTCCTGGGCAGTCTTTTACTGCCCCTTTTGGTCATGGTACTAGCCTTGACCCTGATCAGAATCATTTAAAACAATGCTCCTAGCCCTGCCCCTAAGGATTCATGTGTCCACTGATTGGCCTCCATATGGAAGATACTCCTTGGTTTCTGTTGTTTGCTGGAATTATTTTGCTGTGTCTGAGAAGTTGTTGAAGGGACAGCTTCATGCATCTACAGGCTCTATCTCCTCTGCACAGCTGTGGCAATGTCAGCCCTCAAGGTAAATGCAGTGAACACCGTGGGAGAAATCTCCGGTTGGAGACAAGATGCTGTGAGATGAGGATGACATTCCAAATAGTGCAGCAGGCATTTGGAGATCCAGCCCAAGAAATTCCAGAGGGCATGCAAATTGCTGCCAGCTACAGTAGATGCTGGGACATGTGGACGGATGGTCTGAGGGTGGATGATTCCGGAGTCATTTCGGGAATGCACAATGACCCTCTCAGAAAGCAGTTGGCCAGAGGAAGGCCCAATGAGGATCCAAGAGTGACCTTGTGGTCCTCAACCTTACTGCCTTAGTAATGGATGGAAAACAATCTAAATATAAAGGCATTTCTTTTTCTCCACTGTGGTTGTCCTGCTCAACTTGCAAGTCCAGGGACAAGGCCTACTGTCTGGGATGTCAGAGAGCTAAGATTCCATTCTTTAATCATCCTTATTTTTAGTCATGGGGACAAGGGATTTGAATTACCATGGTATCATCTCCTTGGGCTAAAATGCATCTGCTACTAAGAATCTTCATGGGAACGTTAGATCTGATTTTTTTTTTCTTCCATAACCTCTATTGTTGGGGGCATAGGTATTCTCCAAAAACTACTGTTAAATAATCCAGATTTGCTAACCCATCTATAATCTTGTTCTGATTCCCTCTTTAGCTTCATCTTCTCCGTCATCATCATTACTCCCCAGATCACTTAAGTCCCCCTACTTGCACACCTACTACCTAGAGAATGCTGTTTTTAAAAGTCATCTTTCCCTTAATAGATAACTGCACAGAACAGCAAGGAGGCACTCAGGGAGGTGGGGCGTTATGCTCGTCATGGAATTTGGAGAGCAGGCTTGCGTTTGGGAATTCAGCAGTCAGCAAAGGTGCCGGTCCTTTTTTTGGAGACCTGTCAGTCCTCAGTTGAATATCAGAGTACACTCCTGACCTGCTGCAGTTTGCATTCAGTGATTTTGATCTTTCCAGCAGGGTGTGTTGCTATGGCGAGCTTCCCATTGGCTCAATGAGCCTCATTTGGAATCAGATGGGTAATTATGTCTTTTCTGGCTTCCCACCCTATTCTAATTAGCGTACTTTACCTAACCTGAGCCAGCAGCAACTGTCTCAAACTCTCTGCATCCCTTTCTACTTAATCTAAGAAGCTTGCTTGACTAGACAGTAAATATCAATGGCTAAAAGACTCAGAATTCCTCCTCCCCCTCTCTGTCCTCTCCCATCTTTCTTCTTCCTTGTCAACTTATGTGATAACAGTACCTTGATTTTTTTTTTTTTTTTTTTTTTTTTTTTTTTGAGATGGAGTTTCTCTCTTGTTGCCCATGCTGGAGTGCAATGGCATGATCTTGGCTCACCACAACCTCCACCTCCCAGGTTCAAGTGATTCTCTTGCCTCAGCCTCCCGAGTAGCTGGGATTACAGGCATACGCCACCACGCCTGGTTAATTTTATATTTTTAATAGAGATGGAGTTTCTCCATGTTAGTCAGGCTGGTCTCGAACTCCTGACCTCAGGTGATCCACCCACCTCAGCCTCCCAAAAGTGCTGGGACTACAGGCGTGAATCACCATGCCTGGCTAATACCTTGATTTTTAATCTTCCTTTTTATCTTTCCAGTTAGTGTCACACCTTTGAGTTCATCTGGGATAGGAGGGGAGAGGGGGTAGGCTGGAGGGCTAGTCTGAGTGCCCTCAAGATGAGAGCATTTCCGAGGCAGGGTCACCTGCTTAGACGGTTGCCCTGACCCCTTTCCTATGTGGGAAGAGAGGACAGAGCCCAGGCAAATCTTCCTTGCAGTGGAAATGACCGAGGTCTGGCTCTCAGGATGAGTAGCTTTGATGAAGGTCACTTGGAAGCTATTTGGCAGGTATGAGCTCAAAACCTTGCTTGCTCTCATCCTACACATCCCCATGAGTTCAACGCTTCTCAGAAAGTTTTAGTCACAGAACCTTCACTTGAAACGAAATTCAAGCAGAATTGCACTGGAGCAGATAGCAGCTGAGTGGCTGAGAGCCAGGGATGTGGGGGTGCCGGGAGTAGGCGTCCCCTCAGTCACCCCTTTCCCCACCTTCTGTCCCTGCAGTACCCCCACCAAACATCCCAAGAACCACTGCCCCCCAGACCACACAGCCTCCTTTAGCCAAAGGGCATTGTAAGCTGAGCCTTCCCTATCCCCCATTCCTCCTTTCTCCAACCAGAGAGGACAGATGCTCCCAAGTAAATGAGCTGAAATTCAAGTCAGAGACATTCCTAGGGGCTGTTTACTTGGTGTTCCATGCCTAATGGGTTCGGATGTGCCCTCTGGCTGAATCACGCCTCTGACAGTCCAGCAGACGCTGCCAAGAAGCAGGGTTGGCGTTGGGCAGCAGGGTCACCACCACAGACGTGTGGCATCTGATACCTCCCCACCTGCTTGACCCTTCCAGCATCTCTCCCTTCGACAGACAGATTCCTGGCTCCGTTGTTCGGGGTTTCCTCATGCCTTCTCATGCTTTCTGTACTGCGTCTGCACTGAGTCTGAGATCAGGCAAGCATCTCAAATTACAGAGCAGGGATTTGGGAGAGAAGAGAAGATACTGAAATGGTAATACCCAAGAAAGTCCTGCTTTTTAAAAAAATATATTGGGTAGTACTCGGCGAGCATCCAGCGGAGCAGGTAGTAGACTCCACATCCCTTTGTCCTTAATCTAAGAGGCTTGTTTGAGTAGGCAATCTACATCTTGACATCTCCTGGGA
Source organism: Macaca thibetana thibetana (assembly GCF_024542745.1). Taxonomy (NCBI): domain Eukaryota; kingdom Metazoa; phylum Chordata; class Mammalia; order Primates; family Cercopithecidae; genus Macaca; species Macaca thibetana. The sequence goes on along the minus strand of NC_065590.1, from coordinate 68,738,762 downwards.
GCAGTGGTAGTGTGCCGGACCTGGAGCCAGAAGCCTGAATCTGCTTCCAGCCCAGCAGTGAACAGTTCCAGTGACCCTCAGCAAATGTCTTGACCCTTTAAACTTGGCCTATATTGTTAATAAAATAAAATGTCATTTCCAAGGCCTCTTCTAAGCTCTATCTTTGTGTTTAACAGGCCACTGATAGTTACTGCCTGGCAGTAAGTCCTCAGCCCCCTTCAGAGCAAAGGGGTCCAGGAGGCTCTTTCAATGAAGTTGTTCTGGAAAATGTCCTGCATGTTGAATGAAATCAGCCTTGTAACCCTGCTCAGGCCAAACGCAACCATACACTGGACCAAGGGAAGCCAGCCACCAGTCAGGTGACCCGTAGCTACTCTATCCAAAGTGGGCCCTCCTTATTGATGGTGACCAGACCTGAGATTCTCCGATGCCAAGAGGAGGATTGAAGTTCTTATAGAGAACATGCTGGAGCAACCCAGGAAGACAGGGTAATCTGAACAAGGACTGTCGTTGCTCCACTTCTTCAGGGCACCCCCACAGGCCAGTTCTGGGAGCACTGCGACCCAGCACTCAGTTTCCCATGTGGCCTTACGGTCAACACCCATCACCAGAGGAAGGTCAAGCCCATCTTGCCCTGGCAACCTAGTATCACCTAGAGGCGATGATTCCATTCTATTTTGCAGGGAGGTCATGATGTGTAAGAGGTAAGTCCTGGGTCTAAATCAACTGGGATTGCAAATTGAGTGTTGGGCATTACTCCTTGTTTCTAATCTTACACATAAGATTAGCTCCACGTGGGTCAATGGAGCAAACATTTCTTCAAAATCATGAGCCTGAGTAGTTTATTACTAATAAGGTGACCTTGTAAAAGATGTGTGACCTTGTAAAAGATGCTTGACCTCTGTCTTAGTTTCCTCATCATCTGATAGGGACAATGTTGTTCAATCTACCTACCTCCTCGGGCTGCTGTAGAAAGAAATCAAATGGAATCATGTACATGAACATACTCAGTCATACAATGGACTAGATAAATAATTTTCCTTAAAACCCAGACAGTGAGGGGCATGAGACAGGACAGCATGGAACTAACAGCACTGGCTCTGGAATCAGACTTGACTGGGTTCAGATCATGGCTCTGCCAATTCCTACAAGAGTGACCTTGGACAAATTACTTAGCCTTTGTAGGTCTCAGTTTTCTTATCTGTAAAATAGCAATAATATAGCACTTACTTTATAGGGTTGTTAATTAAGTTAATGTATGTCAAGAGAAGTGCCTAGCATATAGTAAATGCTCCCAAATGTCTATTATTATAAAGAATGCCACATACCTCTGGCCAGAAGCACATTTTCTGGGCTCCCACAGCCCTCCTGTGCCCATAGAAGGGAAGCGTTTGCTGTGGACCTTGGCATTCTTGAAGGGATGCCTGATGGGTCCTCCTCCTCCAACAGAGGTGGTTCCTGGCCTCCTATTCCAGCACAGTTGACTGTGAGAGCACGTGCAACTTCCGCCTTCCCAACAGCTTCCATTTCCTGCCCTAGAAAAGAAACGCATTCGCAATGACCTGTCCCACAAATGGTCACTTGGATTACCTCATTTGTGGTATCCTGGACAAAACCCCTGCTCCATGATTTCCTGGATGTACACCCTACTGCAGGGGGGCGTATGAGCCCACACACGCCACCAAATCAGCAAGAGAAGTCGAGGAAATAACCCTGGGCCTAAAGAGCTCCCTCAGGAAGGCATGGAGAATTATTTTTGCTTTAAATATCTCTAAAGAAGGTTTAGAAAAGAGACTCTCGGCCGGGCGCGGTGGCTCAAGCCTGTAATCCCAGCACTTTGGGAGGCCGAGACGGGCAGATCACGAGATCAGGAGATCGAGACCATCCTGGCTAACACGGTGAAACCCCGTCTCTACTAAAAAATACAAAAAACTAGCCGGGCGAGGTGGCGGGCGCCTGTAGTCCCAGCTACTCGGGAGGCTGAGGCAGGAGAATGGCATAAACCTGGGAGGCGGAGCTTGCAGTGAGCTGAGATCCGGCCACTGCGCTCCAGCCTGGGCGACAGAGCGAGACTCCGTCTCAAAAAAAAAAAAAAAAAAAAGAGACTCTCCAGCTTTTCCTTTGCCTTTACGTTTTCTGGTTGGAAACATAGAAATTTCCTATCTTGAGTCCAGGATGAAGTGGATATTTTTTAAGGGAGTTTTGTTTCCAGAACACAGTCTGTTCTTCTCAGCGAAGCCCTTAATTGGAAACAGTTGTCACTGACCCCATTGGCATGCCCCGGGGTGGGGAGGGCATGCACCCAGCCTGCAGTGACTTTGCTCTGTCATTTCCAAGGAGGCAGCCTGAAGAACTGAGCCCCATATGCCGGGGGCCTCGCTGGGCTGACCAGTCTGCGTGGTAAAGGGCCGGGACAGGGGGTGGTTTCAGCCATGCACACTCGGTTTTCTGCAGTGGTTCTAATTCAGGCTGTCCAGAGACGATCACTTGGATGACTCCTAGAAAGGTCCCCTCTGGAGCAGGAGAACAGGAGAGGAAGAGGGTGGCCATTGCACTTAGAGTGACTCTTCTGTGTTGGGTTAGCTGCTGGCTGGATTTCTGCCCTTGGCTGCAGCCTCTTGTAGATGACACATTCATACCCAGCCAGAATGACAGCCTTGGCTGCAGGTTTGGATTTCCTAACACCCAGATGTGAGCCGTGAGTGGCACACAGCAGTGACCCATTCCTAATATTTGCTCAGATGACACAAAAGTCTTTGTCCTTGAAGCCAATTGCAAGCCAAACCTTGGACTCTGTCACCCTGGCTTCCACAGATGCTTGCTTCATAAGTCCTAAGGTAAGAAATAGCACAGCTCCATCCTCCAGCCTTACCACGAACGGATGCCAGTGTGCAAGCTCAGGAAGCTTCTGCGTTAGGAAGAGGCTGCCGGAGCACTTGCAGTGAGTGACTCGGATCATGCAGGCCCTGTCAGATGACTTATGTCACTTTCCTCAAGGAGAAAATTACACTCTTAATACTTGGCTGAGGGGAGGAGGCATTCTTTGGGGAGATTAAAAAAAAAAATGTTTTGCAGATTTTACCTTTTTTAACCTCAAAAATATTTTTAAATTTAAGATGTTTTCTGAGGTAGAGAGTTTTAAATTTAAGATGTGAGGTGTGACACTGTAATTGTGAATTCCACCATCCAGCTAAGCTAAGGCCTATGGCGCATAATTCACTCTTTCCTTCAGCGAATATTTGAACAGTGTAAAACTAAAACAGCCCGTTAAGCAATGTGCAAGGTTCTCCCGCTGAAACACAGCCTGGAGTCATAAGACTTGGTCGCTGGGCTGCAGCAGTCAGAGTCCGATTAAGACATTCAGAGACCATAAAGATAGGACCCACTATGGAACCTCACCCCAAATTAAAGACAACACCAAATTGCATTTTTTTAAGCGTAAGGGAAGGAAATCAAGGATCTGATTTTTCCTAAGATGAATGTTTCAGTAGCAAATAATCTCCACTTCTCCCATCTTCTGCCCCCCCCATTCCCATCCCTCCTCCCCGTCTCCACCACAATGCTCATCCACCAGAGGAAAGTGGGGGTGGGGGAGGGGTTGCACTTGAGTGACAGGTGTGAGGTTATGGCTCGAAAGTGAGAGCTTAACCCCAGGGGAGAGAGAGACTTCCTTTCACAGCAAAGTGGTCTAAAGTAGGCCAAGGCAGCTGGTTGGGAGAGGAATGAGAATTCTCAAGAGGTGATGAAACTGATGCCGTAATGTCAGAGTGGGGAAGACATAGCAGACTTTAACTCGGGAAGTTTCTGTGAAAGAACTGAGGCTGTTGGAGCCTATGAGAGAGTAATACTGGAGTGAAATCAAAAGAGTTGACGTGAAGGCCATGCAGAAAATTATCTTGATTCTTCCAGGACACTAAGGACAAAAGCAACAATTCAGTTTCCACAGAGAAATGTGTGTTCTTGGGGAACAGTGGAGGAAATCATTCAAGGAGAAACATTGGCTTTTAAAGTCACTAGACTCAAAGATGGGGTTGGGGTCATTCATGGAAGGGAACAGAAAGCTAGAAAGGCTTGGAAATAACTTGGTGATATTTTTGGTTGATACAAGCTGAATTTTCTTTTTCTTTTTTTTTGATACCAAGTTTCATTCTGTTGCCCAGGCTAGAGTACAGTGGCACAACTTTGGCTCACTGCAACCTCCATCTCCCAGGTTCAATCAATTCTCCTGTCTCAGCCTCCCAAGTAGCTGGGACTACAGGCACGTACCACCAGGCCTGGCTAATTTTTTTTTTTTTTTTTTTTTTTTTTTTGTATTTTTAGTAGAGAGAGGGTTTCACCATATTGGTCAGGCTGGTCTCGAACTCCTGACCTCAGGTGATCCATCCACCTCGGCCTCCCAAAGTGCTGGGATTATATGCGTGAGCCACCCCACCCAGTCTATACAAGCTGAACGTTCTAAACTCTAAATCCCACAGTCTTTGGTGGACTGCATCCTAGATTCACCTTCCCTTAGCTGTGTACCAAGAGGTTGGATGCAGTAGGCACCATGGGGAAGGAGCACTATAGGAGTCACAAAGCGGAAAGGCTGTGAATCCTAGGGTACCCTTTGGAAAAGCCGTTGGGAGAGGGTGACCTACTACACAAGGGACAATGTAAAGTATCTGGAGGCTTCTGCTTGTGACTGCTCTGAGGCCAGGTTTTCACATAGCAGCTTTTACGTCTATTTGTTTTATGTATTTCTCTCTAATTAAGTTTCTTCAGCTGTTTAAAAAAAAAAAAAAAGTTCTCAAAGCAAGGTCCCTGGACCAACAACATCAGCATCACTGGGGATCTTAGAACCTGAACCAATGATGTGCCTGGCCCCGACCTACAGAAGCGGAATCTGTAGGGGCAGGGCCAGCAATCTGTATTTTAATAAGCCCTTCTTGGGATCTTGTTTGAGAACCACTTGTTTAGCAAAACGGCAGACCCATTGCGCTATCAGAGTCTTAAATATTTCACCTTTGTGCTATTTATGGGTCTGCTTTTGGCTTTAGTATTTAAACTGCCTTTGCAGAAATGAACAAGGTTTCTGTGCCGTAGAACTCAATGTTTCCGGGGTTATTACGCATATTACTGAATCCACAGTTTTAACCTTGGGGGTGAGGAGGAGGCACAGCAGGGCCAGCATGTAATTTGATCAACTCAATCTGCCTTCTTTTTCTAGGTTAAGGGGAGTGCAAAACAGTACACACAGATGTGGGGAGGGGGGCTCCGGCTGCATTTGGCTCCTCATGAGCTGTCTGTCCGAGGAAACTGAGAAGTGTCCTTAAGACCTGCACCAGCTGGCTCTTGCCTTTGGAAACAAGTGCTCAGAGGCCGGCATGTGATATGCCAGCAGCAGCTAGGTTGCTCACATGGTTTCCATCTCCTTTTCCTGTCCAAATTCAATCATCTTGCATTTCCCTGAGCCTCCACCCTAACCCCAGGAAAAATGGGATTTCAGAGCCCTGGAGACTCAGTTATGCAGTTATCCCTTAGCCTCCCGGCTCCTTCCAGCCACACATTCTGACTAGCACTCTCCCTGACTGGATTCCAGACCTGCCAAGACATTCCAGGATAGAGGCGATTCCTTCCTGCTGGCTGCCTGGCTCAGGTTGTCAAGCCAGATATGTGAGGCCAAGCACAGGTATCTCTTAGAGAGGCCAAGAGACGCGTGATCCCTGCAGCCTCTGGTGCAGAGGAGCAGGCAACCAGGGCTTGTGCAAACCTTGGAGACAGTAAGCAGCAGAAGACTGCATGTTATGTAAGCGCAGCTTGTGGGTTGCGCGCTGCTATTCACCTGTTGCTAATTAGTGCGCTGCCTGTCAGGACTCAGGCTAGGAAAACATCTTCCTCCGACGCATGCTCACCTCACTGTCAGAGTGAAGACATAATGATCCAGTCTAGAAGGGTTCTGTCCAACAGGAAAATTTATTGAACGATGTGGTATGTTAGGTGCTGAGGATACAAGATGAATAAACCAGGGTCCCTGCTCATAAGGAACTTGTGATCAAGAAGATGGACACAAACGAGTCAACAGTTGTGTACAATCCATGTGATACAGAAAGCAAAATTACCTTCGGTGTACAAAAAGCCTGCAGTGCTTTGAAAGTTGAGTCAGGCTAACTCAGAGGTCCCTTCTAGAAGTGTGTTCTAGGCAGGGAGAACAGTAAGTGCAAAAGTTGGGGAGTGGGGTTGGGGTTCTCAAATCCTGAAATGGCAAAATTAAGCTAAGGTTCCCATGCCAGGTACAGAGTCAGGAGGGCTGCTTCCTCCGGACGAGGCCAGCAACAAGACTCAAAATGTGAGTAGGAGAACCCAAGGAGAAAGTAGGTAGGAACAGGTCAGGACATGGACAGAGAAGGGTGGGGAGAAACGGGGGGCAGGGAGATTGCTGGGATCATGAGCTAGCACTGAGGCTTGTCTTTGTGAGTCTCTGCAGAGGACGCTTAGGAGCAGGAGCCTAGCATAGAAGGCAGGGTCAGGGGCTGGGCACAGTAGCCCATGCCTGTAATCCCAGCACTTTGGGAGGCTGAGGCAGGTGGATCACAAGGTCGGGAGTTCGAGACCAGCCTGGTCAATATGGTGAAACCCCATCTCTACTAAAAGTACAGAAATTAGCCAGGAGTGGTGGCATGCACCTGTAATCCCAGCTACTCGGGAGGCTGAGACAGGAGAATCGCTTGAACCTGGGAGACAGAGGAGGTTGCAGTGAGCCGAGATCATGCCACCGCACTCCAGCTGGGCAATAGAGCAAGACTCTGTCTCAAGAAAAAAAAAAAGAAGGCAGGGTCAGAAGAGAGGCAGCTGGAGCCCAGAAACAGTTTAAATCCCCCCTCCACGGTTTTCTGTATCCGGGAAGGCACTAGCAGGAATGAGAGGGAGAATCCAGGAGTGGAGAACTGAAATCTGCCCATTTGTACACAAGGTAAAGTTTTAAAAAAAAAAACACCAGGGAGCAAAGAATATATAAGGGTCAAAAAGTTTACAAAGCAAAAAACAATCCCGTGGAGGTACGATTTGTTCTATTTCCCGACCTACAAAGAGATCTTCCCTCAAATGTCAGGCTCTGGCCCCAGCTCTCTTTTCCTCTCAATGTCTCTCTCATGGCCCCACCACCTGGACTTCAATGACCATGAACACCGTCAGTCTCCAGACCAGCCTCTGTCCCAGCAGACAAGTGTTTACTGGACACCTTCACCTTGAACCCCCATGAACACTGCAACCCCAACATGTCCAAATGTGAATACACCATCACCAGCCCTCCCTGCCATCCCCTCACCATTGGGCCCTAGCTCAGGGAATGGTACCTCAATTCATCTTAATGCCTGACCCAGAAATCCAAGGAGGCCTCTCTCTCACCTCCTCCTTCTAATCAAATTATTTCCTAAACCACTCTGGAACGTATTCACCTTGTATTAGTTTGCTATTGCTGCTGTAACAAACTGCCACAAACTTAGTGGATTAAAACAACACAAGTTTATTATCTTATAGTTCTGAAGGTCAAAACTCCTACAATCAAGAGGTTGGCAGGGCTGTGGTCCTTCTGAAGGCTTTAGAAAAGGATCTGCTTCCTTGCCTTTCCTAGCTTTCAAAGGCCACCTGCATTCCTTGGCTTGTGGCCCCTTCCTCCAGCTTCAAAGAAAACAGCAGAGCATTGTTGGGGTTCAAAAAATAACATCCCAAAATGAAGGTCTCAGAAGCAGCCTCAGAAGCAAAAGTCACAAGATTTGTAACCTCCTCAATTGCTCCTATAGATAACATCACTATTGTAAAACCTAAAATTGGTGTTTGAGGGTATCTTTCAGACTTTTCATTTTGACGAACCAGCTGGTGCCATCCAGAACAGTTAACCCATTATCAAGAAACTGTCTCAATTGGTCTTGTGACCCCCTACCCAGGAACTGACTCAGCACAAGAAGACAGTTTCAACCCTCTGTGATTTCCTTCCCAACTCAACCAATCAGCATACCCATTCCCTAGCTCTCTCTCCACCAAACTACCCTTAAAAAACCCTTGCCTTTGAGTTCTCAGGGAGGTGGATTTGAGAATTATCTTCCATCCTTTTGCTTGACTGACCCTGTGATTAGTGAACTCTTTCTTTGCTGCAACACCTGCTGTTCTCAGTGAATTGGCTTTTCTGGGCAGCAGGCAAGAAGAACCCATCAGGCAATTACATTAGCATTAGATCATAATCTTTTTGTCCAGTCATATTTCTACATGGCTGTCCATACTTTTCTGAATCTAAGCATAAACATGGACAATTTTCCCTGTATCTTTGGGTCTTCATTCTGGAGCCTTAAATAAATAAGCCTTAAACATGTTTATATGCCTTTTCTCCAAGTAATCTGCCATTTGTGAGTTGATTTTTCAGCAAACCTTCAGAGAGTAAAGGGGAAATTTTCCCTTGGCCCCTACAGTTTCGACAAAGTTCTCTCTTCTTCCATCTTTTAAGGATTCTTGTGGTTACCTTGGGCCCACCCAGATAATCCAGGATAACTTCCTCATCTCAAGATCCTTAACTTAATCCAAGTACTTTTTGTCTTATAAAGTAACATTTGCACATGTTCCGGGGATTAGGAAATGAACCCCTTTAGGGGGGCCATTATTCTACCTACCACACATCACTTCCTACCCCAATAACACTGCCACCATCTCCTTCATTTGGAGTCACCAATACACTCTTAAGTGCATAGAAGAATCACAAAGTATTTAATGAGGGGAAGAACAAAAGAGAGAGAAGAAGAAGGAGAAAATAAAGAGAAGGGGAGAGAGGAGAAGAAAGCCTCTTCCCACAGACTCCCTGAAGCAAAGGATGCCTTCCATTCCCAGTCTCTTACCTAGTTTCCTTGACCCCAGTATTTTCCCCTGCAAATCATTCTTGGCCTTGCTGTTTCCCTTTGCCCTTGTTATTTGCTCTGTCTATAATTTCAATCTCTATTTCCTAACAGTCACCCCCACTCTACCCCAACCCCTACACAGAGCACCCGGCTAAGTCCTGTTCCTTCAGGTCTCAGTTGAGATGCCCTTTCCCCAGGAAGCCTTCCCCAGCTCTCAGGTTTAGGTCTCCTGGGGTCTCCAGTGGGTGCCATTGTACCTTGCTCTTATCTGTCCTAGCGCTTATCTCATAAGTAATCTTATCTGTCCTAGCACTTATCTCATAAGTAATCATAAGATTATCTCAAAAGTAATCATCCATTCTCTTGTCTACCTTCTGCTCTGAGCTTTCAACACTTTGAGAACAAAGTATGAATCTTTTTCCATGTTTCCCCCCAAGTACATTGTAGGGCTCAATAAATATTTTCTGAATAAGATTTTTAAAAATAAAATAACACTTCTTTTCATTGAACCTCTTTGGAAGCCAGATCTGATCTAGTTGCTTATGTTCAATGCTAGCCCCAGGTCTTGCTCTTTATTGATGCTTATTGCCTATTGCTGGCTTGATCGGAGGGTATGGTGACAAAGTCAATAGATGCATTCCAGTGGGAAGGGAGGGGGCAGTAAACAGTTCAGGGCTTCTCAGTTGGTCCCAGATCAGGAAGGCAACTGAGGACAAGTCCCTGGCAGACAGGCCTGGAAGATTTTCCAAAACTGGGATCCAGAAGAGAGGTTTCCCCTCTCAGGTCACATAGGCAAGGCTGGACTTTGCTGTCTGTAATTTCATCACTGGCCAGAGCAGGATTTCTGAGATGTAATAAGAATTCCAGGACAGCACACATGAGGCAGCAGCTGGCCGGCAGCCTTATGCTAGATGAAGGCTGGGTAGCAAGGCAGTTCCCCAGCAGGGACACATGCTAGGGCGGCCCACATTCCTTTCTGCTCCACCCGCCATAACCCACCTCCCCTTCTCCCTTCTCATCTGTATTTCTGAATGCCAGGCCCACTCAGGCCAGACATTTAAGAGACCACCACCAAACTTCTAGCACCTTCAACAGTTGTCAAGACTGATGAGAGAAAAAAAAAAAGACAAGAAAACAAATTGTTAGCAAATGACTCTTCCTCATCTGTTTTGACACATGAAGGATTGACAAAACCATACTTCGTCTCCTTCAGGAGTTAGTGTGGCCAATGCAAATCATATCAAAAGTACTCATTAATTTAGTTTCTGTAGACTAGAAGATAAACAAGTATCTCTTTCTCTTTCTTCCTCTCTTTTTACTTTAAAATAAATAAAATAAATATTATAGGACTTTCACAGTCAAAGTCAACTTTTCACTTTCTTTTCAAAAATTTCCTGGAAATTTTTGTTCTGGTTTCTTTTCACAGTTATATGATAATTTATTTATTTTTTTTTTTTTTTTTTTTGAGACGGAGTCTCGCTCTGTCACCCAGGCTGGAGTGCAGTGGCCGGATCTCAGCTCACTGCAAGCTCCGCCTCCCGGGTTCACGCCATTCTCCTGCCTCAGCCTCCCTAGTAGCCGGGACTACAGGCGCCTGCCACCTCGCCCGGCTAAGTTTTTGTATTTTTAGTAGAGACGGGGTTTCACTGTGTTACCCAGGATGGTCTCGATCTCCTGACCTCGTGATCCGCCCGTCTCGGCCTCCCAAAGTGCTGGGATTACAGGCTTGAGCCACCGCGCCCGGCCTAGTTATATGATATTTACTTATTTGTTTTTCTCTCAGTGAACATTTAGGTTGTTCTGGGTTTTTTCTTCTTTCAAATAATTCTACAATATATTCTTCTGCATATCTTATGTACACATGGGAGAATCTCTTAAGTGGAATGATGGTTAAGTACTTCCACATCTTTACTAGATAAGTAATTACTAAATTACTATCCAAAATGGTTGCATCAATTTATACTCCCACCCACAATGTACATGTTGCTCTGTATCTTCTTGAATACTTTGGCAAATGGTTGTTTTTACCAGTCTTATAGATATAAAATGGTACCTTGCTTTGCTTTAATTTACATTTCCCTGACTACTACTGAGATTGGCATCTTTTCATATATTTATTGGCCTTTTAGATTTCATCTTCTGTGAATTACCTGTTCATATCTTTTGCCTAATTTCCTATTGAGACATTTACCTTTTTCTTATCAATCTACAGTTTGGATTGCATATAAATTTGTCTATATGATTTGAATCCTATAGAATGCATTTGATTCTGAATCATATACATTCTGAATAATAGTCCTTTTTTTTTTTTTTTTTTTTTTGGTAGAGATGAGGTGTTGCTATTTGGCCCAGGCTGATCTCAAACTCCTGGCCTTAAGCAATCCTCCCACCTCAGCCTCCCAAAGCTCTAGGATTATGGCGTGAGCCACCAGTCTAGTACCCACTAGTACCCAGCCTGGATACTAGTCTTTTGTTGTTTATAGGCTATGTTCATTCAAGTCTTCCAAGAAGCAGAAATCAAAACAAAATTGGAAGTGCAAGACAATAATGGGGGGGTAACACCTGTGCAGGATAATGGGGAAAAGGGCAGGCATGGTTGGGGAGGGTTTTCAGACACCAACGCAGGTCTTTATGCCTGTGAAAGGGAAGAAGAGGAAAGAGAATTGGGTAGGAAAAGCCTCCATCTGCAGGGCACCTCTGAGAAATGGGGAGCCCCAGAAGAAAGTTTGCCTTTTAAAGAAGTCCCACATTGAGCAAGAATGAGCAAGTTCGAGACCAGCCTGGCCAACATGGTGAAATTCTGTCTCTACTAAAAATACAAAAATTAGCCGGGAGTGGTGGTGGGTGCTTGTAGTCCCAGCTACTCAGGAGGCTGAGGCAGGAGAATGGCATGAACCTGGGAGGCGGAGCTTGCAGTGAGCCGAGATCGTGCCACTGCACTCCAGCCTGAGCAACAGAGGGCGACTCCATCTCAAAAAAAAAAAGAAAAGAAATTTATGACACCGAACCTTCATATCATAAATACATCTATCTATCTATTAAAGAATACCTAGGCCAACCACGGTGGTTCACATCTGTAATCACAGCACTTTGGGAGGCCAAGGCAGGCGGATCACTTGAGGCCAAAAGTTTGGGACCAGCCTGGGCAACATAGTGAGATCCTATCTTTACCAAAAAAAAAAAAAAAAAATTAGCCAGGTGTGGTGTCACCCACCTGTAGTCCCAGTTCCTCAGGAGCCTGAAGCAGGAGGATTGCTTGAGTCCAAGAGTTCAAGGCTGCAGTGAGCTATGATGGTGCCAACTGTATCCTAGCCTGGGTGACAGAGAGAGACCTTGTCTAAAAAACCCTAAGAACAAAAACAAAAACAAAAAGAATACCTAAACAAGTTTTATAATTTTCTTCATAAAGGTCATGTATATATTTCTGGTACCTTATAGCTTTTGTTTCTCTTACAGGTGTTAGCTTTAAATTTTTTTATTTTCTAACTGTGGTAGGTACCTTAAAATGCAAATTAATTTTTGTATAATGACTTCTATCTAGTAACTTTGATGTGTTCTCCTATAAATTTTATGAGGCTCTCTTTTACACATCTCTGGAAAGTTTGGATACTTATGTACCAGAGCAAAAGTCATCAGCAAGCACATCCCCTTGGTGACCAAAGCAGTCCAAGCAAAGGACTAACTTGTAAACTCCCTTGGCTAAACTGCTGCAGCTTGTTCCTAAAGCTTACTATCCTATTGACATATGCAACAGCAACGCCCCCTTCTGGAGACCTGCCAGCAAGACAGAACTCTCCAGGGAGAAAGCCCTCGTGCTTGTTTAGATCAAAGATCCAGACCAAGTGGCCTAGCTTGAGGTCAGCCTTGCTGTTACAAAACAGAATGATCCCCAGGCAAAGGGCTCAGAGCCAGCTGGGTTAGATGAGGGGCTGCCTGGGTGACCTGATTAGAGGATGGTGTTTCTTGATTGGCCACATCCACTCTGTCCTTCCACTCCTCCGACTTGAAAAGGCCTTAGGGACATCAGAAAGCAGGCCAGAAGGAGGAGGCAGTACTGCATGGAGAAAGAGTTACCGTGAAGCCCGCTGAACACCCCTATTCAGCCCGCAAGCTGTTCCCCAGCTAGGCTTCCACCCAAAGCTTCCATCTGGCTTGATTGCTGGGGGCAGTTGGCAGCTTCAAG